>NC_137057.1:27173362-27350862 GCF_032717465.1 Coenobita brevimanus
AGTGAAAAGAATAATCCAAAACTATCCTAAGTTAGTCAGAGATTCAGTAGATGTCAATAAATCTATAGTAATCACTGGTATAGAAGAGGAAGAAGTAAAAAACAAGATCTCAAGAGACAAAAAGAAGATGGCAAATGTAATGAGCATAATGAAAGAAGTATCAGAGGAAATCTGTAGTAAAGACATAGAGGAACACAAAAGGTTAGGGAAATACGAGAGAAGCAAGTCAAGACCCCTAAAGGTAACCTTCCATAGTGTAAACACCGTGGAGGAGATACTAAAAAATGCAAAGAATCTTATGGAAAAAGAGGAGTTCAAAAATGTATGGATAAAAAGATCCCTAACACAACAGGAATTGGAATTACTGAAAGAGAATAGGGAGGAAGCAAAAACAAAAAATGAGGGAAGATCAGAGGAGAAGAATACATTTTTTACAAAGTAATTGGATTGCAGGTATGAAAGTGGACATAAACAAGAGGGAATAAAAAGGAGTAAGGTAGTAGAACCAAATCATGACAAGTATATAAACAAGATGATTAAGTTGATGTACTCAAATGTGGATGGAATGGTATCTAAATTATTAGAGATGAATGATTATGTCAGAGAAAATGAATCACATATAATATGCCTAACTGAAACAAAATTAACACCAAGGATATCAAATGACATCCAAAACTTAGAGGAATATAATATTTGGAGAAGAGATTGGAACTTAAAAAAAAGAGGAGGAATTATAATATAACTAAGAAAAATCTAAACGTCAAAGAAACAGAACTAGATATACCCTCACAAGTAGAACTGACTGCATTAGAGATCAGTACATCTGAAGGGGAAGTAATTGTAGCCAATTTGTACATGCCACCCAGATCAAACACATGGGAAAGAGATGAATATGAGGACCTGGCAGAGAGTACAGTTCAGAGTTTAAGAGCATTACTACATAATATGGAAGCAAAATCGGAAAAAATTATACTAACTGGAGATTTTAATACAAATATAAATTGGAATACTCTAGATATAATAAGCCAAGAAAGTTGTTGGGACCATAAGCTCCTGTATCTCGTGCAAGAGTTTTTCCTATCACAACATGTAAGGGAAAGCACCAGAAAAAGAGGACTCGATGTACCCTCAATGCTAGATCTCATATCTACAAGGCAAGAAAACGATATTGAGAATTTAAATATCACCCTCCATTCGGCAAAAGCGACCATGCAGTACTAAATTGCAACTTCAGGATTGCATATGACATAGTTAACAGCAATGAAAGTTACAAAAAGAGCCTAAACTATAAAAAGGGAAAGTATCATGACCTAAAGAAGTACTTCTTAGAAATTGATTGGGAAAAGGAGCTTAGAGGACAAGATTTAAATGCTGTATATGAAAAATTCTGCGAACTTTATGAAATCCGTTGTGCCAGCCAGGAGTTAATGCACCGGCAAGAACCTGTTTATTATTTATAGCATTAGTTATTGATTGTCAGGGGTGGAGTCACTTTCTCAAGAGGCTAACAGTACTAACAAACAGCATGCATGAGTAATTAGTCTCTTCTGTGTACTGTTGAGAAAGTTTATAAATTCTCGTCCTTAGAGAATCGGCGAAGTAAGCTGAAATAAAGTAAAACTTACTGCTTGATTTTCACAAGTCAATTCCTTGTCTCTATTAATGCAAGCAACATTTAAGCAATTCATTAATTCGTAAATTCGCATCCCCCCGTGACATCTGGCTACCTCATTCCAGGATATTAAGTCCTAGCTCTAAAGTTATTAACGAGATAATACTCACTCACTCATACTTAGGTATTTATCATTAAAGTCTATAGGCACTATCTTACTGGTGATTATTGATTCATTTCTATTAATTTTACGTAACAGTTTTCACAGTCAGTTGTTTTTTTAATTTTCTTTCTTTACCAGTTTAGCTAGGTAAAACTGGTCACCACCAACCAGTGCCTATATTCTTTACTCTTGATTATTGGCATTTCTCTGCAAAATAGCAGTCAGTACTTAGTCTTTAGTTCACTCAGACTGAATTAGCATCATGACTACTAATATCTATTTACAGGAAGGTAAAGATATGGGGCTTAGCGACCCCCCCAAAATAAAAGAATATGTACTCTCTCGGTTTAGTTACAAGCAGCAATGTGAGAATGATGCTCGCAAAGAGTGTCAAATCCAATGTGAACACGAGCGATAACAACTCGAATACGAGCAAAAACAACGTGAACAAGAGCGAGAACAACGCGAGAGAGAACGTGAATACGAGCGAAAACAATGAGAACACGAACCTGCCGAGCGTGAGACATATGAGAAACATGAACTTGAGATGCTGAAGCTCAAGCTAGACTCTTTGGCTTCAGACACATCTGGTGCACCTAACCCAAGCTCCACGAGCGCTCTCCCTGCACATGTTCTGGCGACCCCACACATCAAGCTTCCTCCATACAAGGAAGGCAAGCGAATCGAGCCATTCATAGCTAGTTTTGAAGACATGGCACAGCTGTACCAGTTGGATGAGGCAGTTAAGCAGCTCCAGTTTCTTAGCCTGTTTGAGGGCCCTGCCCTCGATATTCTCCACAGAATTCGTGGAGACAATCTCACGTATGAGATGATGAAGGCAGCACTCATCAAAGCGTACGGTCTCACAGTTGACGACGCCAAGAGTCAATTTATGAGGGCGCGTTTACAAGAAAAAGAGACTGCCGTTCAGTTTCTTGATTGACTTACTGCTTACTTAGATGAGTGGATGGAGAAAGATGAAACTCCCTCCATGCAAGAGGGGATAATTGATCTTATGCTGTGCATGCAACTAGAAAAGTCATGGCCTGCTGAACTTATGGCTCAGCTTAAGATCTGCCAGGTAAGGGATGCCAGCCAAATGGTGGAGAAGGCTGATGCATTCTTCACTGCATACGGGTATCAAACTCGTAAGCAACACACCTGGAACAGGAAAGCTGACAAATCTGTGATACCGTCTCAGACTGAACCCCAGCATCAAGGCCATTCTCAGAATAATGGCCAAGGTCCAAACAAACCGCAGAAGAAGGACCAGGGGCAAAACACTCAGAAACCTGAGTGAAAGCAGTACAACAAGTACCCTAACCAGCAGCAGTATCAGTCACGGAATCAAAGGTCAGGACAACAAGGTGGTGTCGTCCCTAGCAGTATGGGTACTTCTCCACAGTTCTCTAGTCCCCCAGAGACAGTGAACACTCTGCCACAGGTCAACGTTCCATCTCCCCAGACGGTGAGTACGACCCCTCAGGTATCTAATTCTCAGGGCACCATGTTTGATGCATCATTTATTCAGCAGCCTCATCAGTGGCTGGCTGCTTCCTCAAACAGGCCCTCCCACAGGGAGGGTTTGTGGGAGGCATTCCTGTGAAGGTCCTGAGAGACAATGGTTCCTCAGGTTGCTCTGTCACGCAGAGTCTAGTTCGGCCTGAGGAATACATAGGTCGACAGATCCAAGCTCAGCTTATTGATGGATCATTGAGATTGTTCCCTGAGGCACGTATCCAGGTGGCATCTCCTTTCTACACTGGCTTGACAGCTGCTGTTGTCATCCCAGAACCTTTGTTTGACCTCATTATCGGCAACATACCGGGCATCAAAAACAGTTGCACCATAGATAACGCTACTCAGACTTCGGCTACGGTAACACGAGCCATGGCCAAGGCTCCAAACTGTGCCACCCTGGTGACCATTGCATCGCCGCAAGATCTGATTTGTAGCCAAGATGTTGTTCAAGAACAACATTCTGACTCGACACTTGCTGCTGTGTGGAAGAAACAAAAGGGTAGAGTGATTAAGTATTCAAGGGGAAGTCAAGCCAAGTTCCTTCGTAAACAAGGACGGCAGTACCATGAGTCACGAACAACCCAGGGCGAGGTTCGACTGCAGTTTGTCGTTCCTGCTAAGTTTTCCTAGGTTTAAGTGTTTAGCTTTTGAATGAGTGAGTGAGTGTATTCTCCTTGTTATTTTGAATTCATTTTGAGACTCATGTAACGTAAATTTATTTCATTGCAATGAATAAAATTATAGTTCTTTTTCTTTGAGCTTAATGTAGTTAAACTCGTGTTTTATTTCTCCACATTAAGCTTATTTTAGTTGCCACTCCTAGTTTGCACAAACGCTTTGCATTATTCATAACTGGTACTTGGATCAGTACTTTTGTATCAAGCTTAAATCCGTTGTGCCAGCCAGGAGTTAATGCACTGACAACAAGCTGTTTATCATTAATAGCATTAGTTACTGATTGTCAGGGGTGGAGTCACTTTCTTAGGAGGCTAACAGTACTAACAAACAGCACGCATGAGTAATTAGTGTCTGCTGTGTACTGTTGAGAAAGTTTATAAATTCTCGTCCTTAGAGAATCGGCAAAGTAAGCCGAAATAAAGTAAAACTTACTGCTTGATTTTCACAAGTCAATTCCTTGTCTTTATTAATGCAAGCAACATTTAAGAAGCAATTTATTAATTCGTACATTCGCATTCCCCCCCGTGACAGAATATATATATATATATATATATATATATATATATATATATATATATATATATATATATATATATATATGTGTGTGTGTGTGTGTGTGTGTGTGTGCCTACTCGCTCAACTGACAGACGGACAGACCGACCAACCGAATCGACAACCGACTTAACAACCGAATGGCCAACCAACTGAGTCAAACTGCCTGCCTTCTCGCCTCTCCCTCCGTCCGTCCTGTCTGTCTGTTGTAAATATGAAACACTGGGCATGTTGCAAGCTCCGATGGCAGCTCAGGGGAGTTGCTTCACAAATCTCTTTCCGACGTGATCGTAAGGTAATTTTTTTTTGTAATAACAGAACAGAGGAAAGAAAAACATGAGTAAAAAAAAATAATCCATACACCAGATTACTGGTGTCCTCCATTCATAAAATATCTGTAACAATTGGACTTGAACAGCTGTAGGTTGAACTTTGGAGGTAAACAACTCCGGGGAAGCGAGTTCCAGTGAGATGCAGTTTGGGGAATGGAAGAATTCTGATAGGCAGAAGTTCTGCCACATGGCTTTGTGACGTTCCAGTCATGAGCGCTGCCATATGCCTGTGTAGCACGAGGGAAGGAATGGAGAGGTGGCACCATGGACGCAACGTCGTCTGAGCATTTACCATAAAAATACCTGTAAAATAATGCAAGGGAGGCAACATTCCTTCTTACTTGTAGGGGAGGTAGTTTATTTATAATAGCGGGATTATTAATAATTCCAGTAGCTTTGTTCTGAATTTTGTCTAGTTGTTTTAAAGCAACCTCTCCACATCCACTCCACAAGGGTGAGCAATATTCAAGCTGAGAGCGTACATAGTGATACTAGAGAAACCATTAAAATAAACTCCCCGTGAAAAATAAAGGAAATACCTCAAACTACGAGACGTCTGTTGTTTAATCTGTTTATTCAACCTGTACCAACTACTTTAGAGGAAGTCAGCCAGAACGTCCTAGTACTAGAACTTGACTCTCCAGAAATTGCTCCACTGATTATGCACAATAGATGTATAAAAACCATCCTAGACAATTTACCAACTAACAATGCTCCAGGTCCAGATGGAATTCCTCCAATTGTTAAAAAAAAAGTGTTCCCCTGAGCTTCCTCCTTTTCTAGCTAAATTATTCATATTATACATACGTACATCTTCATTCCCAGATTCTTGGAAGGAAGCCACTATCCACCCTATTCCGAAGAAAAGAAGTTCTTCTGACCCCTCTGATTACAGACCAACAGTTATCATGTCTTCTCCTCGCAAAGTAATGATACTATAATTAATAAGCACATACAGTAGTTAAACATCTTGAATCCAACAACTTAATGATAGACAGTATGGTTTTCGACACTAAAGATCCACCATCCATCAATTGACCAACAGGAAGAAACTCATGCAGTAGCCCTTGATTTTTCTAAAACTTTCGACAGAGTGTGGCACCGTTCCCTGCTATCCAAACTCACTTGCTATGGACAAACGTCTTTTGTTCCTCTGATTTCCTAATATCTCAACGACAGAAAGATAAGAATTAAAGTAGGTGATATACATTCCAATTTCAACACGATTAATGTTGGCGTGCCACAGGGTCGGTTCTGGCTTCAAATCTATTCCTAATTCATATTATTAATCTCTTATCTGTCACCAATAATCCCATCCATTCATATGCAGATGTCTCAACACTTCACAGTTCATTAACTCTTAAACATCCATTCGCAAGGTTTAATATCTCTAACTCACACCTTAGTACAGAAATCTCCATAAATCAAGACGTATCTAAGATCACTGAAGGGGGACAAAATAACATTGTCTCAATTTATGCTAGTAAAACCAGATATACAATTAATTAAGACAGATAATGCCTGATTTCTATGTTACCTTCAATGTTACTAATATTTCTCTCTCTCAAAGGACTGAAACTCTCGGAGTTTCACTTAACAATGGCCTCAGCTGGACCTCTCATATTAGACCATTTGATAAAACCACTTCAAAGAAACGTAGATTATTGTACAAAGTCCGAAACTTCTTCACTGACGAGGTGTTAGCCATAATTTATAAGAGTCATGTGCACTCTCAGCTGGAAAATTGCTCACCAATGTGGAATGGATGTGGAGAGATTGCACTAAAACAACTAGACACAATTTTGAACAAAGCTGTTAGAATTATTAATAACCCTACTATTACAAATGAACTACCTCCCCTGAAGGTAAGAAGGAATATTGCCTCCCTTGCATCGCTTTTTATAGATACTTTTATGGCAAACTCTCAAAGTCTCATCTATTGTACCACCTCTCCATGCCTTCCCCCACGCTACAAAGGGATCTAGTAGCTCTCATGGCTGGACTGTCTCACTACTATACTGCTGAAATTCTGCCTATCAGATATCTTTTATTCCCCAAATTGCATCTCTTTGGAACTCGTTTCCCAAGAGTGGTGTCCCCTAAAACATCAACCAATTGCTGTTCAAATCCAAGTTTTACATTTTTTTTTTAAATGAAAGAGGGACACTTGTAATCTGGTGTATGGATTATTTTTTTAATAATTTTTCATTCCTGTACTCTGTTATTTAAAAGAAAAAAACTTTATTAAGTCATTAAAGAGTGTTTAAACCCGGAATTAATTTAACATTTTATTTTGACTAGCTTTAGATTTCTCTTTTTAACGTCACACAACTAAATTTTTGTAAAAACATTATGATTTTATTTTAACTAACGCCAGACATTTTTTAATTCATTTTTTTTTTTTTAGCTAAGGCCAGATATTTTAATTTGATTAGGGGAAACCAAGACCATCATGTAATTAATGAGAAAATCCATTATTTTCATCATTTTGACAGCGATTCCATTTTTCCCATAACTACAGTATATATGTTTTTAATGTACTTGAAGGGGTTAAGATAATTCAACATGGTATTGTTTAAAATATGACTGTTTGAGTAGTGTGCAGTTGTACAGAGGAACTAACGTAAACGTGTGTGGATCTGTATTGGTGTGTGTGTGTGTGTGTGTGTGTGTGTGTGTGTGTGAGAGAGAGAGAGAGAGAGAGAGAGAGAGAGAGAGAGAGAGAGTATTGCTAGATGCAGGGATCGTTTTTTAAGTCTCCCTATGCCTGGATATCTTCTTTCGGAGTCGCCCCTTACAGGATGAGGGTTTAATCAGAAGCCTGACAGATGGGAATCCAGAAAACATTAATATAAGCTAGGTAGGATATATAGATAAATACATATAGGTAGATAGATACTTAGGTAACTAGGTAGTTCAGTAACTGGATAGATGGGTGCACAGAATGTACAAAAATAAATTCGGAAGACGGAAAGGTAGATAGATCGACAGACTGATAGACATAAATAGATGGAACGATAGATAGGTAGGTGGATATAGAGATCAGTAATTATTGTGTAGGCTGACAGGAAGGCAGAATTTACTAGTCATCGTACTGAATGGAAAATTATCAGGTAAATTATGTTTCCTTTTTCGCTCCTTCCTCTAAAATTACCTTTGTGATTTTAAGTATGGGGACGTCTTCATGACCTGCTCTGTCCAACTGTCTCCATAGTTTTCTTTTTTTCGGAAATGATGTATGGTAGGATACTTATTGACAGAGTTAGAGAAAGAATAGAGAAATTAGTTGGAGAAGAACAGGGAGGCTTTAGGAAGGGAAGAGGTTGTGTACATCAGATATTCATTCTTAGATTTTTAGTGGAAAAGTTTCTAGAGAAGGGAAAGAAGTTGTATGCGGCTTTCATGGATTTGGAGAAGGTATATGACAGGGTGGATAGACAAGGATTGTGGAAAGTGTTAAGAATATATGGAGTAGTTGGGAAGTTGTTGAATGCTGTGAAGAGTATGTACGATGGTGCGAAGGCTGCAGTGCGTGTGGATGGTGAACTAAGTGAATTTTTCTCTTTGAAAGTTGGGTTGAAACAGGGATGTGTCATGTCTCCATGATTGTTCAATCTGTACATGGATGGGGTAATAAAAGAGGTACAAGGTAGGGTAGTGGATGTTGGAGTGGCCCTGGTGAGAGAGGATAGTGTTTGGAAACTCCCTATACTGTTGTTTGCAGATGATACTGTGTTGTTGAGTGAAGACGAAGGGGAGCTGCAAGGCTTGGTTGATGAGTTTGGGAGAGTGTGTAAGAAACGGAATCTAAAGGTGAATGTAGGGAAGAGTTTATAAAGTGATGGTCTTTGAGAGAGGTGAAGTCAGTGAATGTACAGCGAGGTTGGATGGTGAGGAATTGGAAAATCTGAGTACGTTTAAGTACTTGGGTAGTGTGATGAGTAAGGATGGAGGTTTGGAGGGTGAAGCACTTGAAAGGGTACAGCAGGGAAGAAAGGTTGCTGGTTCTTTGAAAGCAGTGATAAGAAACAGGGAAGTGAGCATGGAAGTGAAAAAGTTACTACATGACAGTATTGTGATACCAACTCTAACGTATGGAAGTGAAGCTTGGACGTTGTTGGAAGGACACAAGTCAAGAGTGAGAGCAGTGGAAATGAGTTATTTAAGAGGAGCCTGTGGAGTCACATGGAGAGACAGGCTGACGAATGAGGATATAAAGGAGCGTAGTGGTGTGGATGTGGATGTGATAGGAAGCGTTATGAGGAACACACTGAGGTGGTTTGGCCATGTGGAGAGGATGGAGGGTGAAAGACTGACGAAGAGAGTGTATGTGAGTGAGGTGGAGGGGGGAAGAGGGAGGGGGAGGCCGAGGATGAGATGGAGGGATGGGGTGGAGAGGTATATGAGAGAGGGGGGTGTGAGTTGGAAGCAGGGCAGTGAAATGGCGGGGGACAGGGCGACTTGGAGGAGATTTGTTTGTGGCCACCCCAAACGGGATTGAGGCGTCTGGCAATAGATAGATAGACAGATGTTTTACATCTACCTGTTAAAGCGATTTTAACGATGCGACACAACACCAGACCAACACATCATTCTATACCACTCAATAACACTACAAAGCACGCCATACCATACTATAAGACAACACCACACAATACACAGTCCCACACCACACCATACTACCTCCCACACAACACACCATACTATAGCATTCCCTCATACCTGCCAGATTCGACCGGGGGTTTGGTGGGAGGAGGAGACATCTGCTTTACTCTGCTTTGTATTCATGGGAGCTACATTGTATGGGACAATGACCTGTTGCTCTTGTCGTCCTTTCTTGTGTTCCTTTATGCATCCCTTTATTCAGTTTGTTTTCTGTCTTCCCTTCTACTCTTCTTCCTTCCTTCCTTCCTACATTGTATAAGTCAGTGACTTTTTTTTTTTATCCTCCTTTGTTTTATACCTTTATGCTTACCTTTATTTATTTCTGTATATCATCCCCTTCTCTCGCTTTCTTTCCTTCCTCCTACATTGTAAGGGACCATGGCCTTCTTACTCCTGTCCTCCTTTCATTTGTTCCTTTATTTATTTCTTTGTGTCTTCCCGCCTCTACTTACTTTCTTCTTTTCCTCTTGCCTTCCTTCCTTTTTCCCCTTCCTTCCACCCTCCCTCCCTCCCTCCCCCCGCATGCCAGTCACGTCCCCAGTGACCGCGTGGGTTAGGTTCTCACTGACCTTTATTTCATCCTAAATCTCCCACCAGTGAAAAAGTTGCCTGGAATGTTGAGCCAGGGATGGATGGATAGATGGTGGGTGTTGGAGCATAGACAGAAAGATGATTAAAGAGCTGGCCATCGTCCTCTGCCTGACTTGATAATGAATGGTCTCTCTCTCTCTCTCTCTGTTTATATATACATACACACACACACACACACACACACACACACTCACACACACATATATATATATATATATATATATATATATATATATATATATATATATATATTTCTCCTTTCTCTGAAATCTCCATTCTAGGAGATTTCAATGTTCACCACCACCTTTGGCTCTCCTCTCCTTTCACTGATCCACCTGGTGAACAAGCCTACATCTTTTCTATCCATAATGACCTAGAGCAGCTTGTACAGCACCCTACCCGTATCCCAGACCACCTTGGAGAGAGCTCCAACATACTTGACCTCTTCCTTACAACTAATCCTTCTGCTTACACTGTTAATCTTTTCTCTCTGTTGGGCTCCTCCGATCACAACCTTATCATCTTAACCTGTCCTATCACTCTGGTACGGCCTGTGGACCCTCCAGGGAAACGTCGCCTGTGGCATTTTGGAGCAGCGGATTGGGAGGCCCTCAGGCAGTACTTCTTTGATTTTCCCTGGAATGATTATTGCTTCCATGGCCGGGAGCCATCTGAGTGTGCCTTGTGCATTTCGGAGGTTATTCTCTCGGGCATGGAAGCATACATTCCTTTCTCATATCCTTTGACTAACGCAAGAAAGCCTTGGTTTAATCATGCTTGTTCTAATGCTGTCCACAACAAGGAGAGGGCCTACAAAAGGTACCGGAGCCAACCCACCCCTGAATCACATCATCTTTACGTTTCTGCCCGGAATCATGCTAAGTCTGTTCTTCGCTCCGCTAAAAATAATTTAATCTGTACTAAATGCTCTCAACTCTCCAACTCGAATTCTTCCCGCTTCTTCTGGCACCTTGCCAAAAACCTTTCTAACAGCTTTACCTCATCATCCTTCCCTCCTCTTTTCTACTCTGATGGTTCTGTAGCTATTTCTTCTGCTGATAAAGCAGATCTCGTCGCTCAGACTTTCTCCTCCAATTCCACCTTAGACGATTCCGGTGCTGTTCCTCCATCACTTCCCGCCTCTGACTTCCTCATGGCTGACATTAAAATTTCTTCAGCTGATGTATTTTCTGCCATCACTGGCCTCAATACTAACAAGGTATATGGGCCTGATGGAGTCCCTCCTGATGTTCTCAAGAAGTGTGCTTCTGTGCTTACACCCTGCCTAGGCAAACTCTTTTGCCTCTGACTGTCAACTTGTACCTTTCCTTCTTGGTGGATGTTTGCTCTCATTCAGCCAGTCCCAAAGAAGGGTGACCACTCCCAACCCTCCAACTATCGTCCAATTGCTTTAACGTCCTGTATTTCAAAAGTTTTCGAGTCAATTCTCAATAGAAAAATTTTAAGGCATTTTTCCTATCACAACCTTCTTTCTGATCGTCAGTACAGGTTCCGTCAGGGATGCTCCACTGGCAATCTTCTCACCTACCTTTCAGACTCCTGGTCATCCTCCTTTCGGGACTTTGGCGAAAGCTTTGCCATTGCACTTGACATCTCAAAGGCTTTTGATCGAGTCTGGCATAAATCTTTAATTTCCAAACCGCCCTCTTACGGTTTCTATCCTTCTATCTGTGCCTTCATCGCTAGCTTCCTTTTTGGTCGTTCTATAGCCGCTGTTGTTGACAGCCATCGTTCTCCTAGATCTATCAACAGTGGTGTTCCTCAGGGCTCTGTCCTATCACCAACTCTCTTCCTTTTATTCATCAATGACCTTCTAAGCTGTACATCTAACCCTATCCACTCATACGCTGATGACTCCACCCTTCACCTTTCCATTCGGTTCCCGCAACTCCCATCTCAGCAGTTACTTCAACAAACAAGGGATGATGCTATGGCACACCTAATGTCTGACTTGGCTTGTATCTCTGACTGGGGTAAAAATAATCTTGTTGTTTTTAATGCATCTAAGACTCAGTTCTTACACCTATCAACCCGTCAAAACCTTCCACAGGTATATCCACTAATGTTTAATAATATTCAGCTTAATCCTGCATCATCCTTGAACATGCTTGGGGTCTCATTTACTCAGGACTTATCTTGGAAAGATCATATTACATCTCTTGTAAAATCTGCTTCAAAGAGATTGGGTGTGCTAAGCCGACCCCGTTCTTTCCTTACCCCTGCACAATTGTTGACTCTATACAGGGGTTTTATCTGCGCCTGTGTGGAGTACAACTCTTACGTGTGGGTAGGCTCCCCATACACAGCTCTTCTCAATAGGGTGGAGTCAAAGGCTTTTCGTCTCATTAACTCTCCTCCTCTTACTGATTCCCTTCAACCTCTGTCGCTTCACCGCACTGTTACATCTTTATCTCTTTTCTATCGCTACTTTAATGGTCACTGCTCCTCTGAACTGTCTGCATGCATTCCTCCATCTCTACGACGGGCGCGTAGCACCCGTCTAGCAGCAAACTCTCATCCCTTTTCTGTCCAACTCTCTAATGCAAGAGTTAACCGTTACTACCAGTCCTTCATTTATGCAACAGGTCAACTCTGGAACTGTCTCCCTCTGTCTGTATTTCCTGCTGCCTATGATCTGTCTTTCAAACGCAGTATGTCCAGGCATCTCGAAATGAATGGATCTTGAATTTGGCTCTCTCTTGTATTTTGTTTTTCTCTTGGAGGGAACTCTTATTGCGGGCTCATGGCCTTTGGTTTCTTCTTCCTCGAATATATATATATATATATATATATATATATATATATATATATATATATATATATATATATATATATATATATATATATATATATATATATACAGGTATTTCAGGTAAACCTATAAATTACAAACTACATGTTCCCATTTGATTCATTCTCTCGCCTATTGGTAATATTAACTATAATTTGGCTAAAGATCTTGTACCCCCAAATTTGCAGATCAACAAAAGTCAGTATAGGGTAACACTACTTGTTCAGTATACTACTCTTAGTATTCTACTACGACTGCTATACTACTATCATACTGCTATTTCTCTAACTTTGCCTAAAACTCTATCTCTCCATCTTCAATTTTTAAATATAAAAATAGATTAACAATAAAATACGATGTTAGACACGAAGAAGCGTAGTGAAATGGTTGAAGATCTACAGCACTGTCTTTGTTCGCCACTCGGCTACGTTAAACAAATAGCAAAAGGGCGAAAATCTGGGCCAAGTTAGAGTAAAAAGAGTATAGTTCATTTGCATTTGTTAAGAAGAGTTGTAATTTCTCTTTGAAGGAGCACTTTATAGCTAGTCTCGGTGTAATATCTCTGTTTACCAATTTATCACCGAATCGAGACTGTAAACAACTTATAAGAAGGTGATGGATATTATGTCTTCGGATATAACCATGATCAGTTTGTTGTTAAGACTGGCAGACGAATACACCGTGTTTATGATTAACTGTGAATTTGGCAAGCAGTGTGAAGGTGTAGTAATGGGATTCCCGAGAATACCACTTGGTCTTACACTATTGAGAGAGAGAGAGAGAGAGAGAGAGAGAGAGAGAGGCTTATGACCCTAAATCATCTAAGTGAGAAGTCTGCTGTACTTTTTCGGGGGTAGATAGAGAGACGGATAAATAGATTTAGTTGTTGGGCATCTAGGTACCAAATTATTGTTCTGCTGATTTTAATACCTTAAAATCTATTCCCGGCTGAAGCAATCATTAGGCAGAGCGTTTATTTATGTGGATATTTACTTATTTACTTCGAAATACTGTCAAATCATCTATATGACGCTCTGACTCTTCAATGAAAATTCTAATGCCAATGGGTCAGTACCGAGTGAGAGTTTCAGCATCATTCAGTACGGACGGTGCGCTGTTAGTGTCAGAGGGGTGATATATGAGGGTAAGTCGCATTTGGTTATGCTGACTGATGGGATTGGGGAAACAAACCGCTTAGTCAGTGCTTGGAAGCTGATGTATAAAAAGAATAAAGGAATTTGGGGATATGGATTGTGTGTGGACTGGTAACACACACACACACACACACACACACACACACACACACACACACACACACACACACACACACACACACACACACACACACACACACATACCAGACGTTTTCTAGCACCTTAGATGATAAGTTGAAGGAACACATTTGTAGTTACTCTGTCAAGAAGCTGAGAGGGAGAGAGAGAGAGAGAGAGAGAGAGAGAGAGAGAGAGAGAGAGAGTAGCAGAAGCCCCAAATTATTTCAAGCCGAACTTTTCTATTTCACTTCTCAAACAAGATTATGAGGCTGCAGTCTTTTTTTTTTCTTATCAGTCTGTGTCTATCTTTATTTCTTCATCTCTGCATTTCCACTTCTAGTACTATATTTCTCTCTCTGTGTTTCTGTCTATCTATCTACCTGTTTATCTACGGCGCTATATATCTGCTGAACCACATTTCTCTCTAAGTTTTCTTGTTACACACACACACACACACACACACACACACACACACACACACATATATATATATATATATATATATATATATATATATCTATATATATATATATATATATATATATATATATATACACCTGTTTAACAACCGAAGTGTCTATATATGTATCTACTTATAAATCTGTCCATCTGTCTGTGTCAGTGTGAGTGTCTGTATGTCTGTCTATCTGTCTGTCTCTGTATGTATCTAAATATTCTTACCAGTGCCTCTTTGTCGTTCTGTCGGTCTTTCTGTTTGTATTTCTGTCTGTGTGTGTCTATCTGTGTGTCTGTATCCATGCATCCACCCATCCAGCCATCCGTCTATCCTTCCATCCATCCACCCATTCATCCATCCAGCCAGCCAGGCATCTATCTATCTATCTATCTGTCTGTATGTTTATATATATATCTATCTGGTTTGAACACGCGGTACTGAGAGATTCATTTGCTCAATTTATCATTCATAGCGTGGAAATAATTTCTTGTAAGTTTATGCAGGTTTCTTCAGCTTTTTTTTCTTTTCGTTTTTTACCGTTGCCTTTGTCTTTTCATTTACTCATTTGTCCACCTATCTTGCCCTCTGTCGAACTATCTACCTGTTTCCTGTCTGTCTAGCTATCTGTCTATTTATCTATGTCTTTTTATCAATCTACCTCTCTTTCTGTCTATATCCATTCATCCTGATATCTGTCTGTCCATCTGTCTGTCTGTCAATTTATATCTATTTGTCTGTCTGTCTCTCTGTCAATCTGTCTAGCAATCGATCAATCCATTAATCTGTCTATATATATCTAATTATCTATTTCTTTCTACCTGTCTAACTGTCTGTCTATCTGTTTATCTTTCTATTTTTCTATCTATCTATCTATCTATATACCTAGGCTGCTTCCCCCAAGGAAAGGGAGGTAGCCGAGACAGGACGACACACTCCCCATTTACTCATCCATTCAAACACATTCATTCTCATCTTAGCCCAAAAGGGGAGAACGGACAGATCCTCACCGCACCACACCGCACAAGAGTCAACTGCGCAATGCAATCAGTGACATCCGCAGCTGGGCCCGACAGCAGAACTGGTTTACCCCTGCCACATCATAACAGACCCATCCCCTTACCCGCACCTGACCTGACTAGCTGATCAGACCAAATGAGGGAGAATATCCCCTCAGGGCTGCGTCATCACTTATTCATTCACAATTTCTCTCCATTTATTTCTGTCACGCACAGCCACTCTTCCTTGTTCAACAGACATCCCTCTCGCATCCAGTGCTCTCTTCACACTGTCCATCCATCCTATTCGTGGTCTTCCTCTCAGCCTTACACCTCTCACATCAGATCTAGTTATCTTTTTCACCAATTGCTCATTATCCATTTTCTCCATATGTCCAAACCATCGCAACACCCTCTGCTCAACTCTCCCAGCCATCTCCCGAACAACTCCAGTTCTCCTTCACTTCATCATTTCACACTCGATCCATAAGCGTCACTCCACACATACTCCTCAGACACCTCATCTCCATTACATTCAAACTTTTCCTCTCTGCTACACCCATATTCCATGTTTCAGCCCCATATAACGCAGTCGGTACCACAACACCCTCATACAGCCTTCTCTTTACATCCATTCTAAGCGAACAACATCTAAACACTTTTTTCATTCCTCCCAGCACCTTTCCTACTTCATTTATTCTAAACTTCACTTCTGCATCTATTCTTCCATCCACAGCAACATGTGACCCTAGATATTTAAAACACTCTACCTCCTCAAGCAACTCGCCATTCAAAACTATATTCATCCCCCTACCATCTACCAACCTCGTACACTTCATCACTTTACACTTATTCTCATTTACTTTCGATTTCCTCCTTTCACACACCCTTCCAAACTCCTCTACCAACTGTCTCAATCTCTCCTCTGAATCAGCCACCAGTGCAATATCATCTGCAAGCAGCAGATGATACTGCACTTGCGTCAGACTGTCTTTATGTTTATCTCTATATCGAACCTGTCGATATTTGTCTGTTTTTGCTATCTATTGTCACGGGGTTTTTAATATATAAGTAATATTAAAGGATAATTATTCAATAATACTGAAGAGCAGGGACAATGAATTGTCTTGTGAAAATCAAGCAATGATTACTTTATGCCGACTTACTTCGCCGATTCTCTAAGAACGAGAATTTATAAACTTTATCAGCAGTACACAGCAGAGACTAACTCCTCACAATTGCTGTTTGTTAGTACTGTTAGCCTCTGGAGAAAGTGTCTCCATCGCTGACAATCAATAACTAATGCTATTAATGATAACAGGTTCTTGCTGATTCATTAACTCCTGGTTGCACAACGGATTTTAAGCTTAATACAAAAGGACTGGCCTAAGTACCAGTTATGAATAGCAAAACGTTAATGCAAACTAGGAGCTATAAGTGAAATAAGCTTAATGTGGAAAATAAAACACGAGTTTACATTACATTAAGCTCAAGTAAAAGAACTGTTAAAATATTGATTACAATGAAATACATTTACATTTCAAAATGAAATCAAAATAAGGAGATTGCACTCACTCGGTCACTCAAAAGCTAAACTCTTAAACCTAGGAAAAAAACGAAAAGAAAATACTGGTCAGAAAAGTGGACAAAGAGGATGACTGGGCGTCGTTACTGGAAGGACACTGCACACACTAAGTCTCTTGCCAATCACACTAGGTGGAAATTCAGGAACTGGACAACGGCGGCACTGCTACGCACTGGGCCCAACCTGCTTTCACAGCGTACAAATCTTGACTGACTTCAAATCGTGGGAAAGAGGCAAGTGTCGTGGCCGGATTGCTAATGGCTAGAATGAGTGAAACACACCCATAATAAATCGCTCAGTGGAAGTGCTAATGTCTCGCACAAAGACGATCATTTATGACACAGTGAAAAATAGTTCTGAAAACACTCCTGACCGGGTGAATAAGTAGCAGTTAAACTGAGCAATAAATACTGGGATTCCACTAGAATTCGCAGTTTCCCACCAAAGTTGATGTCACGAGTTTATTCAATTACTTACTCACGCCGACTTGTGACTATGCCCCATCAAAAGTGAAATTTTTTTCTCAGGAAAAAAATTTCAATATACATACATATATATCCTACTCAATCAAACAAGATTCACACTGTGGTGTGTGTGTGCTATTCTGCTACAGGAGAAAGTCACAGTCGCCAGTGAATGAAAAAACCTCATATTTACGTTAATAGAAGCAAGCTTGAGGGAAAAACTCCATGATGACAGTGAAATATCCTGTACTCAGGTCAAACTGAGTGAAAAGTTCGCTACATTTACATTAACAACTAATTGTTATGTAGCGTAATGTATGTAATACACGATGTAGGTGTGACAGTTGTGGTGTGACTGTACCTACGTGTAAAATTACATAATGCAAATTTATAGTAAATAATGACGATGAGGCAGAAGAGAAGGGGCGGCAGCATGTGACAGGGACGACCAGCTGTTCTGCACGGCAATGCTGCACCCACCAGCTGCACCTGCGAAAGGAATCAAGGTGGAACATCAAAAGTGTCATTTCTCTCTCTCTCTGCCTAGCAATCAGTACTTATGTCATTATTAACCAGGAAACGTAGTCTTAGGATTTACAAATCGCTCAGGACCCTTATAGTTTATTGGTTAATGCTTATTAACTAGGAAACATACCAGTTCTTGAATTGCTCAAATCTCTTAGATCGGGCTGTTTACTAGTTAACCTAACATTATTAACCAGGAAACGTGTCAGTTCTTGAATTGCTCAAATCTCTTATAACGGGCAGTTTACTGGTTAACCTAACTCTACACTTATGACTAATAACAGGAAGCTGAGAATTCCTACGCAATCTTGAGCAGGTCACATTTTAACACCCACCGTGTGTGTGAACACTCATGTGGATATTGTGCATTCTCCGGGAATCCTCAGAGAGGCCCACAGCTCGAGACGTTCCACAAGGTAATTCATACACAGCCTCGGACTGTCTCTGTGGAGTTCTCAAACTTCCCCCCTTAACCTACGATACATAGGTATGTACAGGCCCTGAACATACTGTGTCCTGTGCGGCCAACAGGTGAGACGTCAGGTCTACACTTTTAACTGGGAACCAGGCTGGTCCTTGGATTACTCAAATCTCTGAGAATGCCTATCTTCTGGAACCCAGCATACAACAGTTGCCCGTGTTTTATATAGTTAAACTGGTAAAGAAAGAAAATTAAACAGACAACTGACTGTGAAAACTATTACATAAATTAATAGAACTGAATCAATAATCACCAGTAAGACAGTGCCTATAGACTTTAATGTTAATGATAAATACCTAAGTATGAGTGAGTGAGTATTATCTCGTGAATAACTTTAGAGGTAGGAGTTAATATCCTGGCGAGGTCACCAAATGTCATGGGGTTTTTAATGTAGAAGCACTATTAAAGGATAATTATTCAATGATACTGAAGAGCAGGGACAATGAATTGTCTTGTGAAAATCAAGCAATGATTACTTTATGCCGACTTACTTCGCCGATTCTCTAAGAACGAGAATTTATAAACTTTCTCAACAGTACACAGCTGAGACTAATTCCTCACAATTGCTGTTTGTTAGTACTGTTAGCCTCTGGAGAAAGTGTCTCCATCCCTGACAATCAATAACTAATGCTATTAATGATAACAGGTTCTTGCTGATGCATTAACTCCTGGCTGCACAATGGATTTTAAGCTTAATACAAAAGGACTGGCCTAAGTACCAGTTATGAATAGCAAAGCGTTAATGCAAACCAGGAGCTATAAGTGAAATAAGCTTAATATGGAAAATAAAACACGAGCTTACATTACATTAAGCTCAAGAAAAAGAACTGTTAAATTTATTGATTACAATAAATTAATTTACATTTCAAAATGAATTCAAAGTAAGGAGATCGCATTCATTCGCTCACTCAAAAGCTAAACTCTTAAACCTAGGAAAAAAACGAAAAGAAAATACTGGTCAGAAAAGTGGACAAAGCGGATGACTGGGCGTCGTTACTGGAAGGACACTGCACACACTAAGTCCCTTGCCAATCACACTAGGTGGAAATTCAGGAACTGGACAACGGCGGCACTGCTACGCACTGGGCCCAACCTGCTTTCACAGCGTACAAATCTTGACTGATTTCAAATCGTGAGAAAGAGGCGAGTGTCGTGGCCGGATTGCTAACGGCTAGAATGAGTGAAACACACCCATAATAAATGACTCAGCAGAAGTGCTAATGTCTTGCACAAAGACGATCATTTACGACACAGTGAAAAATTGTTCTGAAAACACTCCCGACCGGGTGAATACGTAGCAGTTAAACTGAGTGATAAATACTCGTACTGGGATTCCACTAGAATTCGCGGTTTCCCACCAAAGTTGATGTCACGAGCTTATTCAATTACTTACTCGCGCCGACTCGTGACATCTAATCGCATCTGTTTTTCTTATAATCTCCATAAATCTATCTCTGAGTTATATGTTTACCTGCCCAGTTGTGTGTCTGTCATGTTGCCTGCTTCTCTTTGTAAATGATCCTCTCTCTCTCTCTCTCTCTCTCTCTGCTTGTCTAACTATTTATCTATTTATATCTATCTATCAGTCTATCTATATTTATCTACATCTATTTATACCTATTTACCTCTGTCTATCAATCAGTCAATCCATCTATCTATGTATCTATCTATCTGTATGTTTATCTGTCTATATCTTTCTATCTCTCACTCTCTTTATCCATTTACGTATCTGTCTACATGTCTGCCAATCTATCTATCCATTTTTCAATCTATGTAGAAGAGATGAAACGTTTGGGGAAAGTTAGAACTTTCTCATTGGCATACTGATTTCTTTTTTTTTTTTGCTTAATGAAAATATGCACCTGCCAAATCAGTACAAATGGGGAGAGAGAGAGAGAGAGAGAGTTACATAGAGTTACATAGATACACAGACCACACAGACCTCACGGTCCCTACGAGGTGGTCCGGCCTTAATCCTAATATAGTGCATAGGAGCAAGAGAAAAGGATAGCACAGCAGAAGGTTCTCTCCCCCACCCTCCAGACCCTCCGGCATTTCCCGTACAGGAAGCAAGAGAGGAAGGTTTTTTTTTTTTTTTTTTTTTTTTTTTTTATGTGTCCGACTCTGGGCATAGGCTTCACAGCCTGCTATCAAGGCCCAGCAGTCCTCCTACATACCATACACCTCTACATGTAATACCTTGCAGGAATGAAAAACCTGAAGGAATTTTGTAGGATCGGCAGAAAGTAGAATAATATGGAAAAGGAAAATTTGGGTATACAGCCACATACTTACTCTATGCATACATTTTTTTTTTTTTTTTTTAATCAAAAGATGAATAGAATGTTTATCCTAAAATATTTTCTGTGTCTAATAGACACATGAATGCAGACGCGAATATGCAATAATTGCTCCATCCTAACTAAACGATACCAATTGCGCGAGATACATGTCCAGTCTCTTTTTAAATATATTTATGGTACCACTCTCAATCACATTCCCAGGGAGTTTATTCCATTCGCTTACAACAGAGAGAGAGAGAGAGAGAGAGAGAGAGAGAGAGAGAGAGAGAGAGAGAGACAGACAGACAGACAGACAGACAGACAGATTAATGGATGAAGGAATGGGTAGATAGATAAAGATTAAGATAGAGATATTGGTAGGCTGATAAATAGATGGACATATGGATAGGTAGATAGGTAGGTAGATCAAGAAAAGGATAAACTTTATAAGTACTGTAACTGGAGACAGATAAGCAGATAAATACGGGTGAGACAGACAAACATAGATACATACATACATGGAGACAGACAGACAGACATATTGCTAGTGTAGGTGTTAACGGTATTGCAACATATCCGTCTTGCATGAAACACAGGACCCCATCACTTTCACTCCTCAATTCAGCAACCCCATCAGCACAATCACGTCTTTAGTTCACTATTGTTATGTTCATGTGAATTTTTTCCGATTTAGCTCCATCAGTATCTTTACTTATAACATAAAGTCTTCAGGTTATTAAAACCGCGTAGTGGTACCAGGAATAAAAGATAACTTATAAAAAAAAAAAGTTGATTTCAAGGGGTACGAGAGGTCTTTAAGTTCAGTAAAGTCATCTGGAGGTAGGAGAAATAAAATAAAGGCTTGTTGGTAGTGAAGATGTTAAAGGTATTGCAGGAAGTACACTCAGAATGCGGAACTGGACCCTGTCCATTGCACACGTCAGTCCAGTAAGCATCGCACTCCATTTCAGCTCTCACCTGCTGGATAGGTTGATATGGGGAACAGGCAGACAAATGGGGCTGAATGAGACAGGATTCGAGCAGAGACAAACGAAACCAGAAAGCAGACAAAACCGAGTAACACGGACAGACAGACTGACAGTCAAAACCAGAAAGCAGGCAAAACCTAATGACACGGATAAATAGACTGAGAGTCAAAACCAGAAAGCAGACAAAACCGAATGATACGGACAGACATAAAAACAGACAACCTGGCAAGAGACAGACAAACAGACAGCCCAGCAGATCAAACAGAATTGAGTAGACAGACACGACCCAGCAGACAGACTAAGTCCAGCCGAATGACGCAAGACTAGACAGGCGAAAGTATACCCTCATCTAAACTTGGTCTAGGTTTTCATCCTTTTGCAGCTTATTTCACATAGGGTAGTGGAGGAAAAAGACAATACTAAGGCTCTACATCTTTTCCACAGCACCTATTCGTGACTAGCATCACATTCTAGTGCTAATCAATTGTTACAGTTGCACATTAAAGCTAGTGATATGGCAATTTTAGGCCAGGTTAGGGTAAAAGCACTATAGACAGACAGTAGAGTGGACCCCACATCCACAAAATCCATCTGGGTCCTTAAGTTTACTGTTAGTGAAGTGGGGAGGAGGCTTAACGCTCGCTTCAGCACCACTAATGTCTTCACACGTGTCACTGGATGTATGCATGTGTACTTTATAAGGCACACAAACACAAAAAAACACAAAATTCTAGCAGAGACACAACCAGTGAGATACAGCCTAAACAGGTCAGCCAAGCTCAGACAGGCAGACAGACAACTGAAAAGGGTCTAGACAGGCAACTGGAACTAGACAGACACCAACCCAGACTGACAGACAGAGAGAAATAAGTAGCTGAACAAACTGATAGAAAACCGAAGCTAGACAGGCAGAAAGAAATAAACAGTTAAACAAAGAGCTAGATAGAAAACCGAAGTTAAATAAACAAACAGACAAACCCAGACTAAAGACAGACCCAGAGAGAACAGAACCCAGCACTCCATAACTATGCCTCTGTATATTTGCTGTCAGTGGAGGGGGTGAAGGCTTTGCATTCTTCCCACCACCACAAATGCCCTTACACTTTTTGACTTGACTTTTTTTTTCCCCTCGTCAGATAAGAATGTAGACAATGCAAAGTGAAACAGAAATCGAACAGAGAAACATATGATCCTAACAGACACTAGTTAGAACCGAAATTAGACAGACGTGGACGAGCATAGAGACTTACCCGACCAGACACATAAAACTGAAGCCAGACAGACATGAACGCACATACAGACAGATAGAGCCGGTCAGACAATATAGCAGAACTAGACAGACAGATAACGAAACCCACAAAGGCCAACGCGCTACCACGATATTACTCGTATATTCTCTGTCGGTGGCGAGGTGGAGGCTTAACACTCGCTCCCACACCACAAACGTCCTTGCATTTATTTATTTATTTATTTTTTATATCACAGAGGTCAGTTTTCTTTTTTTTCTTTTTCTTTTATTTCATTACTCATTTGGAGGGGGGGGGGGTCTGCTTTAACACTTACAAGTTCATTGGAGGGTTAATATTGTGATTTGCCTTTTGTCCTGTTTTTAATGTGATACTCTTGTACACTTCTATCAGTCTGTCTATCTAAGTATATCAGCATCCCATACGCTAAAGGGATTGCCGCCTTGGTATTGTGGAGAGATGAAGCGAGGAATAATAGTAACAACTTGAGTATAATGAGTTCATAAATTCATTTTAACCTCCACCACAACAGATATACTTTTTCAGAGCCAGACTTTTCTTCTCCCTACATGTATTGTCTCTGGGTAAATGCTGTAGATGTTGTGGATATTTGGCTGTGGTTGTTATTACTGTTCTGGGGTGTAGAATATTCATTACTTGAGGCTTGTGTGTTCAGCGAAGGCTATAATTCTCTCTCTCTCTCTCTCTCTCTCTCTCTCTCTCTCTCTCTCATGAACAGTTCATTATTCATTATCTTCATTCACTACTCTTCCCAACCGGTGATTCATTCAGGCAGTTTAAACCCATGATTCTATAATGCAGCTTAGAATCAATGTTAAATTCTTTGTAACGGTGTGAGAGAGATAAGTGACATAATCTGTTTTAGAATGAAAATTGCAGCTCTGTAAGCAATGTGAAAAACTGGGGAAACTGGGGAGCTAGAGAGAGATAGAAACCCACAAATCGGACATCTTTCTTACCAGAGAGCATAAGACAAAATATTGAATAAAAACATGCCCCAATTTGTCCCCTTTTAGTCTCCAAGCCACAAAGGTAAATGTATTCACTCCTTTAACTGTAATTTTTACTGGCTCCCTTCCTGCAGCCAGATCAGTATACCATATAATTCAGGATGGTCCATGTATAACGTTCCTCTTGCGATTTGGTGTAGTGTAGTTTGTGTGTTGTGGGGAGAGCATACTCACCATTATCAGTGTTAACCCCGCACTGGCTATTTATTTCCTACTCCCATCGCTATGCTCACACCCACACCGGCAAACTGAGTCGTCCATGGAACACATAGCATACCGGCAGCTTAGTTTTCGGTGGTGTGCTATTTGTGGGTGCTGTTTATAATCTGTCTACATTGTGGGATTTTGAACTGATGGAACGAGGTATCAGTTTATTTGGTTGCTAATTATTTTCCTAGACCAAAATCAGCATACAGTGCAGAGTTTCGATTGGTATACTGCATTGCTTTCAGGCTCTGAAGTAAAGGCACGAATCAACTTGTCATACTTTATTATAATTTTCGACAACAAATAAATATACAGCTTAGTTATTTGTGTAGCATCGAGGTCAGTAACTTGACGCTCTGAGGTTTGGAACCACTTGGCTGGTAATAATTTACCCAAACCAAATCAATATGCAGTTCAATATACAATGTACAGTTGAGGGTGGTAACTTTTCAACACCGTGGGGTTCCAAACAGTTGGGAATGGAAGCCCATTTGGCACGTTAATGACTTTCTTCAGTCACATCATTATGCCGTCCTATATACGTGGCGGTCAGTACTGAACACCCTAATTCCACTCCAGCGAGCCAATTCTTGTGTTTGGGGAACGGCTCAGTAAGTGTTACCAGCGTCTACCCGGCATCATTTAGTCATATTCTGTTTTCATGCCACATCCACGTCCACACTACTAGACACATAACATAAGATATTGCTAGGTGAGAGTATATTACAGCATATATGGACTACCATATGTAGCCTAATACACATTTATTGTCGGTAATTCCGCCATGAAAGGCATGATCAACCACATTTAATCTAGCATATAGTCACTGTATTTATTTATTTATTTTTTTTTATGCAGTTTGAATAAAATCAGCCTCCAACTACTTTAAGTGCTGTGAATTAGTTTTGCAATGATCACCTTAGCCTTTGTCACACAGGAAGAAAAGCGATATCCAGTCCATTTCATTGTTCTATCTATCTATCTATTGCCAGACGCCATAATCCCGTAAGGGGTGGCCATTTGACTCTGAGTTATGTGTTTTACAGGGAGGGGCACTAACCCTCCACCAACCCACTTGCTGACACTTAGGGAGATTTCATTGTTACTGATTAATAATTCTCATACCTATTTATTTATATACTAAAAACTTCCTAATGACGTAATCCATTCACATTTTTTTTTATGACTGAGTATTCCTCAGTCTTTTGCTTGTATGAAAATTATCTATTCTGTTTACCTGCACTATCTATTGCCAGACACCTTATTCCCATAATGGGTGGCCACAAATAAATGGCCTCCATGTCGCCCTGTCTTCTGTTAGTTGGCTGCCCTCCCTCCAACTTACACAAACACTTATGTTATATTTAATAGCTCTAGTATATAAAATAAAACTTTCGTTCTTTGAATATTTTTAGCAAGTAATGCCAAAAAACTTAGAAACACATTATCTTGTAAAAGTGGATAAAACCTCAGTGAAAATCCGCACAGCTATATTAGAATACAAAGAGAGAGAGAGAGAGAGAGAGAGAGAGAGAGAGAGAGAGGGCTTAATAGAATAGGAGTTTTTCAATACATGCTCTCTCTCTCTCTCTCTCTCTCTCTCTCTCTCTCTCTCTCTCTCAAAATTCTTCGCCCATGGATTTGCTGTAACCCCCCATCCTCTCATTTCTCCCTTTGTTCTTAATCTTCCTTCCTATCATCATCATCATCATATTCACCCTGACTTGTAGCTGTATTTCTGCTACAAAATATGACGGCTACTATCGTCACTAGCATGGTGTGTTTGTCACTATCTTTGGTGCCAACGTGTGCGGCTATGCAGACTAATTCTGGATCCGCTGACTTTGCCACACCGTCGACATGTCAAGTCAGAGTCTGTTTGAAGAACTCTATTTTGGTTGTGCCTCTGTTGTTTACGCTCCTCATTGGCCAGGTTCGGAGCTTCTTTGAGATGAATGGTTTCCTTTCTACAAGGGGTTCTCCATAGTTGTGTGCCAGAGGTATTCGTTAAAGATCTTTTGGTATGTTGCATTTTTTAAAAGTGGTCAATATAATTATGATCCATATACTGTATCTCTTTTTCTGTCCCTCTGGGTTGCGAAGAACTTGACATGGAAGGCAGTGCTCACACATGCAGAACACATGTCCGACCCGGCTCGCCTGCTTTTTAGCCACCACCATAACCACCACCATTATAACCTTCGAACATTTCTTTCAATCTCTCCATTCTCCCTTCACTCAGCCTAGGCCTTAATTCTCACTCTTTCCCTTCTTCCCCATTCTCCTTTTTCCTCTCTTTCCCTCCCTTTCTTTGCCATTTCCTCCTTTTCTAACGTCTTTTCCTTCACTCCTTTGAGAAAATCTCTCTCCCTGTCAACCTCCCACTCCTCCTCCTTCAAGTCACTCAAACATTCTTCACTTTCTTTCTTGCTTCCTCTCCTTCCTTCTTCGTCCTTCTTCCCCCACTCTCCTATACCCTTGCTCCATCAAATATATCTTACCTTCCTCCTACTCTCTTTCTCTTCTGTATCATCGTTCTCAATTTCTTTCACTTCTCAGTTCCTTTTCTTTCATTTATCATCATTACTCTTCTCTCGTATTTCCTTCTATTTTTCGAACGTTCCTTGTCCATCTCCTTTTCACCCACATGACTCTATTATCCTGTGTGTGTGTGTGTGTGTGTGTGTGTGTGTCTCTCTCTCTCTCTCTCTCTCTCTAATTAGCAACAAATCTCTTCCTCCGTCCCTTGTAATACCTTCATCCTGGCCATTCGTCAGAGATATTCCTTAGGCGTGTTATGTGACAGCAAGTCTTGATATTCTCTCTCTCTCTCTCTCTCTCTCTCTCTCTCTCTCTCTCTCTCTCTCTTTTAGTAGGGGAAAGTTGAGAGAAGAAGGAGGATGATGACGACGACGACGACGGCGAAGTTGATGATGATGATGATGATGATGATGAGGAGGAGGAGAAGAAGGAGGAGAAGGAAAAGTACGAAGAGGAAAGGAAGAACCCGAACTCCCCTTACTTTCACTCACTCGTGCGTAAGAATTTTTTGGGACGTGTTTTTTTTTTCCTTTTTTGTTGGGAGAGATAAAAACAGGAGAAAGGTAGTAGATTTTGCCGTTTTGTTGATGGATAATTGTATTGGAGAGAGAGAGAGCGAGAGAGAGAGAGAACACGTCTACACACTTTTGTTCACTTCTCTCTCTCTCTCTCTCTCTCTCTCTCTCTCTCTCTCTCTCTCTCTCTCTCATGTATATCACATTACTTCGTTGACCTCTTCTATTACACATCTTGCAGAGTTTCTCATTTTCTGCCAGTTCTTTATTATTAGCGTACCATTCACCTTTAACTTTACTATTTGTGTCTGATCCCCCACCCCTTCCTCTGTTCTGATTCCTCCCTCACCTTTCTCCCGTTTGCATCATGTCTCTTATTTTCGTCGTCCTTCCTTTTCTCTCTTTATTCTTGGTCTCCTTCCCTTCTTCCTTCCTCCCTTTCTTCCTTCCTTCCTTTCATCCTCCATTCATTCATTCTTTCCTTTCTTCTCTCCTTCCCCCATTCATTCTTTCCTTTAATTTGCCTTCTTTCACTTTTTCTTCCCTTTCCACTTCCTTTTCCCGATGCTTCCTTCTTTCTGGTCCACCTTCCTTCCTTCATTTATTTCTTCCTTCCTTCCTTACTTACATACGTACTTACTTCCCTCTTTCCTTCCTTACTTACTTACTTCCCTCTTTCCTTCCTTCTCTCCTTCCTTCCCTGGATTGAAATGTAGCCTCTTCCTGTCCAGAGTCTGCTCCCACATTACTCCTTTTTACGCCCGCTGTGGTTGGCCATCTTTCCTTCTTTCCTTCACTTCTTCCTTCTCTTCTTTCTTCCCTCCTTCTTTCCTTCGTTCTCTTTCTTTCCTACCTCCTTGGTTCACTTCTTATTCCTTTCCTGTCTTCCCTCCTTCATTCATAATTTTTTCCTTTCTTTCCAATTATATATATTTTTTTCATATTCTTTTAAGATTATCGGTTGCTTGTCGTCATTCCGGTCTTTGTTCCTTTACTTCCTACTGTCTTTCCTTTTTACTGACGCTTATTCCATTTTTACTTCAATATTACTTTAATTGGGTAGGTTTGGTTCATATTAAGCTCCACCTGTCAGTGGTTATGAATAAACGACGAGAAAAAAAAAAAAGCAAGGATAGTAAAAAGAATGAAAGGAGAAGGGAGCGAGGAGAGAGGTAAAAGGAGGGGAGGAAAAAGGTGAGAGGAGAAAGTAGGTTAAGAACGGGGAGAAGAGAGAGGTATATTTAATGGTTAACACACACACACACACACACACACACACACACACACATATATATATATATATATATATATATATACACACACACACACACAATGGCAAATGTTGCTTGAAGAATATAATAAAGAATTTTTCTCATCCGACAAAAATACCAAAAAATGCCCCATCCCTCCCGTACGTAAAATATATGGCGGCCTTCCAGCGTGCCATTTCCTCAAATAGAGAGAGAGAGAGAGAGAGAGAACTAAGTTACTGGCAGATTCAAGAAGTTTCAATTAGTCTTTCAAAATATCAACAATTCAGTGATAAAATTCCCTTCATTTGCGTCCTGTGATCACGGCTTATGAAACATACTGTAACTTTTTAATTGGCGAGTTAAAAGAGAGAAGAAGGACAGATTTTGCCGTTGGGACTGGTGTGGAACAAGAGGCAGGCAGAGGTTTAATTGTTTGTGATATCAGGTCTGTCTATCTGTATATATCTCATTCCATTTTTCTACCGCTCTCTATCTTCCTGTCTGTCTGTCTGTATGTCTACTATTATCTCATTCCATATTTCTATCGATGTCTGTCTCCCTATTTGCCTGTCTGTCTGTCTGTCTCTCTGTTTACCTGTCAACATTCTCTCTAAATAAATAAATAAAAATGGTCAATAAAAATGTCCTTCTGTAACGTAGAGCAAAAACTGCGATATATAAGGTCAGGGTAAAGGTCACACCTTTTCAATAATAATTTTAACATTTGAAAAAAAAAAAAAACAGGTTGGTATTATGGAAAGCATCTACAGGGTGGTTCATAAATAACACTGCACTAGAAATTCACTTAATAGTATCGTCTGTTGTGCAGACAGCTAATTCTGCTGGTGTGGGCGTGAGTGTGGCAGTAGAAGTGGGAAATGAAAATGTAATGTAGGGCAGACGTTGACTACACTGACTTAGCCGTCCCCATGACTAACAAGAAATCCCCGGGCGAAATGGAAGACGACCCTCCTGTAAATTAAAAAGCTTTTCAAACAAATATGCGTGCATAGTGTGGGTATGAGGTGAAGCCAGGATTCTAAGGTCTTGAATGGTGAGGAAATGAGTGGCTGACCCATTTCACTGGGCATACTGTTCATAATTCGCCCTCTGCCTTGCTTCCTATTCCATGTTTTGTGAACGCTGTCGATATCTCAGTCTATCATTAGGAAAGAACTGATGGACATAATGATAAAGATGATGATGTTGACGAATAGTAAATAGAATTTTGTGTGAGTAGTAGACATTCATTTCCTTCGACTATATTTTGAAAAATTTTAAATTAATGTAGTTTGTTAGAGGATCTCTCTCTCTCTCTCTCTCTCTCTCTCTCTCTCTCTCTCTCTCTCTCTCTCTCTCACCCTTCCTCTCAACATTCTTCTTCCCCCATGGATTTGCTAAAACGTTGCATGATCTCATTTCACTCTGTTCTTCATCTTCTTTCCCATCATCATCATCGTCATCATCATCATCATCATCACCTTAACTTAAGCTGTCCTGCTACAGAAAACGACGGGTAATATTCTCATTAGGATGGTGTGTTTACCATTGTCATTGATGACAACGTGTGTGATTGCGCAATTCAATCCTGGATCCACAACCTTTACCACACAGTCGGCATGTCAAATCCGGGTTTGCTTGGAGAACTCTGTTTTGGTTGCGTCTTTATTGTCTTTGCTTGTCTCTGGCCACGTTCCTAGCTTCTTCGAGACGAATGATTCCTTCACAGCAAAGGGTTTGCCAGTGTTTTCTGGAAGAGGAATTGGTTTCAAGATCTGTTGCTATCATGCTGCATTTCTTCAGGACTGTCGTTGTATGGTCTCTGTATCACTTCGTATGTCCCCTTGGGTTGTAACGTGCTGCGTGGAGTTGGCCATACTGTTAGACAGAATCTGGCTGAGAAGGCAGCGCTCAGACATTCTGAACACGTGTCCGATCCGTCTCCTGCTTTCCAGCCACCACCGCAACCACCATCACTACTACCTTCCATATTTTCTTCAAACCTCTCTCTTCCTCCTTCACTCCCTCTAGGTCTTTACTGTGACTCTTTCCTTTCTTCCCTACTTTCCTTCTCCCTCTCCTTGCCCTATCTCCCTTGGCCATTTCCTCTTTTTCTCATATCAGTTCCTTCCCTCCTTCGAGAAAACCTCCCTCCCTCTTCCTCTTATTCGCTCGCTCGCTTCCTCCCACCCGCTGAACCTCGAACTCCTCCTCCTCCTCCTAGTCCTTTAAGTCACTCAAACATTCTTCAATTTTATACCCTGCTTCCCCTTTCTTCCTCCTGTCCTCCTCCTCCTTCTCTATTCCCTTCCTCCATTATATATATATCCTACCTCCCTCTTACTTCCTTCCTCCTACTCTTCTTTATCATCGTCCTCATAATTTCCTTCCACTTCTTGATTCCCTTTCTTCCATTTATCTTTATCAACATTATTCTCTAATTTCCCTTTTTTTTTTTATATATAATTCCTCGTCTATCGTCATTTCACCCACATGACTATTATCCTCTCTCTCTCTCTCTCTCTCTCTCTCTCTTTGTAGAGGAAAGTTGAGAGGAGGAGGAGGAGGGGGGAGGAAGAGGACGAGGAGGACGACGACAACGACGATAATGATAATTATGATGATGATGATACAATGATGATGATGATGATGATGATGATGATGAGGAGGAGGAGGAGGAGGAGAAGAAGAAGGAGGAGGAGGAGGAAGAAGAGGAAGAGAAGAAAGAGAGGAAAAGGAAATGGGAAAAGAAGACCCCAAACTCCTCCTACTCTCATTGGTGCGTAAGAAATTAGGGAGTTGTGTTATTATTTTTTTTTACTTTTACTTTTTTTGCAGGAAGAGACAATACGGGCCTTTGGAGGCAGCTTGTGTCTTTTTGCTGGAGGTTAATTACCTCTCCTGGACGGAGCCCGAAGAGGCGTTGTTTTTGGTTGAGTTTGTTAGTTTGTTTGTTAGGAACATTACGAAAGAATGACTGAATGAAAATACATGAAAATTTCAGGACATGTGCACACTGCTCCCCAAAGAAAGTGATTAAATTTTGGAGGTAATCGAATGACCCTGAAAGGTCAAAATCAAGGTCACGGGTTTTCAGAGGGCTATAACTTGAAAACGGTTAGAGATAGAGATATTTACTATTAGGAACATCCAGAAACCCATAATATGAGGTTTCATTTGGCACCAAGACCTTTGACATTGAATGACCTTGGAAGGTCAAACTCAAGGTCACAGGTATTCAGGGAACTATAACTCGAAACTGGTTGAAAATTGAGAGATATCACTCTCATCTTAAATGTCGGGACCAACTGCCTAGCCCCGGGCTCCTACGCTTCTCATGGGGCAATGTAGGATTGGATGATGGATGAATGGACCAACATATAGGAAATCCCTTATGGGTTTTCATTTGGTACCTTGACCTTTGACCGTAAATGGCCTTGAGAGGTCAAACTCAATGTCAAGGATGATCAGGGGGCTATAACTCGAAACTCGTTGAAGGAAGAGATATTACTATTACCACGATATAGGAAATCTCATATGGACTTTCTTTGGCACCATGGCCTTTGAGACCTTGAAAGGTCAAGCGCAAGATCACGGATTTTTAGAGGGCCTTACTTGAAAACATCTGGACCATTACCTTAGACAATAACCCATTAGCTCCCAGGGCTCCTGTGTGATGGATTTTGCTGGAAGGGTACTAAGCGTACTGCCCTCCGCCTATCGGCTCATAGTCGCAAAGTTAATAGGTCCCTATTCCGGCGTTCCTTAATTCCCTCTTTTATCAGCCTTTGAAAATGTCCAGTTCCGTCCCATATTGTGGACGCTGGACGCAAGTGGGTTAATTGTGTACTGACACCAAATGGCAGTAACGGGTCAGTATTAAACAGCAATAAAATAACTGTTGTCGGGCGAGGTTTGTTGTGCCTGGTACCACTTGTTCTTTGGAGAGAGAGAGAGAGAGAGAGAGAGAGAGAGAGAGAGAGCACGTTTACACACGTTTACTTGATTTTCCTGTCTTTCAACGGTTCTCTCCACCCTCTCTCTCTCTCTCTCTCTCTCTCTCTCTCTTGTCCAGATCACGTTACTTCCTTGACCCTTTCTCCAATCCCGCATCTTCCAGAGTTTCTCACTTCTGTCATTTCTTCATTATTATTAGCCTACCAATCTTTTTTTATCTCAAACTTTACTCTTGCTGTCTCATTACCCCCTTCCCCGTCTCCTTTTATGTTCGGATTCCTCCCTCACCATTCTTCCTTTTGTACTATCTCTTTCTTATTTTCGTCTTTCTTCTTTTTTTTTTTCCTTTTCTCCCTTCCTTCTTCCTTTCTCCATTCCTGCCCTCCTTCCCTCTTTCAATCATTTATTCCTTCCTTCTTTCGCTCCCTCCTTCCTTCCTTCATTTATTCTTTCTTTCCTTCTCTCCTTCCTTCCTACCTACCTTCTTTCTATTCATTTTCTCTCTTTCACTCTTCCTTATTTTCTGCCTTCCTTCCCTCTTTCCCATTTTCCTTCCTTTGTTTCTTCCTTCCTTCTTTACTTCCTTGCTTACTCGCTTACTTCTCTTCTTCCTTCCGTCCTTCTCTCCTTCCTTCCCTGGACTGAAATTTAGCCTCTCCTTGTCCTGAGTCTGTTCCCACATTAATCCTTTTTACACCCCATGTGGTTGGCCCTCCCTGCCTTCTTCCTTCTTTCCTTCCTTCCTTCCTTTCATTCTTCCTTGGTTCGCTTTTTTTTTTTTTTACTGCCTTCCTTCTCTCCTTCCTTCATATTTGCCTTTTCCTTTCTTTCCGTTTATGTATTCTTCTCATTCTTTTAGAAGTATCTGCTATTTGCACTCCTCGTTCCGTACTTTAATCCTATATTTTCTCTCCTGTCTTCTGCCTTTTATTAACTTTGGTTCATAGTTTACTTTAATTATCATGTAATTATCTCGGGTGGCTCATATCAGGCACCTGCTGTAAATGGTTATGATATACTACGAGAAAAAGACAAAGACAGCAAAAAGAGTGAAGGGAGTAGGGAGTCAGGAGGAAGGTAAAAGAGGGGAGGAAAAAAGGTGAGAGGAGTGAGTGGGAACGGAAGGGCATAGGACAGAGGCAGGAGATTTAATGATAAAAACACGCGCGCGCGCACACACGCACATACACACACACACACACACACACACACACACACACACACACACACACACACACACACACACACACACACACAAATGCTGTTCAATGCAAATAATTTAAAAAAAAATTATTTCATGTGACAACTAATACCAAAGATTAAGTAGTCACTCCTCCCTCCCCCCAGATAATACACTGCGGCCTTCCAGTGTGTCTTTCCCCCGGTTAGAGAGAGAGAGAGACAGAGAGAGAGAAAAAAAACTAAGCCACTCTCAGATCCATAACTTATAGTATTTCCTCAAGATATCACTATCAGATCCATAACATATAGGAAAGTTCACAGTATTCCCTCAAAATATCAACAAGTCACTGATAAAATCCCGCCATTAGCATCCTGTGATTACGGCCCATTAAACACAACTTTCTGTGATTACGGCTTATTAATCATATTTTTTAATTGGCGAGTTAAAAGGTAGAAAAATGGGCTAGATTATGCCGTGTGATTAGTGTGGAATTAGAGGCAGGCACAGATTTAATTGTTGTGATATTAGGTCTGCCTGCCTGTCAGTCTGTCTGTATAAACTCCATCCATATTATAATCGCAATATGTCACCCTGTCTGCCTCCTTGTCTATCAACATTCTCTCTCTCTCTCTCTCTCTCTCTGCATATAATGGTCAATAAAAAATGGCTTGGTTCAACATAGAGCCAAAAGGAAGAAATATCAGGTCACGGCCAAGGTCAGACTATTTCAATAATATTATTTAATTTCAAAAGGCTAGAACGTAGTGTGGATCGCATCTACAGGGCGGTTCATAAATAACGCTGCACTAGAAATGAACCCGATGGTATCGTGTGTTGCGCGCACGGCTCACTCTGCTGGTGTGAGCGTGAGTATGGCAGTATGAGTGGGAAATGAGTGAATGATGTAGGGTAAACGTTCACTGAGCTGCCATAGCCGTCCCCATGACACATGAGAAATTAGCGACCTAATGAAAGAGCCCCCCCCCCCCACCTCCCTTCACCTGTAAAAAGAAAATCTGCTAAAACACACGTGTATATGGGGGAGGCGTGGCTCAATCGGTAGAGACGTGGCCTGCCGTTCTAATGGACCCAGGTTCAAATCCCCGCTGGGGCAGGGAACAGTTTAAGGATTTGAATTTCATTAAATCAGGCTTTACTGATCTACCAGAAGACCCGCCGACATGTCGTAAAAATACCCCCGCTAATACCAACACACCAGTCCTGTATGAGACAGCCCTGGCATGTATTCAATATGGACGGTGGGTGTTAGCGCCGAAGTGGTTACATGAAGAGGTGTATGGTATGTAGGAGGACTGTTGGGCCTTGATAGCAGGCTGTGAAGCCTATGCCCAGAGTCGAACACATAAAAAAAAAAAAAATGGTTAGACCTATGAGGAGGAGCAAGGATTCCGTGGGCTTGAACGGTGAAAGAATGAGCGATTGATATATCACTAGGCATGCTGTTTTGGGCACTTCCTCTGCCTTGTTTTCTTTTTCATCCATTGTGACCCTTACCACCACTTCAGTCTATCGTTTGGAAAAAAAAAAAAGTGATGATAATGATGAATGTGATGATGATGATGATGATGATGACAAGACTAATCAATTTTTACATGAGTGAAGTAGTGAAGATTAATTTTCTTTAAAGTATTAAATGAAATTCTAATGTTTCTGTGTTGTGTAAGGCTCTCTCTCTCTCTCTCTTTCTCTCTCTCAGTGCTTCGTTTTCCGTGTGCTTCGTGAGGCATAGTGAAGCCTCATTTACCCCCCCTTTTTTTTACTTGGGTTCATTTATGGTATTTTTGGCACAATTATTAGCCTAGTTAGGAGTGTGTGTGTGTGTGTGTGTGTGTGTGTGTGTGTGTGTGTGTGTGTGTGTGTGTGTGTGTGTGTGTGTGTGTGAAAGAGAGAGAGAGAGACAGAGAGACAGAGAGACAGAGAGAGAGAAAGAGAGAGATCGGGGAAGGACCCCCAACTCATATGTTTGGCCTGTCATAGGTGAGCGAACCAGAATTAAAAAGATTTTTTGAAATGCAGTCTGGGGTAAAAATTATTTCTGTTCTCTCGTAAAAAGCTCTGACTCAGCTCACTCATCTCTATAAAGCAGATCTGTCTGTCTATCTCTGTCTCTTACTGAAAACAGAAATGCACATTGTTAACATGTTTTCACTATTGGTTCATTCGAGTGAATGCAACTAACTACAGCGATATATATATATATATATATATATATATATATATATATATATATATATATATATATATATATGAGCCTTTGTTGTACAGTGGTAGAGTGTATATATATATATATATATATATATATATATATATATATATATATATATATATATATATATATATCCTGCAGGAGCCTTTGTTGTACAGTGGTAGGTGTGCGTTTCGTACACGGGTGGACCAGGGTTCGCGCCCCGCCAGGGTAATAAACGTTGGGAGTGTTCACACGGCCACGTACTGCATTGGCGGGCACAAGGGGTGCTGTGGTTGAACCAGTGTCGCTTACTGTAAAGTATGCTTGCACCCAGTCGGCTTGCGCGGGGCGATTACACTTGGTTCACAGACTACACACACATCCAAAGCCACTCCAACACTACAATTACACTTACAAGCACTTCTCACCCTACATACAATCTCTACCAGACAGCCTAAGCCACTTGGTAGAGATACATTGGCTGTATCGTCCCGACTTCGGTCGGGATAGGCCGGTCCTGCAGTGGATACTCAAACGTCTGATGATATATATATATATATATATATATATATATATATATATATATATATGTGTGTGTGTGTGTGCAGTAGAAATACATATATAAGCAGAATATTTTTCTCTCTTTCTCTGTCTCTCTCTCTCTCTATAAAATGCTCTTGGCTTCGATATGTCGTTCGTTTGGTATTCGGAGCATCTCAGATTTAACCTTCGATCAGCCTACCTTATTTGCAATACAGCAATTTTGTGTGTTGATGCATTGGTTAGCGTATCCAGCTGGTGGTGCATTGGTTAGCGTATCCAGCTGGTGGTGAAATGGTTGGAGTATCCAGCTGGTGGTGCAATGGTTAGCGTATCCAGCTGGTGGTGAAATAATTGGAGTATCCAGCTGGTGGTGCATTGGTTAGCGTATCCAGCTTGTAGTGCATTGGTTAGCGTATCCAGCTGGTGGTGCAATGGTTAGCGTATCCAGCTGGTGGTGAATTGGTTAGCGTATCCAGCTGGTGGTGCATTGGTTAGCGTATCCAGCTGGTGGTGTATTGGTTAGCGTATCCAGCTGGTGGTGCATTGGTCAGTGTATTCAGCTGGTGGTACATTGATTGGCGTATCCAGCTGGTGGTGCATTGATTGGCGTATCCAGCTGGTGGTTCATTGGTCAGTGTATCCAGCTGGTGGTTCATTGGTCAGTGTATCCAGCTGGTGGTGCATTGGTCAGTGTATCCAGCTGGTGGTTCATTGGTCAGTGTATCCAGCTGGTGGTGCATTGGTCAGTGTATCCAGCTGGTGGTTCATTGGTCAGTGTATCCAGCTGGTGGTGCATTGGTCAGTGTATCCAGCTGGTGGTGCATTGGTCAGTGTATCCAGTTGGTGGTTCATTGGTCAGTGTATCCAGCTGGTGGTGCATTGGTTAGCGAGTCCAGCAGATGATGTGTTGGTTAGCATATCCAGCTGGCGGTGCATTGGATAACGTATCCAGCTTCATTTGGTTAGTGTACCCAGCTCACAACTGCATGAAGCAGAGTTTAATTCTTGTGCCGATCAGACTGGTGGACTCAGTTTTTTCCCCTTCTCATTTAGCAGTATAATAAAACTGGGGACCTGGAATTAAACTGATTTAGTTTAGATCTCGTTTTAGGTAAGACCTTGTTTTTAAAAAGATATACAGGGTGCTCCTGATATAACCTTCCCCTTGCACTCCTTTGTTTTGCCGGGACGGCTCATTCAGTGTTACCAGTGTCTATCCTGCATTGTTTATTAATTTTCAATTCCTCTGCCACACCCACGCCCACACCAGCGGACTGAGCCTTTTGTGCAAAGCATAAGATACTGCTAGCAGAGTTTATCGAACGGTGCTATTTATCGACAATCCTATACAGTATGTATGTCTTCGTGGTTCTCGTCCAGTCGATATGCAAAGTAAACCCACCTTCTATGCTTCTGAAAATCGTAATAATCTAGGAACTGTGTCTGTATTATGGGATTTTGTACTTATTCCTGCGCTCTAAGAGCAGAGTAATTTGGTTTAAGAAATGCCTAACGAGAGGAATGAATAAAAAGTGTATCTTAATTCATTTTAATGTGATGATGATGAATTATTCTCTTTGTCCCCTCCTCCTCTTTCCCAGTTGTTGTAAATGGGGTAGAGGTGACTTACAAAAGGAAGGAAATGTCAGTTTTAGGGAAAAATACTGAATGGGTGTGAAAGAAAATAGGCCAAATATCCCCCCTCCCCCCCTCCCTCTCCTCTCTCTCTCTCTCTCTCTCTCTCTCTCTCTCTCTTTCAGTCGTATACATAATGATACTGTGTCACTTGCGACAAGAGGTCGGAATATTTTAGTTAAAGCAGAGAGTTTGTGGTTCGTCAGAACTGATCCCTGATTCGTTTAGGACTTTAGTTAATGCAATACTGACAGGAACATAAACCTTACAAGTTTATAATGTAAGACTTAAATTGCCAGGTTAATATGAATTAATGTCCATCCAAAACCGTATATAACATGTGTTAATAATAAACAGGAGGACTACTGGGCCTTGAGCGTAGGCTATGAAGCCTGTGCCCAGAGTCGGACACAAAAAAAGAAAAAAAAAAAGAAAAAAAAAAACTGTACCTTGTAGTAAAAGGTCCAACTTGCAGTGCGTATGTCACATGACAGCTTACAACGGGATGAAAAAGTTGGCAAGTATACTGAAGTACTGTACTGACTGATTTAATGGGACTTAATGCAGAGGTGTATGATAATGTTACAATGATCATTACCTGGCGGGTCATTTAATCATTAACTTAGTTTATGCTGGTTAACAAAGAGTGGAAATGGGGGACGAGAAGGTAAGAGAGGCGTGTGATGGAGACAGGAACTGAGAGAGAAAGGTGGCAGAGTTGGGAAGGAGAATGGTTGTGAAAAGACATTTCTTTCAACTGATGTTTACCACACTCTACTTACTTGTAACATATTATAGGACATAAATATAATTAACACATGATACATTGTAGGTCTCCTTTCATTTTCAAGCCTTCTCATATCCATACAATTATGTTGTGGATAACGGTGCAGTATTACACATTAAATGCCTTTATATACCTACTCCCACTGGTTCTGATTGTCTATACAAACAATAATGACATATTGTAACATAACCAGCTTTGGCCATCTGTCCAACAACGTTTACACTGGGGTTGGGGTAGGGGCAGTGGGTGTGGGGTGTTCGATCGCCCCGTCATCACTGGCCGTGACTCCGGTTACTGGGAGGGAAGGGGGGAGAAATTAGTGCTCTCGGGTGTACAACCAGGCGTCGAAGCCATCCTGTAATATCGGTGCCACCAATTGAAGGTGTCCCTATCCAGCACGTCTCTTAATAGTTGTAGTTTATGTTGATTAACCCTGTGTGTTTAGCTGAGCAGACCCATCTTCCACAGGCAAACAACAGCCACCAGGTACAGTCAGATGCTTGAGTCCATTAGCTTCCCCTGCCTCATTCTCATGATTTCCGTAGACACTTGAATTAGATTTAATGAAAAGGTGCATCATATCATCTTGAACTGATAATATGCACCTTAGTTCACTACATTACATCCAAGCGTGTATGAATCCATCCATGAAACTGGGGTAGAAAAGGCAAATGAACATTTGTGTATCTGTACAGTAAAACATATGTACCGTGTAGGGATCCGGCATCCCCTTGTGATAGACAGTGCCCCACCAGGTTCGGATCAGGGTCTTTTCCACGGCGAGATGCAGGGAAATATGAGGGGGTTTGGTTCCCGAGTGAATTCCCCAACTTCTCCTCCTAGGGTGTACAGTCATAAGAAAAACTGTCGTTATCCCCAGTTATGTTCGATGCAGAACGAACGTTAGCTGGGCTATGTGGGCGCGTCCTTGCTGTTCGCCCCTCCCCTACCTGGTGTTGTCATATCACAATCCCATTACAAAAGTTGGAATAATGAGCAAGAATGAGCCATATGGCCGGGAAATATATAGGACGTGTTTGCATTACCCTGAGCGCCTCGCCGGGGATTAATAATGAAACTCGGCACGTTTATTATTTTCCTACTATTCAACACTTTTTATCTACAGAATGCACCAAATAAATTATTTTGAAGTGTATTAAATCTGTAGGCATCGACTGTTTTTTTATGATAGCGTAGCAGGGGTGCACGAGTTCATTTGTTTGCTTTAGATGGGTGGTTAAATGTTTCAGATGGATGCTTCACTTACTGACATCGATGCGTCGACGTCTAGAGGTTGTTTTGAAAGCAGGGGATGGGTATACAAAATATTAAAGCAATGAGACTGAACACGTATTATTATTTTCCTTCTACTCAACATTTACGATATGTTTTTCCTTCTGCTCAACATTTATTATATTTAGAAATTTACACTGAAATTTATTAACTTGGTTTCTATCGGCTGAATTACTATCACGCGTATGGCATGGGTTGCACATACTCATTGCCCGTCTGCATGTGTGTTGCCGACTCAGCACCATTCTCTTACATTTTTGTTTAATGAATTCGGTGCCGGATAATAAAACTTATTGTTTCTATGCACAGAGGCCAAACGATCTAATTAGCTTTTATTACCTCTAGCACAAATTCTAATATCTGCGTCTCACATAACCGACACTGACGGGTTTGCGGTACAAATTTCCAGTCCCATCATTCCACAACACTTCGTCGTTGTGTCGCTCTGAAGGGTAACGATAGTTTTTCTTATACCTGTACAGTGTCACGTCATGTAGCCTCCTCCTCAGCATCCGCATCGTAGTGTTGGGATTAAACTGAAAAAATCGTCCGAGACAGCCAGAATCAAACAAATACTCGTACTCAAAGGTTAATGATTTACGAGCGAATTTCTGATAACGTGAAATCTGAGCCGTTAAGAATATTTTGCACACTTCCGAAAACTTTATATTTATGGGTCAAGTTGCCTCGTAATGGACCTTTTTCACCAACCGAAGTTGGATGTAGAACCCATAAATATATCCCATAACTGAAGTTCTCGGGGTCTGTCGCCTTGACTACACTGCTGTTAGTTGAAGATAAATGGATCTTGAATCAATGGCAGTGTTTATATGGACTTACAAGGCTGCCTAGTTCCCCCCCCCCCTTCTCCTACGGCCATGTCCACACCAAATGCTTACTTCAGATGAGCCTGGGGCTACAGTTAATACCACTATAATTCACTCGCAGCGTAATTTTCGTTCATGGAAGGTTCAGCTGAATGTGTCGACCGACTAGCTACTGCTTTAGTGTCACTCAATTACGAGACGTCCCCCTTCATATAAACAGTTTAAATTTGTAACTTAATAACCTTCAGGTCGTAGCAAAATTCTCCGGCCGAGTGCAAGAAGGGCCAGCGTTCAAAAAGGCCAGTTTCTGAGTTCTACATATAATACTGCATCATAATTAACGTACTATTCAGAGGTAAAATTTCTATACTAATAGGGGAGGGTTTCTGGTGTGTTTTCCTTTCATACACACGTAATAAAAATCTGAATTTATAAGGAGATCTGTCATCTTCTTTAGCTTCTCTTAAAAAAAAAAAAAAAAAAAAAAAAATCTTGGACATAGGCACTTTTTGTACCCAGACGAAGAGTTTTGATAATTCTTAATAGATATTATTTTTAACTGATATTTTCAGAGACTCCATATAGTATAAAAAATACTGTACTTTAAAATGAGTGAATGGTAATGGCATACATTCTTCATACTCACTATTCAACAATAGACTAATATTAGATTACACAAACATCCTCTTTCTACTTCAAAACGGGAACTAATCTACACATATATTTACTCAGCAAAAGTAATTACCTAAAGTTCTGTACTTCTTGGTTGAACATTACGCTGGTCAGTTATAACAGCGAAAGGTGTATTTTCTGCCGAATGTTGCGAGTTAAATGGCGGGTAGTAAGCGTAATATTAATGAAACTTAATGATTTGAATAGCTTTCCGGTATGAGGTGCTCACATCTGGTGTGGTGTGGCCCGCTGGTGTGAGCTGGAAGACGAGATGTGGAGTGGTGCGATGATATGGTGTGGTGATACAGTATGTGACCATGAGTGGTGGTGGTGTGAGGTGGCAGTGAGTGGTATGATAAGTACAGATTTAGGGAAGTGGTGGTATGGTGTGATGTAGTGTGGTGGTAGTGAGTGGTACAGTACGCAGAGTTATGGTGTGGCGGCTATGATGTGCTGGTATGATGGTTGTATGAGGTACTGAGAATGTGGTTTTAAGGTTTTAAGGTATGGCTTGAGTATGTGTGGTATGGTGTGAGAGATGCTGGTGTGAGCTACAAGATGACATGTGGAGTGGTCGTGGTGTGATGTGGAAGGACGTGGTGGTAACATGAGAGGTTACTGTGATGTGATATATGTGATGTGATCGAGTGTAGTGGTTGTGTGTAGTGTTTGGTTTGATAGTAATGTAATATGCTGGTGTGAAGCACTGAGGCCTGGTGTGAGGTGCTGTAAATGTGGTAGTGCATTGTGGTAGGGTGTTGTGGTAGTGTGAAGTGTGCTCTTGAGGTGCTAGCATCGGGTATGGTGAGAAGTACTGGCGTGAACTGCAGAAGGTACGATGTGGTGTGGAAAAGGGTGGCAGTGAGATGTGTGGTGGCAGAGTGATGGTAATATGAGGTGAAAAACAAGGTAGGCTGTGGTGCTGCTTGGGTGTGGTGCAGTCTGAGGTGGCTGGTGTGAGATGGTAGGGTGTGGTGATAGTATGAGAAGTTTGGGTGTGGTGTATGGTGGTAATAATTAGTGTATGGTTATGCTGTCGGAGTGTGATGAGTTGCATGACATAAGCACTGTGCTGGTGCTAACATGACGTGTCAGTTTTAGCCTCAGCATTGGCCTGGTCTGCCAGTGACTCTGGCGGCTTGGACCCAGTTTCCTTGCCAAGTTTGCCATTGTTTGTCGAGTTTGGTATTGGCTGGACACATGTCAGGGCTGGGTGGGGTTAGTTGAAAGGGTGGACTGTTCCCTTGCCTTAGGGCCCTGGGGTGCAGTGCCTAGCGAATATATGGGTAGTCTGCCTGTAACTAAGTTACTGTACTGTCATACGTACTTCTCACTTTAATTAAGCCTTCAACAGACTATACAATTCAATGGGAAAAAGAGGTTGGCTGCCCACTGCGATTAAGTGCTTTTTCAATTTAATCATACCTTCACCAGACGTGATAATAAATTTTGAAAGGAACTCGAGTGATGGAGGGGGCTAAAGAAGATTAAGTCTATCCTTTCCAGTCCTCAGCCCTCCCGTAAGCTACAGAGCAAAAAAAAAAAAAAAAAAAATCATCAGCATGAAGGGATTAGTAGTTTTTTTTTTTTTTTTTTTTTTTTTTAGCCTCATTAATGATATTTTTAGGCATCTGTATTCATCCTGTGAGAAATCCTGTGATAGAAACAGAGCTAGATACATTTAACAGACGGGTGGGGTTGCTCGGGGGGGGGGGGGCAGGGAGGTTGTTTGCTTGCTTAGTGATCTTGCAGTAGCGTGACTATGTAAAGTGTTAGGTGGCAGCAGCGAACTCGGCAAACGTCTCGTGGTCTGGTGTTAGACTTCTCTTTTCGGAAACGATTGTAACCTGGTTGCTTTGATTTAAATCGTAAATCTGGTAGTTTCAGAAACTGAACTGAATCAACTTTTAACTTCTTGGCTCGTAGTTTCTTCGTTTATGAATTCTCCTTAGCTATTATTTCATTTCTGCATATGTCATTGTAACGACCACTGATATTCTTTTCTGCTATTATTGCCAGCTATATCTCGAAACGAACGGATCTTGAATTAGATTCTCTTATATTGCTTTATTTTTCTTGGAGGATACAGTTTTAGGGACTTCTAGCCTTTGATATCATTTTCCTTGTGAAGATAAAGAAGTAAATAATTAAATTAATTAATAAATAAATAACTCGCTAAGGAAAGGGTGCCCTGGGATGTTTTTCCTTCGTAACCATTGAGCATGCCAAACACTGGCCCTGACTCTCTAGACCATCAAACACGTACCCTGCGATATGCTCATCAGTGTGTGTGTGTGTGTGTGTGTGTGTGTTCACACGTCCTCGTATGCATATGTGCAAAAGTTTATAGAACATTTTTTAAACAACTGACTATATTCCAAGTTCCAGTCATACCAACGTACGAGTATTAATCCTTAAGTATAATAGCCAGTGATTAGATGCACCTTTTAGGGTTGACGTATCCTGCATGAAATTACTAACACATAAAGTTAAACCACACCACTGGTTAATTTGAGAAAGGACGCCACATAATAAATATCGAGGGTGGGAAATGAGTGGAGAATAGACAGGTTTTTTTTTAAGCTGAGAGGGGGATGTAACTAACACTTTCATAGTAGGGATATATCTTGTTCCTTGTTCCAACCAAAGCCATGGGATTTTAGTCAGCTGAGCGTGAGTCATAGCAGCCCTAGAGTGTTAATAATGTTAGCATTAACCCTCTCATGGTCGAGATAATTCTTGTACTGTTCCAGCTAACCCTTTCATAGTAGGGATATCTCTTGTTCCTTGTTCCAGCCAAAGCCAGGGGATTTTAGTCAGCTGAGCGTGAGTCATAGCAGCCCTAGAGTGTTGTCAGCATTAACCCTCTCATGGTCGAGATCATTCTTGTACTGTTCCAGCTAACGCCAGACAATTTTTAAAAGCTGATGGTGAGTCTGTGTGTTGTCTCCTGTACCAATTATTGTCATGTAGCCAGGCCTTCTCTCCTCTCTTCAGTAAACGGCAGACGATTTTCTTCAGCTGAGAGTGAGTCATGGGAGCTAACGATGTTAACCAATTTGAGAGGCGCTACATAATGAATGTTAAGGGCGAAACGTTAGAGCAGATTAGGGCAGAGTCTTTAACAGAGAGGGGCTGAAACTCAGTGAAACACAATATAGAAGAGAGTGGAGAGAAGCTTGAGTATGTTTCAGTATTCTAGGGGATAAAAGTTGGCCTAATATTTCAACTCTTCTTTTCACATTTCTCAGCTTACTAATATGCTGTAGCTGCGAGAGGTTTGCCATGTTTCTCTGCCCGTAGAGGATACTCTCTAATATGCGTTAGGAAAAGTGACCGACATGCTCTAAGGCCCGTATTCTCGTCAGATATGGAAGCTCCATACCATCCCTTCATAAATGATTTTTTATATGTCTGGTTAATATCTTCTTGTAAGTTATTTATGCAGTGTGTGGCGATATTGGAAGGATTTATATAACGCAGAATTGAACAATAAGGTGTAATAAAATAAATCGCTACGGAAAAGGTCTTAGGGAGCTTTTTCAGCCGGCGAAAGTACTGGGCTTAGAATATGTCCGTTACTTTCCTTCTGGATACATTATATCAATGAAAAATATCTATGAGGAGAAAAAAAATAGGAAGCCCCCAAAGCTTAGCATTATTGGCCAGCAGAGGAAAGGGAGCAGCAGAAGAGGGAGAGGGGCTTGGCACGGCAATACAGCAGGGCAGAGGGCAGCAGGGATGAACAAAGTTAATCCCATCACCACAAGAGCCGTTTTATATATATATATATATATATATATATATATATATATATATATATATATATATATATATATATATATATATCAGGAGTCTCGGATCGGTTTGGTAGCGGATGCCCCTCTCTCTCTCTCTCTCTCTCTCTCTCCCTCTCAGCTGGATTGCTTCCCTGTCTTCTCCTCTGTCAATTTTTTCACCCAACTTCAGCCAAGAGAGAGAGAGAGAGAGAGAGTGTGTGTGTTTGTGTGTGTGTGTATTTGAAGATAATTACCCTAGTGTGTGAAGAGGTCAGGTAAAAGCCCTGCTGTTGGAGGCCTCTCCTGAGCTGGGTAAAATCATGTAAGTATAGTAAATATTTCTGATGCCCTCGTGGTGGAGAGGCTAAGCATTACTGCCGGGTGACGAATAATTTTCTTTTATTTTACTGTCCGTACAATTTTACTGAGTAGAAGATGGACCACTCTAACTGATGCCATTATAAATATTCTCCTTTAAACCCTGCCTTCCCAAAATTAGTTAAACTGTCTGGTGGTAATTTGAATCAAGCAGAAAACAATGAAAAAATTATCCCGTATAACCGTTCCGATCCAGTGTTGTCTTTTAAGTTTGATTCTTCCATTTTACAGACGAATTAACTGTATTTAGATGAGGTGAGACTAGTATAGAGACGACGACACATTTCGAGTAAGAACAGATAAACTGAGGCGTTTCGACTGGATCGGATACGAGACACGTTTAGAACTACAACAGATGTCAGTTTTCGAATCAAAATAGAAAAGATGATTAAAAAAAAAAGTAGAACTGTCAGAAGATGCCTTCATTAACCCCTTACCTTATCGGGTGCACTCATCAGCTGAATAAAACTGCCCACTACTGGGAAAAAAAAAAGTAACAATTTTATTCTTATGCGTAATCGATGTCTGATTTTTTTTTAATTGCATGGTGATATGTCACGGTGAAGTGGTTAGAATTAATGTATATTAATTACTATTAGCCCTTCCACATTACCCTATTTTTCTTCCCCTCGTGCCCCTCCCCTCTATACTTTGGTATGATGAATGGGTAGGTAAGTAGGTAGGTAGGTAGGTAGGCAGGTGGGTAGACAAGGACAATTGCAGATAGACGGATGGGCACACAGACAAGCAGATAGGTGGATAAACAGATAGATAGACAGACCATCAGGCAGATGTGCTTATTTTGTAGGCACAAATATCGTGCTTGTAAATGTATTAGACTGATAACTTGCAGTATATATTCTTGACCCCTTCAATCCGACCACTATGTGAAGCTTAAGAAATCGGCCTTTTATTATAGCTTCTACCAAACCCATCAAGTTCGAGTAGTCATCTGGGAGTATCAAGTATAATATAAAATGCCATATTAAATTATGCAGCAAACTATTAGGCAGAATGTTTGGTATGATGAGATGAAAGTTATGACAAGTCTAAACAAAGTACTCCCATGCAAATACACAGTAATGTAAACGTCACTGAGTACATGCTTAAAATTAACCCATTAGCTCTCAGTGTCCTCAGTGTAGGACGGAACTGGGCATTTTCAAAATTTAATAAAGAAGGGAACCCCTGGAAAAGGACCTATAAGCTTCGCGACTATGAGCCGACAAGCGGAGGGAGGTACGCCTAGCACCCTTTCAGCAAAATTCTTCACGCAGGACCTCTGGGAGCCAATGGGTTAACACAAAATATTTAAGTAACGTGATTTCCTCTGAGGGTAGTTAGAAGTACCGTACTTGGGTAAGAAAAATATAATTGCAGTACAAAAGTGAGGAAAAAATACCTCTGCAATAATTCTATTGGGAAGGAGTGATGCATTTTGACCCTTTCAGGACGATGACGCTTTCGAGACATTGTTCTTGTTACCGTCAGACGATTTTGTCAGCTTCAGGGAGGCGTCTCAGTAAAGTGGTTGAAAATAATCACGACGTATTTATTGCGGTGATGATAAATTAATTATGTTCTTGTTACTGACAGACGATTTTATTCAACTGAAGAGAGACATATCGTAGTGACGGGGGTTAGATATAATTCCTAGGCCATTGAAAAACAAAGAAAAATTTGTATTTTTCAGCTACGTCCACACGGTTTTGTTCAGCTCTGAGGGAAACATCTCGTAGTGCATGGGTTAGTCACTTAAACACTGTTTATATATATATATATATATATATATATATATATATATATATATATATATATATATATATATATATATATATTGTTACATAGCCTATGATTTCATCATCCTTTGTGTAATTTTAACGCTCAGTATGCTGCATGTTTGATCACGAGCGTGTTCTGCCTCAGTTCCCCCCTTCTACCGTTATAGTACAGTAGAGTAAGTCGTTCTCTCTGTTGCTTAGTGCGGGATTATCAGCTCTCTGTCCCCATGGCTTCATTTGCGCGTCCTGCTTACAAGTTGTATCAGGCTCTGCTGGCCCCTATATAATGAGCTCAGTCTCTGCATCATGGCCACTTAGATCTGCTCCTCATTTTGTTCACATCTCTGTCCTCCCCTGTACAGATATTATTATTGTGAGTGATCAAGAAGTCTCCAACCATCTAGCAGCTGTGTGTAATTTGAGTATAACTGTTGTATTTTTCTTGTACTGTGTAGCATAAGTTTAATTTGTAGGCCTAGTGAAGTTTTTGTAATTCATGTAGGGTTCTTTATGTCAGTCATTTTTGATAATAGTTTGTATCTGTAATTATTTATCTGACATTCACTGAGTATTATCTGGTATCTCATTTTATCAGGGCTGACTTAGATAAATTTACTCATGCTAATTTCGTGTTAATAGAGGCTATTGCAGTTAACCATATATTTAACCTGTTTATTTGCCATTGCATTGTCCTTATGAGTTCTGAATGTTTTGTTGTTAGTTTGTGCATTAAACTTTAACTTGTAATTTTACCTTTTTTGTTTTGAACCTGGAACTTTACGGGACAGTAGTGACTCTTCGTATTCTCACTTAAAGTGTACATTATCTTTCTCTGTTCCGTAACATAAATTTGGCGACCTCATATCAGGATATTCAGGATATTATCATAAGGATATTGTTTGATATTTTGTGACTGTGATATATTCATGATGGCTACTATTTCTACACTTGATGAAGCCAGGGATTTTTTGTCAAATGTGCAAACAGTGTGTGATATAGAAAACAGAACAAAGAATGAACTTAAGCTTGTTGCTCAACAATTGGGAATTGCAGTTCACTCTCATCATTCTAAAGATCAAATTGTTGGCATGATTAATAAAAGCTTGTTTAATGTAACTCCTCCAAATGAGCAAACGCAGATTGAATTAGCTAAGTTACAGCTAGCCCTGCAGGAGGCTCGTGTGAAGGAAGCTGAATTTCAAGCACGTGCTAAGGAGGCTGATGTTAAGGAGGCAAATGCTCGTATTCAAGAGGCAGAGGTACGGGCTCAGGCACAAATTGAGCTTGCCAGGATTCAGGCAGACCATGAGTATCGCATGAAACAAGGTGGAACTGGATCATCTTGCTCTGATGATTTTGATGTGGCTAAAAATGTTAAACTTGTCCCTCCTTTTAATGAATCTGATTTAACAAAGTATTTTCAGTTGTTTGAGAGGGTAGCTACAGGTTTTAATTGGCCTAAGGAGTATTGGCCAGTACTCCTTCAAACTGTTCTCACCGGTAAAGCTCAAGTAACTTATGCATCTTTGCCTCAGGATCAATCTGATAATTATGATGTAGTTAAGAGCTTGATTCTTAAGGCCTATGAGCTTGTTCCTGAAGCCTATAGAGTAAAATTTAGGACAACTTATAAGCAAGATAAGCAATCCCATGTTGAGTATGCAAAAATCAAAGAAGATTTGTTAGAGCAGTGGTTAAATTCTAAGAATGTGGATTCTGATTTTGGTAAATTTAAGCAGATGATTTTGCTGGAGGACTTCAAAAGGTGTGTTAATAAAGATGTAAGCCTATATCTTGATGAGAAAAGAATAGATAATTTGTCTGATGCTGCAGTTTTAGCTGATGAGTATGTTCTCACTCACAAGAGATATTCTAGAGAAAAAGGGAAAGCTGAGAGTAAGTACGTTGCCTCTACTCAGAGTACAGGTAACAGGAAAGAGAATAAGGATGATGTTTCTCAGGAAGTAAATACCAGCTTCACCTCTAGATTTCAGAAAAGTAAATGTACTTATTGTAGTAAGCTTGGTCATACTACGGAGAGATGTTTCAGGAGACAGCGTGATGTGAACAAAAAGGAGTCTTTAAATATTCAGTCAATTGGTCTAGTGTCCACTCTTGAGAGTTCCCAGAATTCTTTAACTGAGTTAACTGAACCTGCTTTGAGGGGTAACTTAAATTCTCATGATGGAGCTCCTCTTTTGAGCAGTAACGTGGGTGACACTCTCAAGAGTTCATGTGCTAATTTCCTGTCTGATGGTTTTGTCAGTCCTCTGGACAGTAATGACAGGAAATCAGTTCAAATATATCGTGATACAGGTGCTTGCCAATCCCTTATGCTGACCAGTGTTCTAGGCTCTAATTTTAATTCCTCTGATGAAACTGTAATCTTACAAGGTGTAGGGAATAACTACTTCTCTGTTCCTCTGTGCAGAGTGAATTTAGAGTCTGGTTTTGTTAATGGTTCCGTTATGGTTGGGTTGGTTGAGACACTCCCAATGTCAGGTGTAACTTTCTTACTTGGAAATGATATTGGTGGAAGTCAAGTGTGTCCAGCTCCTCAGTTGTCTAGTGAGCCAGTGGCTGCGTCCCAGGATTGTGATGTCCCTGATGTGTTCCCTGCATGTGCTGTCACTAGGGCTAAGTCTAAAGTTACTGGTGATTTAGAGGATAATGATGATGATGATGTTATCCTAGCTGACACTTTTCTTGCTAATTTGGACCACTCACCAGATGAGGCAGTACCCCGTAGTGTTGATAATTTGTCTCGTCAAGAGTTGGTTGAGTTGCAGGTTGCTGACCCTGAGTTGAAAGGTCTAGCTAACTCTGCTTACAGTGAAGAAGAGTCAGCCGGTGCTTCTACTTGTTATTATGTAAAGTCAGGAGTACTTATGAGGAAGTGGAGACCCCCAACAGCATCAGCCGACTGTGAATGGGAGGTTGTACGTCAAGTTGTCATCCCTCGTGTTTGTAGGCAGGATATCATTCGAGTGGCTCATGATTCCAGTTTGGCAGGACGCCTTGGAGTGAGGAAGACTGTGGCACGCATTTTGAAACACTTCTACTGGCCAGGTATCTTCAGGGATGTTTCCTGGTATTGTAAGTCTTGTCACACCTGTCAAGTTGTGGGGAAGTGTAATCAGACCGAAAAGGTTGCACCTCTAGTTCCCATTCCTCCTTTTGAGGCGCCTTTCACCCGTGTGTTGGTGGATATTGTGGGCCCTCTTCCTAAGACTTCTTCAGGATTTTCTTATGTGTTGACCATGATTGATATGGCTACTCGTTATCCTGAAGCCATTCCACTTAGAAATATCTCAGCAAAGAACGTGGTTCAGGAAATGCTAGGGTTCTTCACAAAGTTTGGTCTGCCCAAGGAGGTACAGTCAGACCGAGGAAGTAATTTCATGTCAAATGTTTTCAAGCAGTCTCTGAAAGAGTTGGGCATCTCCCAGATCACGTCTTCAGCTTACCATCCCCAGACCCAAGGAGCGTTGGAGAGATATCATCAAACACTCAAATCGATCCTCAAGAAATACTGTTTGGAACACCAGAAAGACTAGGACAAAGGTCTTCCATTTGTTGTATTTGCTGCAAGAGAATCTCCAAATGAATCACTGGGCTTCTCACCTTTTGAACTACTGTTTGGCCATGAAGTAAGAGGACCCCTTAAGCTACTCAAGGAATGCTGGCTGTCGGAGGAAGATGACGTCAACCTGCTGGAGTATGTGATGAAGTTCAAAGAACGGCTGTCCACTGCTTTACAGCTGGCGAGAGAGAATTTAGGAGCTGCTCAGGAGAAGATGAAGACTTGGTATGATAAGAAGTCCAGGTTACGCCACTTTCAGCCAGGAGATCAGGTTTTGATTCTGCTACCGGTGCATGGGCAACCTCTTCAAGCCAAGTTTAGTGGTCCTTATTTGGTGGAGAAGAAACTCAGTGATGTCAACTATGTCATCGCCACACCAGATCGTAGAAAGAGCAAGCAACCATGTCACATCAACATGCTAAAGTTGTATCACAGGCGGGACGAAAATAATCCAGTCTGCACTGTAGCTGTTCCACCCGAGTCTGCAAGTGAAGCTCTCCCATGCAGTATGAGCCTGAGTGATAGTTTGGGGAAGAATCCTGATATCATGAATGATCTACAGACTAAGCTTTCTCATCTGCCACCCAAGGAAAGGCAGGAGTTTTCGGCATTACTGCAGGAGTACCCGCAAGTGTTCCGTGCCACTCCAGGAAGAACCACTGTGTTGATGCATGATGTCGATGTTGGAGACGCAAAGCCAATTAAATTGCCTCCTTACCGTGTGAACCCAGTGAAAGTTCCTCTCATCCAGAAGGAGCTTGGCTACCTGTTGGACCACAAGATGATTGAGCCCTGTCAGAGCGAGTGGAGTTCTCCTGTCACTCTAGTCCCTAAGCCAGGTGGGTCACAGAGGCTTTGCATTGACTACAGACGTGTTAATCAGATAACCAAAACAGACACTTACCCTCTCCCTCGTGTGGAAGATTGCATAGACAAGATCGGAAAGGCTAGGTACATAAGTAAGTTTGATTTGTTAAAGGGATACTGGCAAGTACCTATGACTGAACGTGCTAGGGAGATCTCATGTTTTGTAACACTAGTGTAAAGCTATGAATGTTGTCCCACCGGTATTCACCAGTGTGATGCTAGTGGTAAGACCTTTTATGCCACTGGCTAACACCAGTGTAATGATGATAAGGGGGTATATTTTCTTACCTGTTGTGGGTATTGATCAACTCACCCATGGATATACAAGTGGTACTCGACTTATATAGTGGATGATATTTATGAAAAGAATGAATTGTGGTAGCGTTTGTAGTTTTTGGCCGAGTTTAGATTTAGTCGGTACCTCAGGTGGTTGTCGTTCCCTCAGCGAAGGAATCTTGAATTGGAAGGGGAGTGAATTTGGCTTGAGGACATAATTTCCTTGATTAGGTATACTAATAAAGAAAAGAAAATGCTATGTACTTTACTCTACTTTAATAATTCTGTCAATTTCCACAAAAACATTTTTTATTACATGACCCTTTTTAGTATGAGAGAAGATTATAAATGTTACTAAGGCTTTTGGGTGATCATTCCTCTAACATTATTACCAGACGAAACAATTTGATACACGCGAGATATGGAGTCGTTGTACTTTACTTTCTTTTTAGCCGTTACTCTTGGGCTCAACAATGGCCTCAAGACAGGGACACTTTTACGGATATGATTTGTCTGTTCGGGCTGGCATAGCCTCGTATCAATAAGAATGATTATTTGTATTCATCTTTCACCCATATAAGGTATTCTCCTCATATAATTTTCTCGGTTCTCACATCAAATCAGTATTGTTTTCACGTTTCACCATCGACAATGTTATATAATCACTAGAAATACATAATCTCTCGGGCCTGTCTAGCCTCGAGGAATAATTTAAAAAAAAAGAAATACAATCACTGGGAACACCTCAATCACTCGGGCTTATTTAGCCTCGAGGTACAACTTAAATATCACATTATTGCTCACAATCAGTAAGTTCCCTTCCACGCTCCTGATTATAATTTTTCTAATAAACTAATTTTAAAGAAAGAGAACAGTTAATGAATTTGAATTTTTTTCCTTTCCGTTACAGAACATATCACTTCTATACTTCTATTCCTTATCTACAAAAAAAAAGTTCACTTGATAGAATCATTAATAACACATCAACTACCTGCGGTTTGTAAAAATAACTCGTGAGTGGTGTAAGTGTAAGTGTAAAAGTCTATGGGCAATACTTGGGAATAATGGCGTGCTCACACGGTCGTCGCCGGTGTCTGGGGAACTAAACGAACGTCTGTTACACACGATGTCTGGGCAGCAAGTCACTACGTTAAACTCTCAACAATATTACTTCTCATAGTTCATAATAAGTAAGGATTAAACAAAGAAAAAGAGGGGGAGGAAGAAGAAATGTGGACGACTCACCTAAACGAACGTCTGTTACACACGATGTCTGGGCAGCAAGTGGGGCATGTCGGGCACTAAAAGACGCCACTGCTCAAGTCAAATGAGGTGGTGTTTTTGAAATATGGGGGGGTTTCAATTCTCTTTACAATTTATTTAGCAGTGTACCCATGACGCCAGGACTTTTGATTGAATTGGGGAAAATTTGGGATTTATCCTTACTTAAATTAGATACTGATTCTATCACTATCACAATTTGAATCTGAGATCAGCTCATGCCATCTAGTGACGGCCAAGATAAACGGGACTTTAAATCCTCACAAATGACATTATTTAGGCCTTTTGGACTGCTAATCTTACATACTTGTGTTCTAGCAGCTTCACAACTAGGTTACGGAAAGAATTGTATATTCATCATTACTCTGTTTAACGTTTAAACTCGGCGCCCAACAACGACAAGAAAAGTTGGCGCATCTGTCTGTTATTCGTTACTCTACGAGACGGGGAATTCCCATAGCTCAACATTCACAATTACATCACCCACTGCATAGATACAGAGATACATACATGTAAAAATAGTTAACCCTACAGTAATTATTAATATATGAATTACTACTTAGGGTAGGAACTTATAGACTAATATTCAGGTTACACCCTATCTAACTTAAAATTACAGTACTACTAAATACATACATGAATATCAAATGTGTGGCACTACACGGCTCCCACGTTCGGAAAACAAATTTTACCCAAGTCAGTTTTCTATGACATGTGCATGGATAGAATGTTGTTACTCTTATAACTGCTATAAACACTTTGAATTTGGAATACCTTTCCCCACAATCGGTGGTACCTGTCGGTCCACATTAAACACCTGATGCGTACCTCGGAAGGTCGCTTACTCACTACATTAGGAGGTATGATCACTCCTTACTCGAGATGTTATGAGGGAATTCATGCCCCAGTCAGCCTCAGGTTTTGGAGGATAGCTTGTCACTCACCTGAGCTCGACAGGGTCTCTCGAGATTGAGATCACCACGGGAGGCGCTTCCTTACACTCCTCCATTCACAATCACATTCACTCAGTCCTTTCGTTTCCAGCTTTCCACCCGCGAGAGGTGAGCGCTCATTCTGTCCTGAAGACTCCACTACCTCACAAACCGTGCTAACTGTAAGGTGAGGGGATTATATACTCCCCTCGAAGTAAGGCACTTCCCGGTTCCAACAGGAACTCTTCACTCTTTTTCTTTTTACACCCTCTCCTCGGGGATGAGTCCACCCGGAACATAACTTTTTAAGCAGTTATGTTTCACAACATTCGTCACATGCACTTGTCCACTTTCCTAACACTCCTCTATGAGTCTCCGAGGGGCAGTCCTCACTCGCGGTGGTAATCGCTCATCTTCGGGCTCCGGGGCGAGCTCCTGTTGCAGCGGTTCTAAGAGCCATTCCTCGGTACCGTAATATGGTTTTACCTTTTCAGCAGCCCTTTGTATTTTTCTTCCACTAAATACATTTTTAATGATATAAACACTTCCATCTAGCAGTACTTCAATCACTTTGTACGGGCCGTCCCATTTGGCATTCAGTTTTCTACAGGTACCCGGTTGTATGGTCTCTTTTTTTCGCCCACACCAAACTATTAATTCCAACCTTCTGTGCTCTCCTCCGTTGTCCAGGACGATACCTCGTGACGTCCCAAAGTCGATGAAGTATTGCCCAAGACAGTGTATGATGTTTTGTGTGTGACTCTGGGTAATATTTGTCTAGCAAACATGTAATTACCTAACCCTTAACATTCTAAGCTGGAAGGAAGGAAAAGTGAAGAATTAGCACTAAGCTGGGAAAACATGGAAAAATCAAGACGAGAGGTAGGACAGAAAAGCAGAAGAGGACAGTAAGGAGACAGACTGGAGATAAAAAGGCCCCCTTTAGTCGCCTCTTACGACAAGCAGGGATACTGGGGAAGTATTCTTTCCCCCCTTCCCCAGGGGTAACCGTATCTAGTACACTATTTGAGCCTCATTACTACCAGGATATTCTGAATATAGCATTGCGGAGGTATTTGGGAATGATCAACCAATGCTACCCTTAGCATTCTCGCTCTTTGCTATACAATTCCCTTCACTTTCTCACCAACACCACTAATTTGGGAACGATGAGTATCCCACCGCTATTGCCACCAGTGTAAAGCTATGAATGTTGTCCCACCGGTATTCACCAGTGTGATGCTAGTGGTAAGACCTTTTATGCCACTGGCTAACACCAGTGTAATGATGATAAGGGGGTATATTTTCTTACCTGTTGTGGGTATTGATCAACTCACCCATGGATATACAAGTGGTACTCGACTTATATAGTGGATGATATTTATGAAAAGAATGAATTGTGGTAGCGTTTGTAGTTTTTGGCCGAGTTTAGATTTAGTCGGTACCTCAGGTGGTTGTCGTTCCCTCAGCGAAGGAATCTTGAATTGGAAGGGGAGTGAATTTGGCTTGAGGACATAATTTCCTTGATTAGGTATACTAATAAAGAAAAGAAAATGCTATGTACTTTACTCTACTTTAATAATTCTGTCAATTTCCACAAAAACATTTTTTATTACATGACCCTTTTTAGTATGAGAGAAGATTATAAATGTTACTAAGGCTTTTGGGTGATCATTCCTCTAACATTATTACCAGACGAAACAATTTGATACACGCGAGATATGGAGTCGTTGTACTTTACTTTCTTTTTGGCCGTTACTCTTGGGCTCAACAATGGCCTCAAGACAGGGACACTTTTACGGATATGATTTGTCTGTTCGGGCTGGCATAGCCTCGTATCAATAAGAATGATTATTTGTATTCATCTTTCACCCATATAAGGTATTCTCCTCATATAATTTTCTCGGTTCTCACATCAAATCAGTATTGTTTTTCACGTTTCACCATCGACAATGTTATATAATCACTAGAAATACATAATCTCTCGGGCCTGTCTAGCCTCGAGGAATAATTTAAAAAAAAAGAAATACAATCACTGGGAACACCTCAATCACTCGGGCTTATTTAGCCTCGAGGTACAACTTAAATATCACATTATTGCTCACAATCAGTAAGTTCCCTTCCACGCTCCTGATTATAATTTTTCTAATAAACTAATTTTAAAGAAAGAGAACAGTTAATGAATTTGAATTTTTTTCCTTTCCGTTACAGAACATATCACTTCTATACTTCTATTCCTTATCTACAAAAAGTTCACTTGATAGAATCATTAATAACACATCAACTACCTGCGGTTTGTAAAAATAACTCGTGAGTGGTGTAAGTGTAAGTGTAAAAGTCTATGGGCAATACTTGGGAATAATGGCGTGCTCACACGGTCGTCGCCGGTGTCTGGGGAACTAAACGAACGTCTGTTACACACGATGTCTGGGCAGCAAGTCACTACGTTAAACTCTCAACAATATTACTTCTCATAGTTCATAATAAGTAAGGATTAAACAAAGAAAAAGAGGGGGAGGAAGAAGAAATGTGGACGACTCACCTAAACGAACGTCTGTTACACACGATGTCTGGGCAGCAAGTGGGGCATGTCGGGCACTAAAAGACGCCACTGCTCAAGTCAAATGAGGTGGTGTTTTTGAAATATGGGGGGGTTTCAATTCTCTTTACAATTTATTTAGCAGTGTACCCATGACGCCAGGACTTTTGATTGAATTGGGGAAAATTTGGGATTTATCCTTACTTAAATTAGATACTGATTCTATCACTATCACAATTTGAATCTGAGATCAGCTCATGCCATCTAGTGACGGCCAAGATAAACGGGACTTTAAATCCTCACAAATGACATTATTTAGGCCTTTTGGACTGCTAATCTTACATACTTGTGTTCTAGCAGCTTCACAACTAGGTTACGGAAAGAATTGTATATTCATCATTACTCTGTTTAACGTTTAAACTCGGCGCCCAACAACGACAAGAAAAGTTGGCGCATCTGTCTGTTATTCGTTACTCTACGAGACGGGAATTCCCATAGCTCAACATTCACAATTACATCACCCACTGCATAGATACAGAGATACATACATGTAAAAATAGTTAACCCTACAGTAATTATTAATATATGAATTACTACTTAGGGTAGGAACTTATAGACTAATATTCAGGTTACACCCTATCTAACTTAAAATTACAGTACTACTAAATACATACATGAATATCAAATGTGTGGCACTACACGGCTCCCACGTTCGGAAAACAAATTTTACCCAAGTCAGTTTTCTATGACATGTGCATGGATAGAATGTTGTTACTCTTATAACTGCTATAAACACTTTGAATTTGGAATACCTTTCCCCACAATCGGTGGTACCTGTCGGTCCACATTAAACACCTGATGCGTACCTCGGAAGGTCGCTTACTCACTACATTAGGAGGTATGATCACTCCTTACTCGAGATGTTATGAGGGAATTCATGCCCCAGTCAGCCTCAGGTTTTGGAGGATAGCTTGTCACTCACCTGAGCTCGACAGGGTCTCTCGAGATTGAGATCACCACGGGAGGCGCTTCCTTACACTCCTCCATTCACAATCACATTCACTCAGTCCTTTCGTTTCCAGCTTTCCACCCGCGAGAGGTGAGCGCTCATTCTGTCCTGAAGACTCCACTACCTCACAAACCGTGCTAACTGTAAGGTGAGGGGATTATATACTCCCCTCAGTAAGGCACTTCCCGGTTCCAACAGGAACTCTTCACTCTTTTTCTTTTTACACCCTCTCCTCGGGGATGAGTCCACCCGGAACATAACTTTTTAAGCAGTTATGTTTCACAACATTCGTCACATGCACTTGTCCACTTTCCTAACACTCCTCTATGAGTCTCCGAGGGGCAGTCCTCACTCGCGGTGGTAATCGCTCATCTTCGGGCTCCGGGGCGAGCTCCTGTTGCAGCGGTTCTAAGAGCCATTCCTCGGTACCGTAATATGGTTTTACCTTTTCAGCAGCCCTTTGTATTTTTCTTCCACTAAATACATTTTTAATGATATAAACACTTCCATCTAGCAGTACTTCAATCACTTTGTACGGGCCGTCCCATTTGGCATTCAGTTTTCTACAGGTACCCGGTTGTATGGTCTCTTTTTTTCGCCCACACCAAACTATTAATTCCAACCTTCTGTGCTCTCCTCCGTTGTCCAGGACGATACCTCGTGACGTCCCAAAGTCGATGAAGTATTGCCCAAGACAGTGTATGATGTTTTGTGTGTGACTCTGGGTAATATTTGTCTAGCAAACATGTAATTACCTAACCCTTAACATTCTAAGCTGGAAGGAAGGAAAAGTGAAGAATTAGCACTAAGCTGGGAAAACATGGAAAAATCAAGACGAGAGGTAGGACAGAAAAGCAGAAGAGGACAGTAAGGAGACAGACTGGAGATAAAAAGGCCCCCTTTAGTCGCCTCTTACGACAAGCAGGGATACTGGGGAAGTATTCTTTCCCCCCTTCCCCAGGGGTAACCGTATCTAGTACACTATTTGAGCCTCATTACTACCAGGATATTCTGAATATAGCATTGCGGAGGTATTTGGGAATGATCAACCAATGCTACCCTTAGCATTCTCGCTCTTTGCTATACAATTCCCTTCACTTTCTCACCAACACCACTAATTTGGGAACGATGAGTATCCCACCGCTATTGCCACCAGTGTAAAGCTATGAATGTTGTCCCACCGGTATTCACCAGTGTGATGCTAGTGGTAAGACCTTTTATGCCACTGGCTAACACCAGTGTAATGATGATAAGGGGGTATATTTTCTTACCTGTTGTGGGTATTGATCAACTCACCCATGGATATACAAGTGGTACTCGACTTATATAGTGGATGATATTTATGAAAAGAATGAATTGTGGTAGCGTTTGTAGTTTTTGGCCGAGTTTAGATTTAGTCGGTACCTCAGGTGGTTGTCGTTCCCTCAGCGAAGGAATCTTGAATTGGAAGGGGAGTGAATTTGGCTTGAGGACATAATTTCCTTGATTAGGTATACTAATAAAGAAAAGAAAATGCTATGTACTTTACTCTACTTTAATAATTCTGTCAATTTCCACAAAAACATTTTTTATTACATGACCCTTTTTAGTATGAGAGATTATAAATGTTACTAAGGCTTTTGGGTGATCATTCCTCTAACATTATTACCAGACGAAACAATTTGATACACGCGAGATATGGAGTCGTTGTACTTTACTTTCTTTTTGGCCGTTACTCTTGGGCTCAACAATGGCCTCAAGACAGGGACACTTTTACGGATATGATTTGTCTGTTCGGGCTGGCATAGCCTCGTATCAATAAGAATGATTATTTGTATTCATCTTTCACCCATATAAGGTATTCTCCTCATATAATTTTCTCGGTTCTCACATCAAATCAGTATTGTTTTTCACGTTTCACCATCGACAATGTTATATAATCACTAGAAATACATAATCTCTCGGGCCTGTCTAGCCTCGAGGAATAATTAAAAAAAGAAATACAATCACTGGGAACACCTCAATCACTCGGGCTTATTTAGCCTCGAGGTACAACTTAAATATCACATTATTGCTCACAATCAGTAAGTTCCCTTCCACGCTCCTGATTATAATTTTTCTAATAAACTAATTTTTAAAGAAAGAGAACAGTTAATGAATTTGAATTTTTTTCCTTTCCGTTACAGAACATATCACTTCTATACTTCTATTCCTTATCTACAAAAAAAAAAGTTCACGTGATAGAATCATTAATAACACATCAACTACCTGCGGTTTGTAAAAATAACTCGTGAGTGGTGTAAGTGTAAGTGTAAAAGTCTATGGGCAATACTTGGGAATAATGGCGTGCTCACACGGTCGTCGCCGGTGTCTGGGGAACTAAACGAACGTCTGTTACACACGATGTCTGGGCAGCAAGTCACTACGTTAAACTCTCAACAATATTACTTCTCATAGTTCATAATAAGTAAGGATTAAACAAAGAAAAAGAGGGGGAGGAAGAAGAAATGTGGACGACTCACCTAAACGAACGTCTGTTACACACGATGTCTGGGCAGCAAGTGGGGCATGTCGGGCACTAAAAGACGCCACTGCTCAAGTCAAATGAGGTGGTGTTTTTGAAATATGGGGGGGTTTCAATTCTCTTTACAATTTATTTAGCAGTGTACCCATGACGCCAGGACTTTTGATTGAATTGGGGAAAATTTGGGATTTATCCTTACTTAAATTAGATACTGATTCTATCACTATCACAATTTGAATCTGAGATCAGCTCATGCCATCTAGTGACGGCCAAGATAAACGGGACTTTAAATCCTCACAAATGACATTATTTAGGCCTTTTGGACTGCTAATCTTACATACTTGTGTTCTAGCAGCTTCACAACTAGGTTACGGAAAGAATTGTATATTCATCATTACTCTGTTTAACGTTTAAACTCGGCGCCCAACAACGACAAGAAAAGTTGGCGCATCTGTCTGTTATTCGTTACTCTACGAGACGGGAATTCCCATAGCTCAACATTCACAATTACATCACCCACTGCATAGATACAGAGATACATACATGTAAAAATAGTTAACCCTACAGTAATTATTAATATATGAATTACTACTTAGGGTAGGAACTTATAGACTAATATTCAGGTTACACCCTATCTAACTTAAAATTACAGTACTACTAAATACATACATGAATATCAAATGTGTGGCACTACACGGCTCCCACGTTCGGAAAACAAATTTTACCCAAGTCAGTTTTCTATGACATGTGCATGGATAGAATGTTGTTACTCTTATAACTGCTATAAACACTTTGAATTTGGAATACCTTTCCCCACAATCGGTGGTACCTGTCGGTCCACATTAAACACCTGATGCGTACCTCGGAAGGTCGCTTACTCACTACATTAGGAGGTATGATCACTCCTTACTCGAGATGTTATGAGGGAATTCATGCCCCAGTCAGCCTCAGGTTTTGGAGGATAGCTTGTCACTCACCTGAGCTCGACAGGGTCTCTCGAGATTGAGATCACCACGGGAGGCGCTTCCTTACACTCCTCCATTCACAATCACATTCACTCAGTCCTTTCGTTTCCAGCTTTCCACCCGCGAGAGGTGAGCGCTCATTCTGTCCTGAAGACTCCACTACCTCACAAACCGTGCTAACTGTAAGGTGAGGGGATTATATACTCCCCTCGAAGTAAGGCACTTCCCGGTTCCAACAGGAACTCTTCACTCTTTTTCTTTTTACACCCTCTCCTCGGGGATGAGTCCACCCGGAACATAACTTTTTAAGCAGTTATGTTTCACAACATTCGTCACATGCACTTGTCCACTTTCCTAACACTCCTCTATGAGTCTCCGAGGGGCAGTCCTCACTCGCGGTGGTAATCGCTCATCTTCGGGCTCCGGGGCGAGCTCCTGTTGCAGCGGTTCTAAGAGCCATTCCTCGGTACCGTAATATGGTTTTACCTTTTCAGCAGCCCTTTGTATTTTTCTTCCACTAAATACATTTTTAATGATATAAACACTTCCATCTAGCAGTACTTCAATCACTTTGTACGGGCCGTCCCATTTGGCATTCAGTTTTCTACAGGTACCCGGTTGTATGGTCTCTTTTTTTCGCCCACACCAAACTATTAATTCCAACCTTCTGTGCTCTCCTCCGTTGTCCAGGACGATACCTCGTGACGTCCCAAAGTCGATGAAGTATTGCCCAAGACAGTGTATGATGTTTTGTGTGTGACTCTGGGTAATATTTGTCTAGCAAACATGTAATTACCTAACCCTTAACATTCTAAGCTGGAAGGAAGGAAAAGTGAAGAATTAGCACTAAGCTGGGAAAACATGGAAAAATCAAGACGAGAGGTAGGACAGAAAAGCAGAAGAGGACAGTAAGGAGACAGACTGGAGATAAAAAGGCCCCCTTTAGTCGCCTCTTACGACAAGCAGGGATACTGGGGAAGTATTCTTTCCCCCCTTCCCCAGGGGTAACCGTATCTAGTACACTATTTGAGCCTCATTACTACCAGGATATTCTGAATATAGCATTGCGGAGGTATTTGGGAATGATCAACCAATGCTACCCTTAGCATTCTCGCTCTTTGCTATACAATTCCCTTCACTTTCTCACCAACACCACTAATTTGGGAACGATGAGTATCCCACCGCTATTGCCACCAGTGTAAAACTATGAATGTTGTCCCACCGGTATTCACCAGTGTGATGCTAGTGGTAAGAGCTGTTTATGCCACTGGCTAACACCAGTGTAATGATGATAGGGGTATGTATTTTCTTACATGTTGTGGGTATTGATCAACTCACCCATGGATTTACAAGTGGTACTCGACTTATATAGTGGATGATATTTATGAAAAGAATGAATTGTGGTAGCGTTTGTAGTTTTTGGCCGAGTTTAGATTTAGTCGGTACCTCAGGTGGTTGTCGTTCCCTCAGCGAAGGAATCTTGAATTGGAAGGGGAGTGAATTTGGCTTGAGGACATAATTTCCTTGATTAGGTATACTAATAAAGAAAAGAAAATGCTATGTACTTTACTCTACTTTAATAATTCTGTCAATTTCCACAAAAACATTTTTTATTACATGACCCTTTTTAGTATGAGAGATTATAAATGTTACTAAGGCTTTTGGGTGATCATTCCTCTAACATTATTACCAGACGAAACAATTTGATACACGCGAGATATGGAGTCGTTGTACTTTACTTTCTTTTTGGCCGTTACTCTTGGGCTCAACAATGGCCTCAAGACAGGGACACTTTTACGGATATGATTTGTCTGTTCGGGCTGGCATAGCCTCGTATCAATAAGAATGATTATTTGTATTCATCTTTCACCCATATAAGGTATTCTCCTCATATAATTTTCTCGGTTCTCACATCAAATCAGTATTGTTTTTCACGTTTCACCATCGACAATGTTATATAATCACTAGAAATACATAATCTCTCGGGCCTGTCTAGCCTCGAGGAATAATTTAAAAAAAAGAAATACAATCACTGGGAACACCTCAATCACTCGGGCTTATTTAGCCTCGAGGTACAACTTAAATATCACATTATTGCTCACAATCAGTAAGTTCCCTTCCACGCTCCTGATTATAATTTTTCTAATAAACTAATTTTAAAGAAAGAGAACAGTTAATGAATTTGAATTTTTTTCCTTTCCGTTACAGAACATATCACTTCTATACTTCTATTCCTTATCTACAAAAAAAAAGTTCACTTGATAGAATCATTAATAACACATCAACTACCTGCGGTTTGTAAAAATAACTCGTGAGTGGTGTAAGTGTAAGTGTAAAAGTCTATGGGCAATACTTGGGAATAATGGCGTGCTCACACGGTCGTCGCCGGTGTCTGGGGAACTAAACGAACGTCTGTTACACACGATGTCTGGGCAGCAAGTCACTACGTTAAACTCTCAACAATATTACTTCTCATAGTTCATAATAAGTAAGGATTAAACAAAGAAAAAGAGGGGAAGAAGAAATGTGGACGACTCACCTAAACGAACGTCTGTTACACACGATGTCTGGGCAGCAAGTGGGGCATGTCGGGCACTAAAAGACGCCACTGCTCAAGTCAAATGAGGTGGTGTTTTTGAAATATGGGGGGGTTTCAATTCTCTTTACAATTTATTTAGCAGTGTACCCATGACGCCAGGACTTTTGATTGAATTGGGGAAAATTTGGGATTTATCCTTACTTAAATTAGATACTGATTCTATCACTATCACAATTTGAATCTGAGATCAGCTCATGCCATCTAGTGACGGCCAAGATAAACGGGACTTTAAATCCTCACAAATGACATTATTTAGGCCTTTTGGACTGCTAATCTTACATACTTGTGTTCTAGCAGCTTCACAACTAGGTTACGGAAAGAATTGTATATTCATCATTACTCTGTTTAACGTTTAAACTCGGCGCCCAACAACGACAAGAAAAGTTGGCGCATCTGTCTGTTATTCGTTACTCTACGAGACGGGGAATTCCCATAGCTCAACATTCACAATTACATCACCCACTGCATAGATACAGAGATACATACATGTAAAAATAGTTAACCCTACAGTAATTATTAATATATGAATTACTACTTAGGGTAGGAACTTATAGACTAATATTCAGGTTACACCCTATCTAACTTAAAATTACAGTACTACTAAATACATACATGAATATCAAATGTGTGGCACTACACTAGGAAAGGCTTTTGCATGTTCTGTAATGCCGTATGGTATGAAAAATGCACCAGCCACATTTCAGAAGCTCATGAATGTTGTAACAGAGGGTTTGGCAGGGTGTGTTGTTTATATTGATGATTTATTAATCTTCAGTGACAACTGGAAAGATCACCTATGCCATGTCAGTAATTTTCTTGACCGTTTAGTTCATGCTAATCTTGTAGCTAATTTATCAAAGTGTGAGTTTGGTCAAGCTGAAGTTCAGTACCTTGGGTATGTAATTGGTGATGGACATGTTGCACCACCAGGAGCTAAGGTTCAGGTTATAAGTGATCTTCCCAGACCTAAAAGTAGGAAAGAGCTACAAAGATTTTTGGGAATGGTAGGTTATTACAGGAGATTTGTTCTTAACTTTTCTATTCTTGTATCACCACTTACAGACCTACTGAAAAAGGGAGTTAAATTTGTCTGGACCGATAACTGTGAATCCTCTTTCAACAAACTTAAAGCTATTCTATTAAGTCAGCCAGTGCTCGCTACTCCAAATTTTGCTAAGCCTTTTAAGATGGCTGTTGATGCAAGTGATACAGGAGCTGGGGCTGTTTTGCTGCAAGAGGATGATCAGGGTATTGAACATCCTGTATCTTACTACAGTAAGAAGTTCACTCCACCTCAAAAGAACTACTCCACTATTGAGAAAGAGCTTTTTGCCGTGATTTTGGGTTTACAGCATTTTTCATTTTATTTGTGTTCTGGTTTTGACCCCATAGTCATTTATACCGATCATAACCCACTGAAATTCCTTAGTAAGTTTAAAGATAAAAATCAGAGATTGACAAGATGGAGTCTACTTCTTCAGGAGTATTCATTAGACATACAACATGTCAAGGGGAAAGAAAATGTTATTGCAGATTGCTTATCTAGACTTTAGACAGATTGTTTTAGAGTAATAAGAAATTTCCTTTGTAAATTTCTTTTTCTTTGTGGGGAGGTGTTACATAGCCTATGATTTCATCATCCTTTGTGTAATTTTAACGCTCAGTATGCTGCATGTTTGATCACGAGCGTGTTCTGCCTCAGTTCCCCCCTTCTACCGTTGTAGTAGAGTAAGTCGTTCTCTCTGTTGCTTAGAGCGGGATTATCAGCTCTCTGTCCCCATGGCTTCATTTGCGCGTCCTGCTTACAAGTTGTATCAGGCTCTGCTGGCCCCTATATAATGAGCTCAGTCTCTGCATCATGGCCACTTAGATCTGCTCCTCATTTTGTTCACATCTCTGTCCTCCCCTGTACAGATATTATTATTGTGAGTGATCAAGAAGTCTCCAACCATCTAGCAGCTGTGTGTAATTTGAGTATAACTGTTGTATTTTTCTTGTACTGTGTAGCATAAGTTTAATTTGTAGGCCTAGTGAAGTTTTTGTAATTCATGTAGGGTTCTTTATGTCAGTCATTTTTGATAATAGTTTGTATCTGTAATTATTTATCTGACATTCACTGAGTATTATCTGGTATCTCATTTTATCAGGGCTGACTTAGATAAATTTACTCATGCTAATTTCGTGTTAATAGAGGCTATTGCAGTTAGCCATATATTTAACCTGTTTATTTGCCATTGCATTGTCCTTATGAGTTCTGAATGTTTTGTTGTTAGTTTGTGCATTAAACTTTAACTTGTAATTTTACCTAACTTTTTTGTTTTGAACCTGGAACTTTACGGGACAGTAGTGACTCTTCGTATTCTCACTTAAAGTGTACATTATCTTTCTCTGTTCCGTAACAATATATATATATATATATATATATATATATATATATATATATATATATATATATATATATATATATATATATATATATATATATATATATCATGCCTAATAGTGCAGGACATTCTTTTTGAAAACTGAGAAAATATCGGTTCATGATAATACGAATAATAGGTGAATACTGTTTAAACGATATACGGTATGGTAATTGATTATTCGTCAAACAATCACGCTCTGTGGCACGTCCCTCCCCAGTAGATTAGTTTGGTTTTGCAAATAACACCTAACTGTCCATAAAGAAAACAATAGTTGGAATAATAACAAGAGATATCTTAATTGATACAGTATGCACCTAACAGCTATTGAGTACTACATATCCACCCCAAGCAGACAGTCCCGTCTCCTTAGTTAATCCATCCATCCATCATCCAATCCTATATTGCCCCATGAGGAGAGTAGGAGCCCGGGACTAGTCAGCTGGTCCTGACATTTAAGATGAGAGTGACCAGCCTCACTCATCCCTGAGTGGCATTACATGAGCAATCAACCCCAGCCATCCCTTGAATATAAACCTTCCCCGGCTCAATCCGATTGGAGAGCACTAATTATCCACTAAACCACCAGGCGCCAAAATTTGGTTATATGGTTACCACCCAGCGCTGCAAATGGTTTCTTGGTGTACAGGAAACCATTTGGCTTGTCACTCAGTGTAGAGTTACCCACAGGCAGAAGGAAAAGGAAAGAATGAAGGAAAGAAAGACAGAAGGAACGTAAAGTTCCTCATAGGCAGAAGGACAAGGAAAGAATAAAGGAAAGGAATACAGAAGAGGATGGAAGGAAAGAAGGATGGAGGAGGGGAAAGGGCAGACACCCGACAGCAGCACTACATCGAATGAGTGGATGGTGAGCGCCCCCACCTACCAAACTTAGAAAAAAAAAAAAAAAAAACTCACCATGCTGCCCATAAGGAGAAAATGATAGTCAATAACAGTCAACATACAGATGAAAAAACACTCTCCAGCAAACGAGAAGCCATCAAACATAAAATCAATAAAAAATTTGAAACAAACGACAATCATCAAACGAAAGAAAAACACCTTCGAGCAAACGAGGAGGACCATCGGATTGAAAACACCCACGGTCATCCTCAAACAAGCAAAAGCACGATCAAACAAGAAAAACACCAAAGAAAGCGAAAAGCACCCTCAGACAGTCAAACAAATGAAAACACCCCAAACACACAAAAAACACCTTCAAACGATTAGTACCGTCAAACAAGCGAGAAACACCTTTGCACAAGTGAAAAGCACCCTCATGCAGGCAAAAAATACCCACAAACAAACAAACAAACAAACAAACAAACAAAAATTTCAAACAAACGACATTAAAGAAAACTGAACTTGAATTAAACACACCAACACTCGTTCTCGCGGCAGCCAGACTGAAAAGTGCCTAAAGTTAAAGCGTCATTTGCGTAATTAGATCATATGTTTCCGATAGTTCGGCGGGGATGGTTGGTGGCGGTGACTGTTATGATCGTCTGGATGATTTAATTTTGGTGGGGGTGGTGGAGTGGTGATGGTGATGAGTGTGATGATAAAAAAAACATCACTGATGCTGATGGTAACTGATATCTTGTGGTCGCGTACGTTTCTGTGTATTCAACTGGGTATCATTACTGAAGAGGGACGCCTTCATGTGGTGGCACCGACATAACTGGATGGTGGAACTACCTGGATATATACAAATTTCCCTCAGCTCCCTCCCTATTCCCCGAGAGGACGACGGTAGACAGTCAGAGAAAGACAACTTCAGTCTGCAGTCCACTGGATTTACATTAAGATGAGCCTCGGGCTGCGACTACTACTGCTACTACTCCTACTTCTCTCTCACAATAACGAAAGGTTGAAGTGGCACCTGTTTTCGTGGTAAATTTGCCAGTTATAACCTTCTGATGGTATTCTAGACATCTGATTGTTGATTACGAAGATCAGCGAGTTTGTATTCTTGCAAGGAAATAACTGAGTTAACTGGATGAGAGCGCCAGTCAGGAGTTTGGTGAGGAAATAATTGAGTTAACTGAATTAATTGGATGAGAGCGCCCTTCAAGAGTTTGGTGAGGTTCCCTGTTGTCTGGCTAGGCGACGAGAGAATCAAAACATCTCTACGGCGAGTGATGCTGATACACTACCCACATTGACAGTATGAACTACGGTATTATTCTGGACTATAGGTAAAGTGCGTGGAAAAAAATTGAATAAAATTTATATTAGTATGGCAGCACTGTGAGGTGGCACACATTCATGGAGGAGAATTATACTGAAAAAAAAAAATTCTTTGTTTTATTACCTCCGCCAAGGAGGTTATGTTTTTGTCGGCGTTAATTTGTTTGTCTGTCTGTTAGCAGGATTACTCAAAACATTATGAAGGAATTTTGCTGAAAATATTTGGAGGGGAAGGGTATCGCCCAAAGAACAATCCGTTAGATTGTGGTGGTGATCCGGATCATCATCCGGATCCAGGAATTTTTTTAAGGATTCTTTACCAATGTGGGATTGTGGCAATTTCAAAATTTTTGCTTCAAACTCGATAAATAACGCCTACGATGCTTGCACAAACATTACTAGAAAACACCTTCATAATATCTACCGCACACCCTGCCTAGGCAGAGGTTTGCAATTTGTTAACTCTGGGTGGAAAGACTATTCATGTGAAACTCTCAGTGATGTAGCAAATGCTTTTTATTCTCATGAAGAGATTATGAAAGGCAAGGAAATCCTTTGCAATGTACTTATATATGATACATCATGGAGGAGAGATCCAGATAAAAAGAAGAAGGACTTTAAAGATGTAATAAAATTATTGAGAGAACAATAAACAACAAATGTACAAAATATGTAAATGATTCACATAGAGAATGCCTCCTATTGGTCTAGAAATTTTTAGCCCAGTTCTAACAACACTGGCAAATGATACAACTCAGCTCAGAGATTTGATGCCCCAAATCTTGGTTTAGTAGAGGAAACGAGGGTGGACTATCCATTTTGAAAATCATTTCATGTTAGAGACAGGCACCCAGTGGGATAGAGTGGATGCCAGCTGAGATTTTCTCTTTAAGGGTCTATTATAACCCCTTTTTTGCCAAATCAGTATTTCCGAAAGTTGATAAAGAGAAGACATGTTTTTCACAACATACCAGTTTATTTGTCCTGCTATTTATTCCACATGAGGTTATTATACATCATTTTGTTGCTGATTATGTTGTCAACACAATGATACTCAATATTTTTTTCCAAAATTTCTATTGCCGGCCTACATGGGGAGTCAAAGGTCAACCTACCAAAAATTGTAAATATTTCTAATACCTTCTAATAGACAGGCAAAATCACAGATAGAATGAAAGATGTGGTCCAAAATACTTATATTCTTCAATTTTCATACAGCTGGGCAGTTTTTAAGACGGAAGATTTGCATAATATCGCCCTGGTATGAAGCAGTTATGGGTCAAAATTAACTCTTGCTGCACAAAATCCATAGAAATTGGAAAAATAATCGTTGTCAAGTAATTTTAATTCTGATGACATTCCCAAAGTGGTACTAGAATTTTTCGTGCTGTTATAAGCAATTACAGCCAATTTTGGTAGGCCTCAATGTGTAAGAGGATTTGTCTAGTTGTGTGATCATGTACAATTGCGGACAGATAACTCGAGGCCACCCGCACCACCATCTAGCTGTGCTGGGGTGCACACCTCACCTGGCAACAGCGGTGTAGCAGAGTCCTGTATCTACATTCAGGAGTTCAGTTTGCTGCCGGTTGGAAACATATTTCACTATGTTTCTGACCCAGACTGGTTATCACTATTTATATATATATATATATATATATATTTATTTATGCGAGGAAGAAGGAACCAAAGGCCATGAGCCCGCAATAACAGTTCCCTCCAAGAGCAAAACAAAATACAAGAGAGAGCCAAATTCAAGATCCATTCATTTCGAGATGCCTGGGCACATTGCGTTTGAAAGACAGGAGACCATAGGCAGCAGGAAATACAGACAGTGGGAGACAGTTCCAGAGTTGACCTGTTCCATAAATGAAGGACTGGGAGTAACGGTTAACTCTTGCATTAAAGGGTTGGACAGATAAGGGATGAGAGCTTGCTGCTAGACGGGTGCTACGCGCCCGTCGTAGAGGTGGAGGACTGCATGCAGACAGTTCAGAGGAGCAGTGACCATTAAAGTAGCGATAGAAAAGAGATAAAGATGCAACAGTGCGGCAAAGAGACAGAGGTTGAAGGGAGTCAGTAAGAGGAGGAGAGTTAATGAGACGAAAAGCCTTTGACTCCACACTATTGAGAAGAGTTGTATGTGGGGAGCCTCCCCACACATGAGAGTTGTACTCCACACAGGGGCAGATAAAACCCCTGTATAGAGTCAACAATTGTGTAGGGGTAAAGAAAGAACGGAGTCAGCTTAGCACACCCAATCTCTTGGAAGCAGATTTTACAAGAGATGTAATATGATCTTTCCAAGATAAGTCCCGAGTAAATGAAACCCCCAAGCATGTTCAAGGATGATGCAGGATTAAGCTGAATATTATTAAACATTAGTGGGTATACCTGTGGAAGATTTTAACGGGTTGATAGGTGTAAGAACTGAGTCTTAGATGCATTAAAAACAACAAGATTTTTTTTACCCCAGTCAGAGATACAAGCCAAGTCAGACATTAGGTGTGCCATAGCCTCATCCCTTGTTTGTTGAAATAACTGCTGAGAAGGCCGTTGCGGGAACCGAATGGAAAGGTGAAGGATGGAGTCATCAGCGTATGAGTGGATAGGGTTAGATGTACAGCTTAGAAGGTCATTGATGAATCAAAGGAAGAGATTTGGTGATACTGTATATATATATATATATATATATATATATATATATATATATATATATATATATATATATATATATATATATATATATATCATAATGAGCTTTATTTATGTGATGCATTTGTGCATTATGACATTTTATATATAACATTAATCCAGAGGGTATTAAGGTGTAATGCTCTAAAGTAAATTACTAAGAAAGAGACGGTGCTATGTCTCCTAGGACAACGGGAATACAGCAATAATTTAGAACTGAATATTGCTTGGTAGCAAGGTGCTATGAAGTATCTTTACAGTGGCAAGGGAAAGTCTGTACATTGCTTGTCGTAATTGTTAGAAAAAGACTAACAGTTCCTGTATCATGAGATTTAAATGGAGTGTGACAACAAAAATGTTACATTAGTACTATGTTCATAGAGTTTAAGAATTATTACATTCGGACAAGAGCAAGCCAGCCTGAGTCAGACACGTAAAGAACTAAGTTTCGAAACGGCATCACACTGAACTACTTAGTACCGTTCCATGACGATACCCACTGTTGCCAGGTGCGATGTGCACCTCACCCCGACAAGGTGGTGGAGCGGGTGGCCTCGAGTAATTTGTCCGCAATTGCACGTGTACATGTACATTTGCGAGCAGATGGCTCGAGTCCACCTAGTCCACCAACATGTTGGTGTTTTATCTGGTAACAGTGGTAGCTATGAGCTTGACCGAGTTTCAGTCGGCTGTTCAGGCGAAGCAAACCCAGAGTTAGATTGTCAAATTGCGGTTCTAACTGGTCTCCAGTCAATATCATGCAAGTAAACGTATTATATTGATAATGATTAACGTGTCGTACATGGTAGATATATTTTTAAGCGTAGCCCAGTATTACAACATAGGCATCCAAATAGTGATGCGTTCATTCATGTGAGACACACGGGTATCCCGAGTGTGCAGCTCCATCACCACCTTGGTTTGTGACGTAGGCACCACGTGACGCCACGTATGGGGAGGGGCATGAAGGTGGAACCAATTGCCCGTTCATGATGATAAATATTTATAAAGCGTAATCGTTCGACTTCACCACTCGAATATTAAACAAATGTTGGTTGCGTATGTCAAAACAAACTTATTACAGCCTTTAATCTCATATACGTTTAATACTGCAGCCAACCGCCTGCCCCCTCCCCCCTCCTCCTCCCATCTGACGTCCCACCTCGTCTTTCCCTTCCTCACCCACCACCCTCCTTATAACTCCCACACACCCCTCCCGCTGTTCCGCCTGCTGTGGTGTGAACCTTTAACTCTCCCACCTGCTTCGGATTTAGACTTCAACGAAAGTGAGGTTCACGGTGAGGGATGGCTGGCGTGACGACATTTTTGTGATAATAATGCCAGGATGCTGGGAAGCCGATAACCCTACGGTGTATCTCTTGAAAACTGGTAAAGGTTGTTTGGTTCACGACAATACTCGAACCAAATAAATCACTACCGATACCCGCGTGTCAGACATTAATGAATGCACCACTATTTGGATGCCTGTGTTGTAATACTATGGTTATAAATATCAATACCATGTGTAATACATATAATACGTTTACTTGCATGATATTGATTGGAGACCAGTTAGAACAGCACATTGACAAATTATCCGAAGGTTTGTTGTGTTCGAACAGCCGACTGACTCTCGGTCAAGCTCATAGCTACCACTGTTACCAGATAAAACACCAACATGTTGGTGGACTAGGTGGCCTCGAGTCATCTGCTCGCAACTGTACATGGAACTATGATCTGTATCATGGATTCTGCTATACGTATCGGAAAATGTCCCCAAACCATCACAGTCAAGAATCTAGGCCTAACACACCCTACAGCATCCTACACATCCTGCACCGATGCAGGTCTTGTGTCTCGCACGGAAACAACCATATCCTTTTCCACATCCCGATGCATGTGCAGCTCACAAGTTCCTTGTAAGCTTTTGGTAGAGGGTTCAATGTCGTTACATTTGGGAAGAGGTTTCCATCCACAGGTTTTTGGATCTGGGAGTTCCTGTACTGGGCTTAGTGATTCTCTACAGACAAGACTGATAAGTCCCAGCTTCAGGATCTGCCGACCAAGGGCACAGAAGTGTTAAAAAAACCTTCCAAAGAGTACAAGAAAAACCTGCTTGATCATCGACGGCCTTGCACTAATACAAACAATAGGCAAGCGAGAGAAATTGGAAACTTTTGAAGACCTGAGCAATGAGTTCTGTACCAGCATCCTAAACTGTTTTGGTCCAGTGTACTCCAGTGTTGTTGATGTTTTCAATCGGTATCAGGAGATGTCCAGCAAATCCGGCACAAGGGGATAAAGAGCTGGTAAAACCCGCCCAATCAGACGTGTCATCATTTCAACAGACGTATGGGTTCTCCAGGGACGCTCCACTGGCGATCTTCTCACCAACCTTTCAGACTCTTGGTCATCCTCCTTTCGGGACTTTAGTGAAAGCTTTGGCATTGCACTTGACACCTCAAAAGCTTTCGATCGAGTGTGGCATATATATTTAATTTCCAAACTTGCCTCTACCATTTGTAGCCCTCTATCTGTGCCTTCATCTCTAGCTTCCTTTCTGGCCGTTCCATAGTTGCTGTTTCAGACTGCTATCTTTCTTCTCCTAGAGCTATCAATAGCGGTGTTCCTCAGGGTTCTTTCCTATCACCAACTCTTTTCCTTCTGTTCACCAATGACCTTCTAAGCTGTACATCTAACCCTACCATTCATACACTGATGACTCCTCCCTTCACCTTTATATTCACTTCCCGCGGTATCCGTTTCAACAGTTACTTCAAAAAATATGGGATGTGGCTATGGCACACCGAATATCTGATTCTGCTTATATCTCTGATTGGGGTAAAAGTAATGTTGGTTTTAGTGCCTCAAAAACTCAGCTCTTGCATCTTTGAACTCCTCTAAATCCTCCGCATGAGTATCCTCTAAATTTTGTACAATATCTAACTCAATCCTGCGTCATTTTAAAACATGCTTGGGGTTTCATTTTCTCGGGATTTATCTTGGAAAGATCATATTACTTCACTTGTAAAATCTGCTTCCAAGAGATTTGGTGTACTAAGCCTACTCCATGCCTTCTTTACCATTGCACAGCTGTTGCATTAATACACGGGTTTTATTCGCCCATGTGTAGAGAACATCTCTCATGGATGGGCAGGCTCCCCACATACAGCCCTTCTGAACAAGGTGAATTGAAGGCTTTTCGTCCAATTAATTCTCCTCCTCTTACTGACATACTTTAACTTCTGTCTCCTCGCTTACCTGTTGCATCTTTATGTCTTTTCTATCGCTACTTCAATGGTCACTTTTCCTCTGAACTGTCTTCTTGCATCCCTTCACCACCCGTCTAGCAACAAAATCTCATCCCTTTTCTGTCCACCTCTTGAATGCAAGAGTTAACCATTACTCTCAGTCCTTCACTTATGCTGAAGGTCAGTTATGGAACTGTTGTCCTCTATCTGTATTTCCTACTGTCTATGACCTCCAGTCCTTCAAACGCGGTGTGTCCAGGAATCTCGAAATGAACAGATCTTGATTTGGCTGTGTTATCTTTTTTTTTTTTTTTTTTTTTTTCCTGGGAGCCGACAATCTTACGGGCTCCTGGCCTCTGGTTCCTTCTTCCATGTATGTAAAAAATGCCATGTGTAATCGCAGTCGAACCAGTATCTCACATCATAGACGTTTTGAAAGTGATGGTTAATAATCCCGGGATTGTCTGGACCTTCGTGTACTTAGCTTCAACAAGTCTGATAGTATCCTTCCGTTCACCGGGGATTACAGTACCACTTGTTCTAATGAGGGCACCTAATCCCTTACACATTCACTTTGGGATTCCTTCGGCCTACCCTTAACCCCCTCATCCCCATTACGTTATCTGTCTCTTGATCTATCTATAATTATCTGTATTTACATTTCCATCTCTCTCTGTCGATATTTATGTCTACTTTTATACCTATCTATACGTCTGTATCTATATATTTTCATCTGTATATGTCTCTGTCTGTCATCCTGTATGTATTTATATCTATACCCTCACTATGTACCTGTCTGTGTACAAAATTTATATTGTTTCTCGACGATTTTATTCATTTAAATAAGGATGTGTTGTAGCTAAGGGGTTAAATAAGGTTAAATGCAGCCCCTCCAGTTACATACAGTAGATAATTTTTGCTGCCCTCAGATAATCATCCTCACACCCCATGTAGAGAAAGAAGTCGGTTCAAGAAGTTCCTAAACATCTTTTCGTAAGCGATTTAATTTTGGCTAAGGCTAGTTAGTATCCATTTGTACTTTATTTATGCAGAGTATGGCGATATTGAGGCACAGATGAGGACAGTAAGATGTAATAAACTAAATATTTGATGAAGAAGTGTTAGGGAGCTTCCTTACCCAACGATAATACGAACCAAAAGTGCCGCCATTAGCGCTTCCTCCATTGGCCATCCATTACCCCACTTTTGGCTGATTAATGAAGCTTGGAAATTACTACAATAGCCTGGATTGTGGAGGAGAGGCCAGGCCGAGACAGGCCAGACTCCGGGATTATGAAGCTGACGCATTTTGTAGCCTTTTGTATCGGTATTGTTGAAGAGACAACTTCATTGCTAGTTGGTGTTTTATCTTTATCGTCAGTATCGTTATCGTTATCGTTAACATCATCATAATAATCATAACAAAATAATGATAAAAATACTACTACTAATAAAACAACAACAATAATAATAATAATAATAATAATAATAATAATAATGTCATCATTCTCATTCTCATCCACATCATCATCACTGTCATAACTATCATCGCCATTGACATCATTTTTCATCTACATAAGCATCCTCATGGGTATCATCATCATCATCATCATCATCATTTTCGTCTTTTTCATCATCTACGCCGTCATCTTCATCGCTTTCATCACTACAACCGTCATGGTCATCATCATCATCGGATTAATGACCGTTTTCATTATCATCATCGTCATCGGGATCATCTCTTTATCCAACTGACAAGCCCTGTTGAGTGTTGTTGTTGTTGTTGTTGTTCCTGGTGGTGGCGGTGATACTGCTGTTGTTGCAGCTGTTTGTTGTTACTGTAGCTGTTTGTCGTCGTGGTCGTCGTCGTCGTAGTTGTTGTTGTTGTTGTTCCAGTCTCATCTAAACACGAACCCATTGAACTGCAGGCTGAAGTTCTCAAACAGGCCATCACTTTTGTTTTGTGGGGATGGGGGCGGAGGTGGATACTCGTATAACCCTACCATGTCGATGCCACCACGTCAAGGCACCTCTCCACCTGAAACGCTGCAAATTCTAGGACACTCCACATTTTTCAAAACACTCCACAAATTTAGAGATATCCACATTGTAAAAAGCTTTGTATCTTCAAGGGGGTGAAGGAATCAGAGTAGAAAAAGAATGAAAATAAAGAAAACACTCCAGATGACACTTACTCACGCCCTCTTGTCCCCCTGAAGGAAAACTAAGGACAACTTGGGATTATATGACGTATCAGATTTTTGTGAGAGACGCTGGAGGAGGAAGAAAAAGAAACGTGGGTGTCTTGTATTATCCTTTTCAGTACCATGGCGTCTGTTAACACTCTCAGGCTCCTACGACTCACTCCCAAATGAATAAAATCGTTTGAAGTTAGATAGAACAGAGCACTGAAGCCCCAGTTCTCGTCGATTATGGAAGCTCCCGAACAACTTTTCCTAAGCGAATTATTTTGCTTAATAATCTTCCCGCCCTCGTCTGCGTCAATCAGTCTTTTAATATCATCATACTCTGAGTAATATGGTGCAGAGTATGTTATCACCATACTCTGCATACCCTGTCCTCCACCATGCGGCTGCCCTCCCTACAACTCACCCCTCCCCTAATTCGTCTAGTTCTCCATTCAACCCTCCACCCCATCCTGCCAACTGAATAAAGTCTTTGGACACTAATTACAGCAGAAGACTAGAGCTGCACCGACCATAAGAGGACCAACACCGGTACTTAGACAAATATTTTCAATTTATTATCATCAGACGTTAGAGAGAGAGAGAGAGAGGGAGGGACAGAGACAGAGACAGACAGAGACAGACAGACAGACAGACAGACAGACAGAGAAAGACCAGACATCTAATAAAGAAAAGGAACACACACACACATACACACGCACACAACCAGTACTTAACGTTTCGCCCCATCAGCTCTGGAATGCAAGGACAGTGTTGCAGCCAATATCGGGTCAACAGTCCTTTCCAGCTTCTGTTTGTTTTTATGACCAAAACACGCAAAATCGGTCCCAGGTCTCTGTGCATAGGAAAATATGGTATGGATGGAAAGAGGGATTCTCTCTCTCTCTCTCTCTCTCTCTCTCTCTCTCTCTCTCTCTCTCTCTCTCAATCTCTCTCTCTCTCTCTCTCTCTCTCTCTCTCTCTCTCTCTCTCTCTCTCTCTCTCTCTCTCTCTCTCTCTCTCTCTCTCAAATTCAGTACCAGGCTATCTTGGCCTCGAATCAGAATTATTTAAACAGCTAAAGTTGTTGGGTTAAGCCAGGTCACGTCAGGTCATGTGTGGTCAGTCTGGAAAGGGATGAGAAGGTAATGCTGGGGAAGAGAAGGGAAAGGATTGGATGGAAAGAGAAGGGAAAGAAAGGGAAGATACTGTAGGTGAGGGATGGGACGAGAGGAAAAGAGAGGGAAGGGAAAGGAAGGATAGGGAAGGAAAAGGAAGGAAATGAATGGAAAGAGAAAGGAAGGGAAGGGAAGGGAAAGGAAGGAAAGGAAAGGAAAGAGAAAGGAAAGGAAAGGGAAGGGAAGGGATTGGAAAGGAAGGGAAGTGAAGTTGATGGAATGGAATGGAATGGTAGGAGAGGAAAAGGTTAGGAGAGGAAAGGAAGGGTAGGGAAAGGAAGTTAAGGGAAGGGAAGAGATGGGAAGGGAAAGGAAGGGAAGATCGGGATATACCAGAATATGAGATTATTTTCTGATGGTGTGCATATTTTTCTTTCTTTCTTGATAATCTCTCTCTCTCTCTCTCTCTCTCTCTCTCTCTCTCTCTCTCTCTCTCTCTCTCTCTCTCTCTCTCTCTCTCTCTCTCTCTCATCATTCGCACATAAATATATACATATATACAGTGACTGATTTTAGTGGCTGATTATAGAAGCTGATTTTAGTGGGTAATTTTAGTGTCAATTCTAATTACTTTTTAATAACAAACTGCTGTTATTATTTACCATCTTTGTTTGATACAATCCACAAATTTAGTACATGCCTCTTCCTTAAGTATGTATGCTGTTGTTTTTTTTTTCAGTGGAAAGCATCAGTCTGCATACGTAACCTATAAATAATGTACAGTATATATTTCTCAACAAGAAAAATATTTTCATGCCTTATTAGAATTTATATATATATCATCATCATCATCATCATCATCATCATCATCATCATCCGAACCTCCTTTCCCACTCTAGGGCAGGGTGATGAGGAGCAACGTCCAGACAGCCAAGTTTGCCCAGTCCAATGGGCCACGATTCCACTGACTCATCATTCAATCCCCCAGATTCCTGGCTCTATCTGATACGCCAAAAACATTCATCACATTCTGTCGCTGCACATAAACGTATCCGTGTATGTATATATATATATATATATATATATATATATATATATATATATATATATATATATATATATATATATATATATGCCGTATATAGATAGATAGACAGATAGATTGATAGATATTAGCACAGGACCAAAGATAGAGCCCTGAGACACTCTGGTAGTTACTGACACTAATCATCGGTTTGATTATTTTATATAATTTACCGGTAATACTATACTCAGTTTAATTTAACTTAGGCTAAAATTGTCATCTCTCGATCCTGGATATTTTGCCGCAACAAAACATTACAGCATGATGATAGGCACAGGGAAGTTTTGTGGAGCTGATGTACTCGTAGAATAGTAGTATTGTCTTCTTTCTGCGCAGTTGCATTAAAACGAAAATTTGCACCAAGTTAAAGTGAAAGAACTATAACATTTTGTTTGGTTCATTTACCCAAGATCCAGTACATAATGCAATAAAATATCCCCGTCTATTCCGTGCAATATCACTTCCTAATCAATGTCTCGTGAAAAATCCTTTATGAGATTCGCTTAATTCAACAAAACTAATGTTGTTTACAATACCCTTGTGTGCCACCTCAAACACTGGCGAGAAATGTGTCAACAAACCAGTAAGACAGGTATGATCATTTATGAATGCACGCTGTCTTTTGCCCAGAAGCTTAAAAAGTGTCAAATATTATCTGCTGGTAGTTATCTTTATACTAATTTTAAACTAATCTTATAATGTTTCGTTGCAACTGACGTATTCCCTACTGAATAATGGATGTTTGTCCACCACGTATCTGGAATAATTCTCTAATTCGGTACATTATTAACGTAAGTGTTTAGTGGCTGACAGAGTTCTCCCATGTTCTCATTCTATATTCTTGCACAAATTTTACCCGGCTCTGGAGATGCTTTTGGCTTTAGTTTGACAAATATTTACTTAATATTTGCTCGACTGATATTTTTTTTGCTGGTAATATAACCTGTGCTGCATACATAAATTGTATGTAACTCACGGTATACTAGAAAGAAATTACTTCGCAAAGACAAACTGAAGGAAATAATTGAAGACTCGCCAGTTGTTCATATGATAGGTTTTGTTGTAACCAGAATCTGCCTTGAAGGAAATTCATCTCTTTTTACTGAGGTCCGTAGAATATATATATATATATATATATATATATATATATATATATATATATATATATATATATATATATATATATATATATATATATGGTATTCCCAAAGTGGCTCATAAATAGAATATTGAGTAGGCTACTTAAGATTCAGTAACTGTGTTGGTTTCTAAACTACGGTGTGTTTTCCATTTTTTTTTTTTTTTTTGTCATCAATATTTTCATTGCTGCGTTAGGCGAGAGTGAAAGGAGAAGGAGGAGGAGCCCCTGGAGAAAAGAATCCAACTCTTTCCCACGTTTTCACACACCTACAGCTGCCTGGGACGCTGTGGAGAGAGAGAGAGAGAGAGAGAGAGAGAGAGAGAGAGAGAGAGAGAAACAGAGAGAGTGAGATATTTAACCGATGACAACCACGACTGACAATACACGCTAAGTCAACACTGGGGAAGTTTTGGTTCTTTCTCCCTATCTCCTGCCCAGTCCCCGTCGGCTTAAGTCTTTCTGTGTTGACTCTAACTTCTGAGGCTTGTGTGTTGGGGGTCCGTATGCTCTTGGGCTTAGAACACGTCCCCCACTTGATCCTAACTTGCATATTCTGATTGTGGGTCCTTGGATATTTTCTTGTAGGCTATCTATTGATCTGTTATCCCCTTGTGGTGTTGGAGAGGGACACATTCACGTGATGGTACCGACATAACTAATTGGCTCGACTGCCTTATTCTGCAAACATCTCTCACCTCCCTCCCTATACCTCGGAAGACGGATGGTGAACTGTGGGAGAAGATAATATTAGTCTGCAATCCACTGGCACTTTTTCCTTTCCTGTTAGATTTCGAATTGTGACGGCTTTTACATTCTCCTGCATAATATTTGTATTTCTTGTTATCCCTAGCACCTCTTCCTTACAAGTTAATTTCTGCACATACTCGTACCTCGTTAATGATTATCTCTATGCTAAGTATGGAAACTATGTCAGTATTTACAATTTATGGGTGACACTTGGGAAAATACTGGACCGTTTGTCCGACGAGTTGAGTTTTATTTTATTGTCTGACGGAACTGGGCCACTCTCACAACGTGTATACTATATTCGGGGTTGTAGGAAACTGGAAGAGCCTTAAGTGTGAGGTAGCAATGAGTCTCTTTGGTTACTAGTCTATTCTCCACTATGACTATACATGGCCATCATCTGAACTGAATAGGGTTAAGGATCCTTGTCAGACGAAACTAAACCGAGTATACTCCTTCTGACCTGGGTTAAATACACCCTGGGATGGACATTCAAGAGAAGGCAGTAGTACGACCTTGCATGTGTTCGAACTCTGATGAGGTCCCCTTGAAAACATACACAGACTCACATTCACAAGCTCCATCAAGGCAATTGTCAACATACACACTACACTCTAAGGACGCACACAAGCACCCCCCCCCCACACACACACAAATTTACACCTGCATCGGTACATGAAGCACTGGGTGGGGGCGTGTCACTTCCCTAGTGACAGAAAATGATGTTCCTCGACCCTACAGATTCTCTTAATACTCTAACCTGTCCCAAATTTAGTTCTTTTGCTGTTTATTTCATACAGCTCAATGGCTGAAACAGTACTATGATTCTACATCCTTTCCATAGTACTTCTTCATGACTAGCATCATATTGTAAGCGTAACTCTGTTGTTACAACACAGAATTTAGTATGATGAGATAACTATTTTCGGACAAGATTAATAAAAAAGGTGTACTGTATTTGTCCTTCAGGATTCGCAAAACACGACAAGAATAGAAAAGCTGCCCAACCAATGCTGGGCGACTGCTTGACGGCCGATACACGAAAATTGTGTGTGTGTGTGTGTGTGTGTGTGTGTGTGTGTGTGTGTGTGTGTTTATTATAATCCTCCACTCCCTTTGTTCTCACCTGTCCTTCCATCAGTCCCTAATGAGGTGCAGTACAGGGCATCATTCACCTATCACGCTGCAAGGAACCCATTAACAAAAAAAAATTAAATAATTAAAAAAATCTTTGCCTATGGGGAAAAATGGGGGAGAGGAGTGTCATTAACTGAAATAGGATGACCAAAATTTATTACTGTTCTTCTTCCTCTTCTGCTTTTTCATTTTCTTCGCATCTATCATCAATCATCATCAGTCATCATCATCATCAATCATCATCATCATCATCATCATCATCATTATCAATCATCATCATCATCATCATCATCCGGTCCTCCTTTCCCACCCTAGGGCTGGGTGAGGAGTAGCCCAAATTTGCCCAACCCAATGAGTCACACTTCCATTCGCTCACCATTCAAGCCTCCGGAATCATGGCTCTATCTGATACGCCGAAAAAATTCACCACATTCTTAGCTTCACATAAATTTATCCGATATAGTTTATCCGGACGCTGTCACGTTCAAAAGGGGTGCCAAATTCCTGATCATTAACTTCTCACATAATCATCCAGCCAGCTCGATCTCCTGTCAGTTCCCTAGCCTCACCAATTTCCAAACCTCTCTTCCTAACACACTGATCCACAGTATCCCTCCACCTTCTCCTTGGCCTACTTCTCCTTCCTACTGCGGATTCGCTCAGATGTACCTTTTTCACCATTCTATCGTTATCCATTCTTTCTACTTGCCCCTACCATCTCAGTACACTCTCTTCGGTTCTGGTGTCCACAGACTTAGTCTACTTACTCCACATCTTTCAAGAATCACATTATTTCGTATCCTTTCCACTCTCTGTACTCCATATACATTCCTCAGCAGTCCCATCTCCACTGCTCTCATTCTAGACTTTTCATTTTCACATAGTCTCACATCTGTAAGTTAAAGTTGGCACTAACACTCCTTCATGTACGCCTTGAGAAACCGCAATGTTCAAGTCTCTGTTTCTTATCAAGGCCCTCGTAGCACCAGTTACTTTCCTTTCTTGTGTTACACTACTTTCCACTGCATTTCCACATTTTCCTCTCTTTTCAATCATTGTACCCAGGTATTTGAACTCCCACCAATTCCAGTCCCTTCAATCACTGTAACATCGTACTGGGAGTCACCTTCTCCCTTAAGAACCATCACTTTACTCTTTTCTACATTTACTCTCAAAGCACGACTCTTACAGACATCAGCAAAACTCTGCATTAGCCAACCAAATTCTTGTCCGGTATTTGCAAGTAGTACTGCTTCATCAGCATACAACAAATTTGAGATATTCCATCCATCAAGATTCATCATGAACGCCATCCCCCTCTCCATTACTCATGTTTTTACGTCTCTCATCTTCCCATCCATAGATATATTGAAGAACCATGGGGACATCACACAGCCTTGTCCTACGCCAACACCGATCGTGAACCATTCACTTAGATGCCCGTTAACCCTACACATTCCTTTCGTCCGTCATGAAAACTCTTGACGGCACCTAGCAGCTTACCATCAACACCGTACATGCACAAAACCTTCCACAGTCCTTCTCTGTCTACTTTGTCTATGCTTTTTCCAGATCCATGAATGCCATAAACACCTTATAGTACTTCTCACAAACCTTCTCCACTATCTGTCTTACTGCAAATATTTGATTCACACATCCTCTGCCACTCCTTAGGCTACCCTGTTCATCACTCACAAGGACTTTTGATATCTCTCTTGTTTCTCTACGATAATTCTTCCTTATATCTTCTCTGCCACACTCAATAAACTTATGCCACTATAATTCTTGCACTCACTTTGTTCACCTCTATTTTTTTACAGGGATACAATCACAGCCTTTTTCCATCTGCTTGCACAGTTTCACACATCCATGCCTTCTTACATATCTCCAACAAGTTCTGGTGCCAACATCGCTTCCCATGACGAGTTGTAGTTTCACACTATTGTTACATATTATATACAAAGTTCTTTATTCATAATTAACAATGTGTAATATAGTGTGAATGATAAGCAACCAAACACCATTTCACTGTAAAGTGTGGCTTAGGATAGGATGCACAATCAGACAGCCTTTTTCAATCAAAACAACTTAGGGTAAAGGGAAGGCGATAGAGAAATATGAATTGTATATATGTTTAAAGTCTTGGGGAAATATTTACCTTGCTGGTATACTTTAATGTAATCAACACTATCCTATGGATGTGTATGATATGCATAGTAAAGTTGTGATGCTTCTGTTCATGTATAAATCCCAGTTGTCTGTGGGGTTTGGCATCTCTGAATATGCTGATTCCAGTGCCACTTCCCAGTGGTGGAAGGCGGCTAACAGCAGAACGCACTTATCATTCAAACAAGAGGGACGTATATACTCTAGGCTCTCTCTGTGTCACAGCTGTATCTTTCTGTGGCCAATAAAGGGAGATAAATCTGCTTAGTGTTCAGTTCACCTGCACACGCTACCTTTACCAATTCCTTCAACAGGATCTACACCGATTCCCACCATCTCCAGTGTGTGATAAAGACATTTGGTGGAGAGTGTCAGCCGAAAGTGACTTCGACCAGGGGCAACGTTATTAACCTTGCTTGGAACAGTGAGGTCACGTCTAAGCTGATATATAATTGATCAGCTGTGGGGTTCCAATAAGCTGATATATTAGTGACCAGTTGAAGAATTTATACAAACCGACACACAATATTGGTGGCAGACTTTGCTGGCCGGCCCTCCTACCCCAGTGTATAGTCAAAAGAATTACGCCAAAGTCCAGCTTGCAAAGTTCCAACGCATACATAGTGAAGTACGAAAAAGATTAAAAGCCTCAAGAGCGGAGATGATGGTGAAAAACACAAAGGTAGTCAAGAAAAGATGTTGGAGATAGGCCAGAAGGTTATGATAAACAGCCCTGAGAGAACTTCCAAGCTCAGACCTAAGTCCCACGGATCATATACCATTGTGGAACATGTGCCTTGACATACTTATCGAATAAGGGATGCTGCTAATGGAACTCAGGAGGCAGTACATGCTGACAGGATCAAACCAGTAAGTCAAGAGCTAGGCCTAACTAACCAATCGTCTGATGTGTTGTCCCCTCTGTCTTCATCGCAGTCTATATTGTCTGTACCTGTCCCTAACCAAGAGTATCGCAGCAAGCTACGATCCCACAATAAGAGCGATTAAGGGAGTATCTTCTCCTACAGACATGTGGCTCGTGCTTGTACTCCTCTCACGTTGCTTGGGGTGGACCTATGGAACGACATCGGACACGGACACGACTGCGTTGATGCCAGGAGCACTGAAGAGCCCACGTGGAGAGGTAGTGGTAGTAGAGGATGCAGTATGCATCTACTATCCAATGGAACGATATCTCCAAGCTCCAGAAACTGTTAAAGAGGTCTCTAAGGGATTGTTTCAGCTCAGACAGCAACTGTCGGAAGTCGGCAAGTTATTTAACCGACATCCACAGTTGACGACCTCGGACAGTGAAGCTTTGGTACAAACCTTGCATGGTATAACCGAGCTTCACACTGGACATATAGATAGGCTCACAGACAGGCTCACTAAATTGCATGTCGCTTTACCTAATGCAAATTTTGATGTTTCCAAGCATGTCCGTGTACGTAATAATAAAGAACTTGTGGATCTCCTAGGTATCCTGTCTCAGCAGCTTTTTGGTACAGCGCTAGACAAGGACGTAGTGCAATTGGGTAGACAGATGCATGATTTGGCATTGGCGGTTAAGGCGAATAACAGGCTAATCGTACACATGTTTGAACAGTCAGGTGAGTTCACTAAAAAAGCTAACGAGATAATTAAGACGACCAACCATCTCGTTGGAGTTGTGAACATCATCCAAACCAACCTACAACCCTGACTAACTTAGTGTTAATCGCTGAGTACTTACATGCTCTCGACGAGTCAACCACTGCTTTGGAGTCGCATGCACCCAATATGGTGGACGGCTTAATCGATGCAAGTTTGAATAGGGTTAATGCTTTACTGCTTCTTACTCACATTTTAATCAATGCTCTTGACGTAGCTATGGTGAAGCATGGATTTACGCCACTTTCTGGTATGAGTCAACTGGAATATTATTACCCATTGTTAGAGGCCCAGTTGACCCATGTTGGCATCCTGATATTGGTACCTATGAGGAATGCTGTAACATACCATGCATGACGGTTCAAACCTTTCCCTTTTGCTACTACTAACAATACACTTGTCATTCTGAATGAGGGACCAGAGGTGCTAGTTGTGTCGGATGACAAAGGGTATATAGATGAAACGGCTGTGGATGAATCTGAGAAGTGTAAGGCCTCATTTCTTGATCTCCATGTATGTCCTGCTTTCCATTTTGTCTTCATTCCGTCAGGGGTAGAGGAATGTAATATGACCTTGTTGGACACAAACACTTCCTCTGCATTGCAACATTGCACTTTCCAACCCATTCAACTGAAGTCAGTTTTCCATGCTCATGTACATGCGAAGCAATACTTCTTCTTTCCTGAGACAGAGGACGTAACACTCACATGTGCCTCACAAAACCATTTCCTTACGGTAAAGGGTTACTATTATGCACCCGATTATTGTGAGTTACGCAGTAAAGAGATAGCAGTTCTACCTAACAAGCACCATCTATCATTGTCGGTGAACTTCTCGTCCCAGTTACGACCCTTTTTACCTTCATTCAATGTTTCTACCTTGAATGTGACTAGGCTGTCACATGTGCTCAAAGAGATACTGTTCCTCGCTCACCTGAACAAGACTGATTTAGAACCATATGTACTGTCCTATCTCCCTTCATACCTTTCGCCTTCCTATTTTGGTCCTGGAGTTGGTCTTCTACTTGTTGTGGTCTTGTTTTGTGTTTGTGTTTGGGGCTACTATCTACGAGGCCGAATGAGAAACCCACTAAAACTACGGATCTGTACTCGCGGATTGCAAGTGGACATGCCTGAATAGTTAGCTACCCTACACACTGGTTAGGCTACACGGTAGTTAGAACAACAATGTCGACAGGGACGTCGAAAGGTGTGGCCGAGCAATGTTCTGGTGCCAACATCGTTTCCCATGACGAGTTGTAGTTTTACACTATTGTTACATATTATATACAAAGTTGTTTATTCATAATTAACAATGTGTAATATAGTGTGGATGATAAGCAACCAAACACCATTTCACTGTAAAGTATGGCTTGGGATAGGATGCGCAATCAGACAGCCTTTTTCAATCAAAACAACCTAGGGCAGTGGTTCTCAACTGGTGGTCCATGGACCACTGGTGGTACACGGTGACTTTTTGGGTGGTCCACAGGACGTTCATTATATTTGATAATAAACTGGAGATTGGTGCATATATTTTTACGTTTATTGAAATTTCAGAACGAAGAATTTAATCAAAATAAATAAATAGCCATTCATGTTATTGTATTATACCTATTGATTATTCCAGTATGATTGGCACTTACCCAAATCTGTCAACACATGCAATCAGATGTCTTCTGCCATTTGCATGAACTTCCATGTGTGAGAGCAGATTTTTATGTTTGTTTCACATTAAGTCCAAACAGAGGAATATCGCAGTGGAAAGCGATATTCATTGTGCATTATCAAGTACCACTTCTAATATTGAAAAGCTTGTCAGTGAGAAGAGAATCCAAAAGTCTGGTTGCAAAGAAAAATGTTAGTTGTATACTCGTACATATTTTCAAATTCTGTTTGTTAGATATAAATTTCACAGCAAAATTTTAGAGAAGTATTCATGTACTTCCTGGAAATTATGTTTGGAAGAAATATGTATCAGACCAAAATGTCAGCTGCCTACTATTTTATATCATTTCTCGAAATTCTGTTTCTAAGAAATATATTTCTAACCAAAACGTTTGTTGTCTATGCTTTATTTATCATTATTCAAAAATGAAATGGTCCACAATATCTTTTTTAATTGGGCTGGTGGTCCATGGCCTGAAACGAGTTGAGAACCACTGACCTAGAGTAAAGGGAAGGCGATAGAGAAATATGAATTGTATATATGTTTAAAGTCTTGGGGAAATATTTACCTTGCTGGTATACTTTAATGTAACCAACACTATTTTATGGAGGTGTATAATATGTACGGTAAAGTTGTGATGCTTCTATTCATGTGTAAATCCCAGTTGTCTGTGGGGTTTGGCATCTCTGAATATGCTGATTCCAGTGCCACTCCTCAGTGGGGGAAGGCGGCTAACAGCAGAACGCACTTATCATTCAAACAAGAGGGACGTATATACTCTAGGCTCTCTCTGTGTCACAGTTGTATCTTTCTGTGGCCAATAAAGAGAGATAAATCTGCTTAGTTTTCAGTTCACCTGCACACGCTACTTTTACCAATTCCTTCAACAGGATCTACACCGATTCCCACCATCTCCAGTGTGTGATAAAGACATTTGGTGGAGAGTGTCAGCCGAAAGTGACTTCGACCAGGCGCAACGTTATTAACCTTGCTTGGAACAGTGAGGTCACGTCTAAGCTGATTTATAATTGGTGATCAGCTGTGGGGTTCCAATAAGCTGATATATTAGTGACCAGTTGAAGAATTTATACAAACCGACACACAAGGACTTCATCCCGCTCTCTCCACGACACTTAATCATCTCTCCATACAACTCATCAACCCCAGCTGCTTTTCCATTTTTCAACCGCTTCACAGCACTCTTCACCTGTGCGAATGTCACGTTTCCTGGCACTGCACCACTTCTCTATACACCTCCAAAACCAATCATGTTTACAGTGGCTCTGCTTTCTCTTCCCAGGCATCAGGCTTTCAAAAAAAAAATTTCCATCTGGTGCTTACTTCATTACCATGGCTTAATAATCTACCTCCTATATCCTTCACGCCTTCACATTTCATTCCTTTGTCACTTCAACATTTCCGCACTTATTTCCAGAATAACTTCCTATATTCAGAGTAGTCTGCATTGATTTGTCTTCCTAGATCATCATTTATCTCCTTCTTTTTCCTTTTCACTAGTCTCTTTACGTGCTTCCTGCTGTCAGTATATTCAGTTCTTACTTCAATTGAACCCCTCTCATTTAACCGCTCTAGCCACTTCTTCCTCTTTTCCTCCACTTCCCTCTTAACCTCGTCATCCCATCAAGCTCTGCTTTAACATTTCTAACTAAGCAATCCCTATATGCATTCCACAGGCTGTCCAGATACATTTCATTCCAATTCACTAATTCTAACTCCTTTCCTATTTTGGTCCTGTATTCATCTGTCATTTCTTTGATCTCTCAGCTTCTCGATGTTCAGTCTTTCTCCCTGACTGCTCTTCTCTTTCCTTGTCCACCTCACTCCTCTCAGCATGATCGTGCATACCACAGTCATATGACCTGACAGACCTCCACATCGTCCTCTCACGTCCTTCGTATCACCAACCCTCCCCAGCACCGACCTTTCTACGAGCACGTCAGCAATCAGGCTCCTTTCAACAAGATCCCCGTTCCCTTATACCATGTGTATTTGTGTGCATCTTTGTGCTTGAAATACGAGTTACAAATGCACAACCTCCTTTCCTAGAACATATCCTTCAGTCGCTCCCCATTATCATTTTCTCCTGGTACTCCATCACATCCCATTATGTTATCCTCAGATCAGTGCCTACTCTTCTATTCACATCGCCAATTATGATCACTTTATAGCTCCTGGGCATTTCTTCCACTGCTTCATCCAGCTCATCCTAAAACTGGTCTTTCTCTCTCTCACTCCTGTCCTCACACGGTGCATATGCTACTGTCGTAGCCACTCTGACCTTCTCAAACTTGAATTTGACATACCGGTACATACACCTCGAGCTGACACATTTGTAATCTCTCATTCCACTCTGCCACATCTCATTCATCACAAAGCAACTCCTTCCTTGCATCTTCCTCGCTCATTCATTCCCAATCTTACAAATTTCGCACCCTCCCACTCCTCCACTTCGCACCCTTTCATCTTTGTTTCACACAATGTCATCACGGCATATCTCGCACTCTTGAACACATTCACCACTTCCACCCTCTTGCTCTCCTCATTCACACCTCTCACATTCCACATGGCCATGTGAATCTGCCCATTATGTTTTAGCCCTGGGCAGGTATTTTTATTATTATTATTATTATTATTATTATTAGTAGTAGTAGTAGTAGTAGTGATAGTAGTAGTAGTAGTAGTAGTAGTAGTAGTAGTAGTAGCAGTAGTAGAAGTAGTATTAGTATTAGTAGTAGCAGTAGCATTTTTGTTGTTATTATTATTGTTATTATTATTATTATTATTATTATTATTATTATTATTATTATTGTGTGCGTGTATGAGCCAACGAAAGACCGTGCAAGCAGAGTGAGAGAAGAGTTCTGGACAAATGTGGAAGTGTGCATGAAAAAGTTTGAAAGGAATGAGTGAGTATTTTTGATTGGTGATATGAATGGTAAAGTAGGGAATGTGAAGGTAGATGGAGTAGTTGGTGAGTGGGGTGTGCCTGCTGAGATAGATGAGAATGGAAGTGCTTTAGTGGACATTTGTGCTGGGAGGGGGTTGGTGATAGCCAATACCCTCTTCAGGCACAAAATGATCCACAGGTATACATGGTGAGTGATGAGAAGGGTGGATGGTGAACTGAATGAAAGGAAAGCAATGATTGATTATGTGTGTGTATGGATGAAAGGATGCGAAGATGTGTAATGGATGCAAGAGCATACAGAGGTTGTGGGAGTGGAGAATCAAGGTCCAAGAAAAATGGAAAAAAAAAAAAAAAGAACGGAAGGACTGGAAGAAGGAGTAGATGTAAGGAGAGTGGAAAGGTTACAAGAGGATGAGAAAAAGGCAGAATATAAAAGACAAGTGGAGGAACGATTGGGTAAATATGAATTGGAGCAGATGGGGAACGTGGAAGGTGCGTGCAAGATAATCACAGAGGAAATATGGGGACTTGTGAGGTGGTGTGTGGTGTGAAGAGAAGACGAAAGGAGGTGCAAGGAACAGCATGGCAGAATGAAGAGGTGAGACAGGCTGTGGCAAAAAAGAATTAAGCATATAATGAGTGGATGAGAAATAGGGGCATGGAAGAAGTTGAGAAAAGGAAGAATGAGTTGTATGTAGAAAGGAAGAGAGAGGTGAAAAGATTAGGAGGAGAGAGTAAGAAGAGAGTGGATGAGGAATTTGGAAGGAATTTGAGTGTAAAGTGGAGAGGATGTAAGAAAATGTTCTGGAAAGAGGTAAAGAAAGTCATACAGGGTGGCAATGAAGTTAGTAAGGGAGTGGAAGATAAAAATGGTAGATTACTAGTTGAGATGAGAGAAAAAGTGAGCAGATGGAGACAACACTTTCATGAATTGTTAAACATAGAGAATGAAAGTATAATACGAGTATCAATGGCTGGGGAATGGCTGGGAGTAGGAGGGAGGTGCGAAAACAGGAAGGAATCAGTAGAATGGAAGTTGTGGAAGCATTGAAGAAAGTCAAAATGGGCAAAGCCCCAGGAATTGATGGAGTGTGTGGTGAAATGCTGAAGAATGGGGGAGAGATAATAGTAGAATGGTTGTGGAAGATGTGCAGATTGGCCTGGGAGGAAGGTAAAGTGCCGCATGATTGGAAGTCAGGTATAATTATTTCATTGTACAAAGGGAAAGGGGAAAAAGAAGTGTGTGGTAATCACAGGGGCAATTGTCTTCTTAATGTAATAGGAAAAGTATACGGTAGGATACTTATTGACAGACTTAGGGAAATAACAGAGGAATTAGTTGGAGAAGAACAGGGAGGCTTTAGGAAGGGAAGAGGTTGTGTAGATCAGATATTCATTCTTAGATCCTTAGTGGAAAAGCGTCTAGAGAGGGGGAAGAACTTGCATGCGCCTTCATGGATTTGGAGAAAGCATATGACAGGGTGGATAGACAAGGATTGTGGAAAGTACTAAGAATATATGGAGTAGATGGGAAGTTGTTGAATGCTGTGAAGAGTAGGTATGAGGATGCTAAGGCTGCAGTGCGTGTGGATGGTGACCTGAGATAATTTTTCTATTTGAAGGTTGGGTTCAAACAGGGATGTGTCATGTCTCCATGGTTGTTCAATCTGTACATGGATGGGGTAATAAAAGAGGTACAAGGTAAGGCAGTGGATGTTGGAGTGGCCCTGGTGAGAGAGGGCAATGTTTGGAAACTCCCTGTACTGTAGTTTGCAGATGATACTGTGTTGTTGAGTGAAGACGAAGGGGAGCCGCAAGACTTGGTGGATGAGTTTGGGAGAGTGTGTAGGAATCGGAATTTAAAGGTGAATGTGGGGGGGGAGTAAAGTTATGGTCTTCGAGAGAGGTGAAGTCAGTGAATGTACGGTGAGTTTGGATGATGAAGAAATGGAAAATGTGATACGTTTAAGTACTTGGGTAGTGTGATGAGTAATGATGGAAGTTTGGAAGGTGAAGAGCTTGAAAGGGTATAACAAGGAAGAAAGGTTGCTGGTTCCTTGAGGGCAATGATAAGAAACAGGGAAGTGAGCATGGAAATGAAAACGTTATCACATGACAATATTTTGATACCAACTCTGACGTAAGGAAGAAAAGCTTGAACCTTGTTGGAGGGACACAAGTCAAGAGTGTGAGCTGTGGAAATGAGTTATTTGAGAGGAACCTGTGGAGTCACATGGAGAGACAGACTGACAAATGAGGATGTGAAGGAGCGTTGTGGTGTGGATGGGGACGTGAGAGGAAGCATTAGGAGAAACACACTGAGGTAGTTTGGCCATGTGGAGAGGATGGAGAGTGAGAGACTGACGAGGAGAATGTATGTGAGTGAGGAGAAAGGGAAGAGAGGGAGGGGATGCCCAGAGATGAGATGGAGGGTTGGAGTGGAGAGGTATATGAGAGAGGGGGGTGTGAGTTTGGAGTAGGGCAGTGAAACCGCAGGGGACAGGGTGATGTGGAGGCGATTAGTTTGTGGCCACCCAGTATAATGGATTAAGGCGTCTGGCAATAGACATAGATTATTTGATTATTGAAGATAATTGTTATTCAGCATAAGAGAATTCCCCCCCCTCTCTCTCTCTCTCTCTCTCTCTCTCTCTCTCTCACACACACACACACACACACACACACAGCTCGCTGGTGCAGTGGTAACGCTCTCGCTTGCCAACTGGTGGACGGGAGTTCGCGCCTCGCTCAGGTTGCGAAAAAGTTTCACTGACGAAGTGGGTGGTTACTGTCCCCCTTGAGCAAGGGGACGGGTGTGTGCGTGTGTGGAGGTCACAGCCTTGCCCTTACATCGGACTATATGAGCTCCCAGCTCCCTTCCGGGAGGGTAAAAGCTGACGATCACGACCATCAAGTGATCCTGACCGACCCGGTGAATTACACACACACACACACACACACTCACACACACACACACACACACACACACACACACACACACACACATACAAAAAAAAATGCAACTCGTGTAATTCTGTGGACTGGCAGATAATCTTATCCAACTCGGTCATGTCTGTTACGCAAACCTCCAGCAAAATCAGTTTGTGCATTTTTTTCGTAAGGAGTTTGTGTTTGTCTCTTTATATATATATATATATATATATATATATATATATATATATATATATATATATATATATATATATATATATATATATATATATATTATAGATAGATAGATAGATAAATAGATAGATATATATAGATGGATATATAGATAGACAGATAGATAGATAGATATAAATTGGGTGGATATTGGCTTCTTTCCATGAATTTGGGAATAAAGAAGTACGTATGCATAGTCTGAATAATTTAGCTAGGACAGAGGCAAGTTCAGGGGAACACTTTTTCAAAACAATTGGAGGAATTCCATCTGGGCCTGGAGCTTTGGTGGTAGGTAAATTGTCTAGGATGGATTTTACGTATCTTGTCTGTATTTTAAATGGGGCAATTTCGGGAGAATCAAGTTCCATTACTGGGACGTTCTGGCTGGTATCGTCTATGGTAGAGTTTCTGGCAAAGGTACTGGCAAAGATATCTGCTTTCCCACGTGGGTCATTTGTAAAGTTGCCATCTGAAGACTTTAGTGGGGGAATGGAAGATGACTTGTTAAAGTTATTATTGAAAGAATTAAGAGTTGACCAGAATATTCTATTGTCATTAGGGTTGTTAAGTAGTTTTGATGCTTGCTTTTGAAGAAGTTTGATTTAGATAGATTTAATACAGATTTTGCATGATTTCTAGCTATTTTAAATTGAGAGAGTGATTCAGATGTTTTTTATTTTAAGTAAGAGTTATATGCTAATAACTTTTGGGCTATTGCTCTGGCACAGTTGCCATCAAACCATTTTGGAGAGTTCGATTTTTTAGTGAACTGTTGACTTGGTATGAATAAATCCATACCAGCTAGTATTAAGTCACAAATGTGGGACTGGGTAGAATTGGGATCACTAGAAAAGAAAGAATGCCATGGAATGTCAGCAAGATAATTTCTAAATCCATCCCAGTTTGCCCTATCAAACTGCCATCGGGTCACCCTGACAGGTTCAGAACGGGGAGGTGTGGGAGGGTTAACTAATGAGGCTTTGATGAGATTGTGGTCAGAGGATCCAAGTGGTGACAGTACCTCTATCCTGTATTGATCTGGATTATTTGTCAAGAATAAATCCAAGAGATAGGCATTATGGTCAGGATTATCAGGTATTCTGGTTGGTTGCTTTACAAACTGGGTGAGATTAAACGATTCCGCAAACAGCTCACACTCTAGACCAGCATCGTCAGTCCTGGCAGAATGCGATAACCATTCAACATTATGTATGTTAAAATCACCCAAAATGGCAATTTCGGTGCCAAGGGCAAGGTTAAGGTTACTCAACTGAGTGGATATGGAATCAAATACACTGGGTTCCAAAGAAGCATTGGGGGAACGATAAACTACACAAATATATTTGGTAATGTTTTGACAATTAAATTTATATAATGAGTTATCAAAACTGGATGAAGTGAAGTTTAAAATAGTGTCAACTGCATATTAGGATTTGATATAAGAACAGGTGCCGCGCTTGTTACGGAAGTTTGTAAGGAGATGGTAACCGGGAAAACAAAATGGAGATATATCGGTAGAGGGTGAGATTTGTGGTTCTGTGAGGAAAAGGGCCAAAGGGGTTATGGACTGAAGGAAAAAATGAACCGAGTTTAAGTTTGTGGTAAGGCCGCGGATGTTGGTAAAGAATAAGGCCGCACCGTCACCTCTTCGCCGACGAGCATTCCCGGAAATAGCAACAGTTGCTGCCGGCACAGTCGCTTGATGGCGACCGGGAGGACCCTGTGCCTCCAGCCCTACCCTGCTGGTGGTGGCAATCCGAGGTACTACCTCATTTGAGAGTACGATTGCAGCGGCCATTACAAAAGACGTGAATAGAAGGTGTGATACGTTATGCGCATGTAGTGTGGTGTAGACAGTTGAAGGTAGAGGTATTATGAGAGCATGCTGGCCTACTCTCTGTGTAAATGAATGCACTGAAAATGTTCAACAAAGGGAGATGGTCAGGATCAAGTCCTAAGGGCTGTTGAAACGGGAGCTCCGGCTCTCCCTATCACCAGCTTGCCATCAACCTCGGGAGTACTGCCCTGTTCGACTGGTGCTACAGTCTACTCCACATACAACCGTCCCTTATCTCTCTCCCTGTCCCCACAAAAGAGGATGGTGGTCTGCAAGAGAGGACAGCCTTAGCCTGCAGTATACTAGGCTCACACTCAGATGAGCCTGAGGTTGCAGCTACTACTAGCATATGAATAATAAGCCTGGCATTTAATGAAAGTGAAAATAATGTTGAAAAATGAATGTTGTCAAAGCTCTCACTTGTGATCCATTAAGTATTCACCCAGTCATGGTTCTGTTTTCCATTTTGAGGCGTGACCCAGGTCCTCCAAGTGAAAATAAATAGGCCACGGACAAGGAGCTTAGGCGCAGATAAACATAGAGAATTCCGGGTTATCTCTTGTGTTCCCTTGGCCTAAGAAGAATTCTTACCCTGGCTTTGATGCTGGAGAGGGACGTCTTCACGTGGTGCCACCGACGTAGCAGAGTAAAATATCCTCAGTTGTCCCTCAACTCACTTCTTGTCTTCCGAAAGAATAATGGTGGACTTCGGGATGAGGGCAACTTCAGATTACAGTTCACCTGGTTAATATTTCAGATGAGCCTGGAGTTACTACTACTACTACTATTCCTCGTCCTTCTTCTCCTGCTCCTGCTATTGCTCCTGCTCCTGCTCCTTCTCTGGTGTCAGTTGTTGTTTTTTTAAGCTCTTTTCTTAAACATGTAATTTAATGCGTAGTGCGTTTTCATAGAGTGAATTAAGTTCCTTATATTTGCTCCCACCACCACCACCAACAACAACAATATCGTCGTCGTCGTCGTCGTCGTCTTCATCGTCTTTATCTAAACATCTTTTCCCATTTTAAGGATGGAGTGAAGGTACTAATAAAAGTGATAAGAATGTGTGTGTGTGTGTGTGTGTGTGTGTGTGTGTGTGTGTGTGTGTGAAAGTGTAAGTGCGAGTGAAGTGGGATGAACTGAGAAAGGCTGTTTATTACACCTTATTTTACTTTTGCTTCGGAAAAATAGAAAATATGACAGCCAGAGGGTATGTAGGAACAGGAATAGTGGTGGCGTAGCAGTGTATTCTTACCAAACATATATATCCAGTATGCCTAGTGTCATCTTAAACATTTCTGCATCCCATTCTCAAAAAATCGTACATTTTTTCCCATCCACGTTTGGAGGCTGCATTTTTACACTCTATTCCTCACTCCTTCCCACCTTTCCTTCACCTTCTCCTCCCCCTCTCATCCTACCTCTGTTTGTATCCCATCTTTCCCTGTCTTTCTCACTACCGCCTCCATCATTATAACCAAATCACACAAATAGCAACCAGTATAAAACATCGTCCCACTCCACACGACAGAATATCCGAAAATAACTACCATTTTCCTTTATAGCAACTGCAGGACGATGCAGTTGCCTCGGATCTAATTCTGTCACTAATGCTTGCCCGCTGAAATTTGAGGGACAAACTAATAGCCTTTCCATTACAAAATGTTTGCAAATACCAATATATTTGTTTCCATACAATTACTGAGCCCAAGATGACTAATCCTGACCAGAAAGTCGAATAAATTATTTTAGCATATTTAAGCTCTTTGCGATTTCTGATAATTTCTCGCCGTCGTATCTCGCGCGATCACCAGTTTTTCTTTTCTTTTTTCTGACACTCCCTAAACTTACCTCGCCCAAATGAAAAAAAAAAAAAAAAAAATTAGTCTGATATCAATTACCATTCTCGAGAAAGAAACACAGACACACATTTTCACGTGTTGCTATTTCCGACAACTTCGCACTGCCACGTCCTGTTCTATCATTGTGTGTGTGTGTGTGTGTGTGTGTGTGTGTGTGTGTGTGTGTGTGTGTGTTTTCCTGATACTCCCTGGACATAACCCGACTTAATGAAAAAAGGATTAGGTCGATATCTTTTATCGTTCTCGTGAATGAAACGAATAAACGCTGAGACAGACACACACATACACATCTTGACTTGATTCACCCCGTCCACAATTCATTGTGGACGAGGTTTATGTGGTCGTCGGGATTTATTTGTTTATTTACTTATTTGTGAGTCTTTACATTGATTATCTCTTGACGCAATGAACGGATCATCTTCAAACTTTGCAAGCAGGTTAGGTATGGCACACTAAGGAACTGATACGACTTTAGTGAAAATGCTCCAAGATTAAGGGCCTTGAATTTGATTATGAAAGCCCAAATTCAAGGTCATCCATATTTTGAAGTCTGAAATCAGCCTAATGATGCGAGACACATAGTTACTATTAATAACTAGTAGGAAGTCATATATGAAGATCCTACTGACACCATCATATGTGGCCTTTGCCGACTGTGATACAGTAGGTCAAACTCAAGGCCAGATTTTGAGGCCTGAAACAAGCAAATGATAAGAGATAGATGCAAGGTTACTCTTAATCACTAATAGGAAGTCATATATGGGGATTCTTTTGGCACCATTACATTTGGCCATGGGTGACCTTGAAAAGTCAAAGTCAAGGTCACACATATCTTGATTGCTTATATCAGCCAAACAGTGAGAGATAGGCACATGGTTATTATTAATCACTAATAGGAAGTTATATCTGGAGATTTTGTTGGTACCATGTGACCTTGAATGTCTTTGAAAGGACAAACTGAAGGTTGATCAAATTTTAAAGTTTTAAATCTCAGAAACTGCCATTTCTTTCGGTAATAGTGCCATTATCAAGTCATAAAACTTCATTTAACCCATTTTTGTTTAACCCTAAGAAACATGACCCCACTTCAGCTGGCACGGAAGGGGTGTTGTGACCTCGGGTCACTTTGTTCTAGTTGATTAGATTATTGTTGTCCTCTTCTTACTCTCCTGTAATCTTGAACGTATGTATTTAGAGAGTTTAGCTTCCTATTAATTCTCTCTCTCTCTCTCTCTCTCTCTCTCTCTCTCTCTCTCTCTCTCTCGCGTTCACTTTTGAATTAGTTCCTGCCCCTGGAAAATAGTTCTGACCATAACTAAAAAAGAAAAAGGAAAAAAGCAGCTTTACATCGATTTTGATGTAATTTGGTGGAAGGGTTTATTTCCGACCATGAAAAATATATATATATAGATTTGAGCAAAATACATCAAAAATTAATGGGAGAAGGCAAGGTCAAATTAGACCCTGTCTTGTGATGGAGATCTTTATCGAATTGTTCGAACACGTACTGTAGTTGGAATCGTTATGGGCTAAGCCCACAACATCCTCCAACAAATCTGGTCATACTAAAAAAAAAAAGTCGTTATGTAAAGGTTGCAACTATTCTATGGTCACCATGAGAATAGCTTTGGCCCCATGAGAATTTCGGCCAAAACGAGTAGTTCTGACCTGTTTTCAGTCAAATTTGGTTGAGGATTCAAGGACCGATCATGATGAACTGTGGAAGGTTTGACATAAATATGACAGAAAATTAAAGTAACAACAAAAGCTTAAAAATGAATTTGCCATGTGATCTGGATCTATGACGTACTGTTAAGTGAAATCATTTGTACTGTCATGGCCTACCCTGCAACACCTCCACCAAATTTGGATGAAATGAGATAAAAACTGTTCATTATACCAAGGTCGGAACTATTTTCACGGTCGTCGTGACAGCAGTTCCGGTCCCATGAAAATACACTATGGCCATAATAAAAACGAGAAGTTTCACACCATATTTACCAAATTTGCTGGACAGGTTTTGGGACACATCATGATGGAACGTGCTAGATTTGAGAAAACAGTCCAAAAAGTAAGGCAATTTGTCAAGTCACATTTGAATGCATTGTGATCTTGATCTCTGATGTATTAGCCCTTAGCCGCCAGACGTTTCCGGCCATCGCCCACTCCTCCTTAGGCTGGTGTCACACTATGCGGCGGCGCCGTTGTGGCCGAGCCGCAACAGCGCCGCTGCATGGCGATAACACACACAAACAAATGAGAGGTGTCACACTACTGCGGTGGCGCCGCATCCGCCGTACAAAGCCGCATCATGCTGCGGCGGTGCCACTGCGCCGCGATGCCGCATCACGCCGGTTGTGAGGACAAACCACACACAGTTTAATGCACGTGGTCACACTATCCGTCCACGCCGCACAGTGCTCTGCTGCTACTACTCCTGTGTTGTGTTTACGCGATGTTTGACGTGGATAAATTTATTCATTGCATACAGGAAAGGCCAGCAATTTGGGAGAAGAGTGCAGCAGAATACTCCAATAAAAACTGTAAAGAAAAATCATGGATTGAAGTAGGGGAATTGATGTACGAGAACTGGCTTGATTTAGAGTCAGCAGAAAGGAATGAGAAAGGTAGAATATTTTTTTTTCTTTGTATTTCCTATAAAAAGTAACATTATTTATTATGTACTTACGTTTAATATATACTGTGCTATTTAAAGTAATAAAATTATTTAGCAGACATATGCTTCCTAATATTCCAAATAAATTTCCATGCTAAATAAGTATCATAATTACTAATCTTTAATACTGAAATGCTAATACTTGATGTATGTATATATGTATATTTATATAACTGTGGTACATTAATCATCATCCACAAAACACATTATAGCCTAGTACATATGTCTACGACGTGTTGGCTCTTTCAGTAACCCCTCTGCCTCTAGTGCAGAAACAGTCAGTTTGGACAACATGATTAACCTATCCACGCTGGCTGCTGGGGGTAAACTGTGCGGTTTGGCCACACAGTGTGACGTGGTACAAGCCACGGCGCCGCCGTATAGTGTGACACCGGCCTTACGGGGGATTACCGAAGTTTGGCAAAAATACCCTTACTTCAAACCCTAATATATGCCAAACTATTATAGCTAGAGAAAAACTTAAGTATGCTGAAGACTCAACAACTCTTCCTCTTTCAAATGAAAGTATCCATAGGTCTCCAGGTGGTCTCGTCGATGAGTAAGGATAAGTTAAAGATGACTGGTTTTCCGTGTTTTGGCGGGCTAATCCGGTTGCGCACCACTGCCAGTGGCCTTGGACTCTTTGGCTAGCATTGGCAGCACTGACCGGAGTGGTGATTGTAACACTGCCCAGCCTCTCGGAATATTTCATTGATTCTTTCGAATTTTCTTTATTCACCGTCGTAAGGATAAGTCATCACCCCTTCCATGTGACTCCCTATATGGTTTTTCGCCCGTTCTATAACGCCACTTTGCCGCGTACATGTATGTGAAAAGAAGAGCTCTTTATTACTCACTTCTTGCGCCAATTATAATAATTTCCCTCTACTACGGCACTTATATTTGCACATGACATCACGATTACGGGTAACTGCACTTTGAGAAATAAATGCTCTGGCTGTTTCACGCAGTATGGTTAAGTATGAGGTAATTACTTGTACAGAAACTGTGACTAATTTGTACTAATCAGGGGCGACGTGAAAATATTACTAATGTTACACACAACTTACATTTTTGTATTTCACATCACAAATATGCTAATGCTCACATATTCAACATCATTTTCAGAGTAAAGAGGGAAAAAATTTAGTTAGAGCCAACCAGGTCATTTTCTTACTCTCCCATGCACTTATGGTTTTCTTTCATTGTACTAGAGAGGGTTACTGAAGGTATTTTCAGTCATTGTTTCACAAATAACCATAAACAGTAACACTTACTGCAATGCACTTGTAAAACTTATTATAAAACACTTATTTCATAACAGTTACTAGATATAACTTATATCTTACATTTCACTTATGTATGACACACACACATACACACACACACACACACACACACACTTGTGCATACCTGTATACCCTTTACAATATCTCACACAACTGCTAAGTCACTGAGACCCTTCCCCAGCACTAAGGGTAGTACTTTCACGGGGGTCGATGATAAGGTTGCCATATCTGAAGTCAAAATACCGGACGCCTCCGCTGAAAGCCATGCTCCTCCCCCCCCCAACATAAACTTTGAGTTTTTGGCATTATGAAACCTATATATATATATATATATATATATATATATATATATATATATATATATATATATATATACAGTGCTGGGCAGGTGCCAAACACATGCGCAAAGCGCAATTGCGCACCGTTGCACTCCGATGAATATCATTTGCTCATTGCGCATAGAACAAGACCATGTGCAATGTTGCGCTTTCGCACCTGCCTTGCGCACCTATCCTGTGGATGCGCAATCTAAGGGACACATGGTTTTGGGAGCTTCCCGTATGCCTGGACAAGGGATGCGGGAGGCTCGGGCGGGTCGCGAGGGTTCTGCTGGGGGGAGGCGGGAGGGACAGAGGGTAGTAGCATTTCTCAAAATGCTTCAACAAACATAATGTATTTTAGTATTTTTTAAATTATTATTATTAGTAATTAATAATAAATCGAAAATACGTTATTTATTAAGAGTCGCATATGCAGTTCCTTACAAAAATCATTAAAACATAATATTTAAATCAATTATCCACAGCCTAATAATTTATTAGGCTGTGGATATTTGATTTATATAATATGTTTGAATCATTTTTGTAAGGAATTACACATGTTATTGTATATCTATATTGAATTATTAAATAAAGCATCTTGCAAAAATGCAGATAAAAGTAAAACTGGCAACATCACAGCCTTTGTTTCCCTGTCCCTCTGCTTTGCAGCCCGCTCCCTCCTCTGTTTGAATTTCCACGAGTGAAAAAGTTACTACATGACAGTATTGTGATACCAACTTTAATGCATGGAAGTGAAGCTTTGACCTTGTTGGAGGGACAGAAATCAAGAGTGAGAGCTGTGGAAATAAACGAGTTCTTTGAGAGGGGCATGTGGAGTTACAAATGTGAAAGTGAAGGATCGTTGTGATGTGGCTGTGGATGTGATAGGAAACATTACGAGAAACACACTGAGGTGGTTTGGTCATATGGAGAGGATGGAGAGTGAGAGACTAACGAGGAGAGTGTATGTGAGTGAGGTGGAGGGGAGGAGGGAGGGGGAGGCCAAGGATGAGATGGAGTGATGGAGTGGAGAAGTATATAAGAGAGGGGAGTGTGAGCTGGAAGCAGGGCAGTGAATTGGCGGGGGACAGGGTGATATGGAGGCAATTTGTTGTTAGTTTGTGGCCAGTGGCTACCCCTTACGGGATTAAGGCGTCTGGCAATAGATAGAGAGAATAATAATAAATATAATTTTGCTAATTTCTTTAAATATCTCAATATTTTACAGTAATTCCCACAAATATATGAAAATGGTTTGTGCTAGTGCTTAGCGGCATTGTGCAAGCTAAATATTAGATTGCGCACTTGCACAAGTTACAAATACTAGAAAATGATAATAATAATAATAAATAAAAGAAAGTATGTTATATTTAAATATCAATATTTTACAGTAATTTCCACAAATATATGCAAATGGTTTGCGCTTGCACTTTGCAACATAGCGTAAGCTAAATATTTGTCAGATTGTGCACTTATGCTGGCGCAAGGCAGTGAACTGTGGATTGCACATTGCGCCTGTGCAAGGTCCTTCTTCATTTGTGCTGCCCACCGCTGTATATATATATATATATATATATATATATATATATATATATATCATCAGCCGTTTGAGTATCCACTGCAGGACCGGCCTATCCTGACCGAAGTGGGGACGATACAGCCAATGTATCTCTACCAAGTGGCTTAGGCTGTTTGGTAGAGATTGTATGTAGGGTGAGATGTGCTTGTAAGTGTAATTGTAGTGTTGTAGTGGCTTTTGATGTGTTTGTAGTCTGTGAACAAAGTGTAATCGGCCCATGCAAGCTGACTGGGTGCAAGCATACTTTATATTAAGCGACATTGGTTCAAAGACAGCACCCCTTGTGTCCACCAATGCAGTGCGTGGCCATGTGAACACTCCCAAAGTTTATTACCTTGGCAGGGTGCGAACCCTGGTTCACCAATGTACGAAACGCACACTCTACCACTGTACAACAGAGGATATATATATATATATATATATATATATATATATATATATATATATATATATATATATATATATATATATATATATATATATATATTTATGCGAGGAAGAAGGAACCAAAGGCCATGACCCCGCAGTAACAGTTCCCTCCAAGAGAAAAACAAAACACAACAGAGCCAAATTCAAGATCCGATCATTTTGAGATGCCTGGACACACTGCGTTTGAAAGACTGGAGATCATAGGCAGCAGGAAATACAGACAGAGGGAGACAGTTCCAGAGTTGACCTGTTGCATAAATGAAAGACTGGGAGTAACGGTTAACTCTTGCATTAGAGAGTTGGACAGAAAAGGGATGAGAGTTTGCTGCCAGACGGGTGCTACGTGCCCGTCGTAGAGGTGGAGGAATGCAAGCAGACAGTTCAGAGGAGCAGTGATCATTAAAGTAGCGATAGAAAAGAGATAAAGATGCAACAGTGCGGCGAAGAGACAGAGGTTGAAGGGAGTCAGTAAGAGGAGGAGAGTTAATGAGACGAAAAGCCTTTGACTCCACCCTATTGAGAAGAGCTGTATGTGGGAAGCCTCCCCACACATGAGAGTTGTACTCCACACACGGGCGGATAAAACCCCTGTATAGAGTCAACAATTGTGCAGGGGTAAAGAAAGAGCGGAGTCGGCTTAGCACACCCAATCTCTTGGAAGCAGATTTTACAAGAGATGTTATATGATCTTTCCAAGATAAGTCCCGAGTAAATGAAACCCCAAGCATGTTCAAGGATGATGCAGGATTAAGCTGAATATTTTTAAACATTTGTGGGTATACCTGTGGAAGATTTTGTCGGGTTGATAGGTGTAAGAACTGAGTCTTAGATGCATTAAAAACAACCATATTATTTTTACCCCAGTCAGAGATACGAGCCAAGTCAGACATTAGGTGTGCCATAGCCTCATCTCTTGCTTGTTGAAGTAACTGTTGAGATGGGCGTTGCGGGAACCGAATGGAAAGGTGAAGGGTGGAGTCATCAGTGTATGAGTGGATAGGGTTAGATGTACAGCTTAGAAGATCATTGATGAATAAAAGGAAGAGAGTTGGTGATAGGACAGAGCCCTGAGGAACACCACTGTTGATAGATCTAGGAGAAGAACGGCGGCTATAGAACGACCAGAAAGGAAGCTAGCGATGAAGGCACAGATAGAAGGATAGAAATTGTAGAAGGGCAGTTTGGAAATTGAAGATTTATGCCAGACTCGATCAAAAGCCTTTGAGATGTCAAGTGCAATGGCAAAGCTTTCACCAAATTCCCGAAAGGAGGATGACCAGGAGTCTGGAAGGTAGGTGAGAAGATCACCAGTGGAGCGTCCCTGACGGAACCCATACTGACGATCGGAAAGAAGGTTGTGATAGGAAAGATGCCTTAAAATTTTTCTATTGAGAATTGACTTGAAAACTTTTGAAATACAGGACGTTAAAGCAATTGGACGATAGTTGGAGGGTTGGGAGTGGTCATCCTTCTTTGGGACTGGCTGAATGAGAGCAAACTTCCAGCAAGAAGGAAAGGTACAAGTTGACAGACAAAGGCGAAAGAGTTTGCCTAGGCAGGGTGTAAGCACAGAAGCACAGTTCTTGAGAACAACAGGAGGGACCCCATCAAGCCCATATGCCTTGTTAGTACTGAGGCCAATGATGGCAGAAAATACATCAGCTGAAGAAATTTTAATGTCAGCCATGAGGAAGTCAGAGGGGGGAAGTGATGGAGGAACAGCACCGGAATCGTCTAAGGTGGAATTGGAGGAGAAAGACTGTGCAAAGAGATCTGCTTTATCAGTAGAAGAAATAGCTATAGAACAATCAGAGTAGAAAAGAGGAGGGAAGGATGATGAGGTAAAGTTGTTAGAAAGGTTTTTGGCAAGGTGCCAGAAGGAGCGGGAAGAATTCGAGTTGGAAAGTTGAGAGCATTTAGTACGGATGAAATTATTTTTAGCAGAGCGATGAACAGACTTAGCACGATTCCGGGCAGAAACGTAAAGATGATGTGATTCAGTGGTGGGCTGGCTCCGGTACCTTTTGTAGGCCCTCTCCTTGTTGCGTACAGCATTAGAACAAGCGTGATTAAACCAAGGCTTTCTTGCTTTTGTCAAAGGATATGAGAAAGGAATGTATGCTTCCATGCCCGAGAGAATAACCTCCATAATGTGCAAGGCACACTCAGATGGCTCATGGCCATGGAAGCAATAATCATTCCAGGGAAAATCAAAGAAGTACTGCCTGAGGGCCTCCCAGTCCGCGGCTCCAAAATGCCACAGATGACGTTTCCCTGGAGAGTCCACAGGCCGTACCGGAGTGATAGGACAGGTTAACGTGATAAGGTTGTGATCGGAGGAGCCCAACGAAGAGAAAAGATTAACAGAGTAAGCAGAAGGATTTGTTGTGAGGAAGAGGTCAAGTATGTTGGAGCTCTCTCCAAGGCAGTCAGGGATACGGGTAGGTTGCTGTACAAGCTGCTCTAGATCATTAAGGATAGAAAAGATGTAGGCTTGTTCACCAGGTGGATCAGTGAAAGGAGAGGAGAGCCAAAGGTGGTGGTGAACATTGAAATCTCCTAGAATGGAGATTTCTGAGAAAGGAGAAATGGATAGAATGTGTTCCATTGTAGAAGTAAGATAGTCGAAGAATTTTTGATAGTCCATAGAATTAGGGGATAAGTAAACAGCACAGATATATTTAGTCAGAGAAGATAAAGACGGCAAACTGTATACTGCCGATGTAAAAACATCCAGACAGCGACAGCCTGCAGGGGAGTGGAGATATCGAGATGACTGTATGGAATATCCTTGCAAAGGAAGAGAGCAGCACCTCCATGATGACCTTGGCCCGGCACAGGATCAGAATAAATGACATGGTAGGCAGAAGGACCGGAAGGAATAGTATCACCCATCATGGTCTCCTGGATGCACATGCACAGAGGAGTAAATTGAGAAACAAGAAGACACAGTTCCTCATAGCTGGCAAGCAAACCCCGACAATTCCACTGGATGATAGAACCCATAATGGAGGAATGATGATTAAGTGCGGGACTGTACACCTGACGAGCGAGCAGGTTTGGATTGATGCTTATGAAGGCCCTTCACAGAAGCCTGCCCAGCACCAGAAACCCGCACCCTCTGTCTAACATCTGATGACAAACGTGAGGATGGGGAAGTATATTTTACAACACTCCTTCTTGGAGTGGGCATCCAGTTTGTTTGGTAGGAGGCTTGGGGGCTGTCTTTGGAGGTGTAGGACGGCCAGTGCCCCCACCAGAAGCCCCAGAAGTGGAAGTAGAGCCCGCAGGTCTAGAGTCATTTGAGGAGGCTGTCCTATGCTTCAGATCAGAAGCACCAACAAGCGGTCCAACATCCCCAGGTGGGGACTGGACCTGAGGTGAACCATCAGTTTTATGTGTCTATTGGCTAGATCCCTCAGCCTGCTGGACAGAGGGAACAAGAGAGGTCTCAATAGAAAGGTCAACAACAGAGACCTTAGATGGCCGGTCTTCATGTTCAGAGGACTCTGATGAACAACGGTGACGTTTACCAGGAACAGATGGAGCCTCGGGCATACGGGCTTCGACGGGAGAAGAGGTCCGGTCAATGTGGTCGTCTGCCACCATCACAGAAGTGTGCAAGGCGTCAGCCACCAAAGAGGGGGCAGAAACAGTCGGAGTAACAGTGGGGCCAGCATAATTCTCACCAATAGTACTAGCCATGGAGACAGCATTCTGTATATCATGAGTTGAAGGAGTGGGTACTGGAGTGGGTCGAGGCTGCCTCTGAGACACAGGGCGACACATTGGTGTTCTAGAAAGGACAGAAGCATAAGTAACTCCCGGTTGAAAGAAGAGTGTCTGGGCTCTTCTTTTTGCTTCAGGAAACGAAATCCTCTCACGTGTACGAATTGATAAGATCTCCTTTTCAAGGCAGTATCTCGGACAGTTTTTAGAAGAGACAGCATGAGGACCTCCACAATGATAACATTTAAGGGGTCCTGTACAGTCGCCGGTATGGCTTGGTCCACCGCAGGAGACACAAACACCAGGAAGGCCAGCCTGTGCCCGATGGCAAAATCGGCTAACGTGACCATACCCCTGACAATGGAAACACCGCTTAGGGGTAGGCATGAATGGCTTAACAGGTAGGGATAACCAAGCTAGTTTAACTGACATAGGCAATGTTAGCCTGTCAAAAGTCAGGAACAAGGTGGAAGTCGGGGTCAGGACACCATCAATTTTCTTCTGCATTCTCTCTACATTCACCACACCAGAAGATCTTAATTCCTCCAACAACTGTGCCTCTGGGTATCGAAGCAGGTCACGGGAAAAAATCACACCTTTGCATTTGTTAAAAGCAGCATGAGGAACACAGGTAACTTCCACACCAGAGACAGAAGTTAGAGCCTGTAATCGTGAGCTTTCTTCTGGGGAGGAAACTTCAGTGAGGAGGCTTCCATCTCCCTGTGAGGAGATCTTAGGTTCTCTCCCACATGCAGACACAACAGCACGGTATAAATCAAAGATATCGATATCTAGCACTGACCTACCCAGAGGGGTTTTCTGCACTAGATATTTGGCATAAGATGCCGGCACAGTCTCTATCATGCCTAAATCCAGAGCCCCACCAGCCTGATGTGACCACCTCCCAGTCCCAGTTGAATGCTGGGGCAAAGGAGGATAGTCTCCAGGGGTCTGGAATGGCTCCAAAGTGGCGATTATGGATGAGTCTGAAGAATGTCCGTGAACAGGTGCAGTGTCGTCAACAGAATTCTTATTTACTCCCTCCATGTACTACCAGAACGACTTCATTCCCCCACCCCTCCACCAACCATGGAGCCCAACAAGGGGTAGTCATGTGCCAGGGATAACACCACTGACGACTCCAGAGGTAGCAGGAGAGTATTCGCAGGTAACCACTGGGGGACCTGGGCAAGGGTGACTCCAGGACGATAGCAGCCACCAGGCCCCGCAGTGCCCACTTGACCCTAGCCAACGCATGACCAGCCAATTGACCTGGTCAGGCCCAACCAGGCCACCCTTCTAGCCAGAATAAGGGACCAAAGAGGTGTAGTGCTAGCTGCAGGGCTCATCATGCAGTATCGCTCAACCTCCAGGACTCCCGTCTCCCAGCATTACGGGACGCCACGCACGGCAAACACGTGGGGAGGTAACAGTCCCGCTGTAGGTGGCAAATGGCAGGGACTAACATCACCAGCAGACCTCGTCCACCAATGATGTAGGGGGTGCTTGGTCCACGAGGCCGACAGATGCCGAACCCTACAAAGGTAGGCATGCCTCCAAGGTAGGTGGCACCGCCAACCACGCTTCAAGCCCCGCCACCACGTCAAGGTGACCCCCTGCAGCGGGGGTAGAGTCCCGGATGATTGGAAGTCAGGTATAATAATTCCCTTGTACTGTACTAAAAAAAGAGGGGAAAAAGAAGTGTGTGGTAACCATAGGGGCATTTGTCTTCTTAGTATAATAGGAAAAGTGTATGGCAGGATACTTATTAACAGAGTTAGGGAAATAACAGAGGAATTAGTTGGAGGGGAACAGGGAGGCTTCAGAAAGGGAAGAGGTTGTGTAGATCAGATATTCATTCTTTGATCTTTAGGGGAAAAGTTTCTAGGGAAGGGAAAGAAGTTGTATGTGGCCTTCATGGATTTGGAGAAAGCATATGACTGGGTGGACAGACAAGGATTGTGGAAAGTATTAAGAATATATGGAGTGGATGGGAAGCTGTTGAATGCTGTGAAGGGTATGTATGATGGTACTAAGGTTGCAGTGCGTGTGGATGGTGAAATTAGTGAATTTTACTCTTTGAAGGTTGGGTTGAAACAGGGTTGTGTCATGTCTCCATGGTTGTTCAATCTGTATATGGATGGGGTAATAAAAGAGATACAAGGTAGGGCAGTGGATGTTGGAGTGGCCCTAGTGAGAGAGGGTAGTGTTTGGAAACTCCCTGGACTGTTGTTTGCAGATGATACTGTGTTGTTATGTGAAGAAGAAGTGGAGCTGCAAGGCTTGGTGGATGAGTTTGGGAGAATGTGTAAGAAACGGAATCTAAAGGTGAATGTAGGGAAATGTAAAGTGATGGTCTTCAAGAGAGGTGAAGTCAGTGAATGTACAGTGAGGTTGGATGGTGAGGAAATGGAAAATGTGAGTACGTTTAAGTACTTGGATAGAGTGATGAGTAAGGATGGAAGTTTGGAGGGTGGAGTGCTTGAAAGGGTGCAACAAGGAAGAAAGGTTGCTGGTTCCTTGAAAGCAGTGATAAGAAACAGGCAAATGAGCATGGGAGTGAAAAAGTTGCTGCATGACAGTATTGCGATACCAACTCTGACGTATGGGAGTGAAACTTGGACGTTGTTGGAAGGACACAAGTCAAGAATGAGAGCAATGGAAGTGAGTTATTTAAGAGGAGCTTGTGGAGTCACATGGAGAGACAGGCTGACAAATGAGGATATAAAGAAGCATTGTGGTGTGGATGTGGATGTGATAGGAAGCGTTAGGAGGAACACACTGAGGTGGTTTGGCCATGTGGAGAGGATGGAGGGTGAGCGACTGACGAGGAGAGTGTATGTGAGTGAGGTGGAGGGGGGGAGAGGGAGGGGGAGGCCGAGGATGAGATGGAGAGATGGAGTGGAGAGGTATATGAGAGAGGGGGGTGTGAGTTGGGAGCAGGGCAGTGAAATGGCGGGGGACAGGGAGACATGGAGGCGATTTGTTTGTGGCCACCCCGTGCGGGATTGAGGTGTCTGGCAACAGATAGATAGATAAGCCGAGATCATTTTTCCAGTTTTATCTGTTTATTTTCTCTTTACCAGACACTAAAGCCTAATTGAGCAAAAAGCACATAATGATGATGGGAGTCAGTCTGGTTTGGTCCTTTGTCATTAACTACTAGTGAAAAAGTGTAATTGCTCTAAAGGGATGAGCAAGGGGAGGGAGAGGAGAGGCGAGAGGAGAGGGAAGGGGAGGAGGAGAGAGAATAGAAGAGAGAATTAAAAGATGGATAACAGAAAAGAGAAGATAGATGGGAGGAGATTGAATACAGGAAATAGGATTGAATAGCAGGAGATAAGAGAAAGGATGGAAAATGATACTTATGTGTGTCACAGAGGGAGAGAGAGAGAGAGTCAGAAAAATTTCTTGTACACTCCTTTGTCTAGCGAGTGTTAGTCTAAAACAACCTTAAGTAAATTCACATAAGTTTCTTAGGCGGATTAAGTGTAACTGATACTCCAACTCACCCAGTTATTATTCTCCTATATCTTAGCTAATTCCCCATTGAATTGGCCAATTCGTAAAGGTTACTTACCTTGAAGGACAACAGATGACGACGAGCCTGATGTTAAGGTCGGTTGCCTAGGCTGCCAAGCGTCCTAAGGTGCGTATTTAAAACGTGCTAAGTCAATGAGTTTAGGAGTAGAGTAACTAATATGGCGAGCCTCTGATTCCTCATAGAATTGTAGAGGTGCCAACTATTTATTTATTACAATGCTAAATACAGTTAGATTACTTCATGATATATACAAGGTGAATCTAACTAAAATTAATCTTAGTTCTAATTAAACTAAAGCCAAGCCAAATATTCCCTTTATCTACGTAAATATGATAAACCCACATCTGCTTTTGATGTGAAGCTTTTCATCCTCAGGACACGTCATCTACCGCACAGACGCAGTTTAGGTCAGTGGAACTTTCCAAAGCAATTACATGTATTTACAATATAGTTCTCCACAAGGGTTAAACGCTGTAGCATTTAATTTATTAATAACAAGAATTATTAAAGAGAACACAATTTCTGGGTTACAAAAACAGCTTGAATAGTCATTAACGCTCTCCAGGCCTTCCTCTGCTTCTAACCATGGATGACTATTTTAAAAGGTAAAAAGCGCTTCCACTCTGAGGGAAAATATTTCACTCAGTTTAGGGGCCAGGAGAAATATACTACGCAGTATCATGTCATGTGACCCTTAACCAGAAGTTCTCTGCATAAGTCTCGAGAGCCCTGTGCTGCAGCCCTTCCAGGTCATGCAACTTGACACATTTGGTCTCCACCATTTGCTGACTCCAAGGTAGTTGTTAACTCAAGGGGTACCAGTTTATCAATAGTTTTTATGTTGGTATGTCCCCTACATTTTATTTTACGAGTCTCAGCACTCCCTCTGAATCTGGATGCATGGAGATCACTTTAGCTAATGGCCACTGGGATCTTGGTTGTTCTGTTTTTACTACGACCACATCTCCTGTGTTTATAACAGACTTGTTGCTGGCAGCCTGAGCCCCATAAAATCTTTCTCTTAGGTTGAAAAGATATTCTTCGCTCCAGTGTCTATTCCAAGTATCCAATACCCTTTTCAGACATTGATATCCCTCCTGCAGATGTTGTCCTAATTCATTATTTCCTCCTGGATATCTACACAAGGCACCTGGATATCTACACGAGGTACCGGATAGAGCTTTCTGCCATATAACATATGAGCCGGAGTCAATGCCTCAGTTGAAACACTAGTGTCATCTAGATAAGTTAAGGGTCTATCATTAATCCTAGCTTCAGTTTCAGTTATCACTGTTCCTAACTCCTCTCTTGTGATCTTAGTTCTGTGTAAGGTTTTCCTAAGCCAGTTCTTCACAATACCAATCATTTGTTTGGTAAATCCATTTTACCATGGTGCTCTTGGAGCTATGAACTGCCAGGTACAATTTCGGATTCCCAGCGCCGATTTAACCTTTGGGTCATTCATTATATTTAAAAGCAGATGTGCTGCTCCAATGAAGTTGGTTCTGTTGTCGCTTATTTTGTTAGGACAAGTCCATCTAGTGGCAAATCTTCTAAATATGTTAAGGAATGACTCTGAACTAAAATCTTCTACTATTTCTAGATGGACTGCCCATGTCTAGGTGCAAGGAAACAGACATATATACACCGTATGGGGAGTTCCCTCACCCGTAACAGTTGTAGCGCCTGTGTAATCAACTTCAGTTACCTTGAAGGACCGACTTACATTTACCCTATCCCTTGGTAAGGCAGGTGGTCCCTGATAGTCATATGGTCGTTGTTCATACCTCCTACATGTGATGCAACCTTTGAGATATTTCTTTATGACCTGTCTACCCTTAGGGATCCAATACCTTTCCCGGATTCGGGCCAAAGTCTGTGCCACACCTCCGTGAAGAGTCAAATCATGGGCTTCCTTTACAATTAACTGTGCAAAATATCCCTTCTTAGGTAATCATATGGGATGTCTAGTTTGGAGAGGCAAATCAGCATTTATTATTCGACCCCGGCATCTAATTAGACCCTTTCTGTCTAAGAAAAAGCCTAAATCTCTTATCAGTTTATTCTTGTTCCCAGTGCCCTGGCCTAAAAGGTCATATATCTCTCCGTACTAATTCCCTTGTATCCTTTTCAGCCAATATTCCGGGGGTTCTAACTTCTGGAACCCCACTTTCTTATTAAAAAATTTAACAACTAATTTAGTAGTGTCAATACGATGTCTTAGTGATGAGAATCTGCTAATGTCAATTACTTCTGGCTCTGGTACTACAGGATCCAAGTTTACCGCACCTACCTCATCAATACTATACTGTTTCTGCTCAGGCCAATCTTTAGTGAGTAACCATTTAGGACCTTTAAACCACAAGTTATCTTTGATAAGTCTCCTTACAGTCGAACCTCTTGAGAGCAGATCAGCTGGGTTTTGTTTGGAGGATACATGCATAAATTCAAATTTGGAAGACAGGTCTTTAATAGTCTTCACTCTATTGCGGACGAAAAGAATTTTACTGTCTTCCTTCCCTATCCGATAAAGACAAACCTCACTGTCAGTCCATATATAGATATCCTCAAACTGAGTACCAGGAGTATTGGTTATATTCCTGGTCAATTTAGTTCCTACTTCTATGGAAGCCAATTCCATTTGAGGTAGGGTTCTTCCTTTAATTGACGCAACTCTGGCTTTGGACATAATAATCTTACTATCCCCTCGTATTGCGCAATAAGCTACTGCTCCATAGGCCCTTTGAGAAGCATCACAAAATATGTGTAAGTGCGACTTCTCTTTACTGTTTATTTTCCTGGGAATACGTATGCTTGATGTGGTTTCAAACTCCTTTCTTGTCTGTTCCCATTGTTCCACATATGTCTCACCCAATTCAGAGTCCCAGGCTAACTTTTCTCGTCAAGCCTCCTGCACTAAACATTTGCCCCTAATAACTATAGGACTGATCAAACCTAATGGGTCAAATAACATGGAGACCTGACTTAACAAGGACCTCTTGGTGAGAATGACATCAGAGAACTTAATTGGTTTCAAACTTATTTCATCAGCTGTTGTATCCCAGTTAAGATCCAACAGATTTTGAGTTTTGGGAATGTCATTATTTGGATAGTCCTCTTGTATTTTATTCCTCAAAAGCGGTGAATTTGTATTCCAGCACTGTAACGGCAAATTTGCCTTCCCACATTCGGAATTGGCTACTTCATAAGCCTTCAATGCTTCCTCCTCAGTATCAGCATCACCTTGTAAATTATCCATGTAAAAAGCCTGCCCCATTTCTGGGCATTTGGCATTTCCAAAACGATTCTTTAAAGTGTTGCAAAGTAGGAAAGGACCAGCACAAGAGCAAAATAGCACCTATCGGAAACAGTAAGTTTTCAATGGACTATCCTCATGTTGAGGGTCTTGAGGCCAGAGGAATTTTGTAAATTTCCTATCCTCCTCTCTCAATCCTATTCTGAGAAAGGCTATACTAATGTCTGCTGTATAATCATAAGGTTTCTATCCAAATCATACTAACACATTCCCTAACCTCTCTGTTAGTGTAGGTCCAGAGTATTGGCAATCGTTCAAGCTAGCTGATCCTTTGGACGCTGTACTACTACAATTGAAAACTATCCTTATGGGAGTAGTAACTGAATCCTTGGTTACAGCATGATGTGGCAAATAATGTCCCTCCTTATGGTTAACAGGGAATTCTACCTCTTCTATAAATTTATTCTTCAATTGATCTTTTATAATATTATCATATATGGTTAGATGTTCCGGTCTATTTCTCAACTTTCTTAGAAGGAATTTAACTGAGCCTTAGCTGCTTGGTAATTTGTTGGTAACTCTGAATGGTTTAGTTTCCATGGTAATCCTACCCAATACTGTCCATCCTTAAATTCCACAGACTGGTTAAACAGATCCAAAGTTACTTTATCTTCAGGGGTTGGTTCCTCAGAGTGTATTCCAACACTGTCTAGGTCCCATAATTTGTGTACAGGTTCAATATTTTCATCCAGCATGTCATTTATCTGAGTAGGCTCTAGTTCTGCATCTATTCTAGCTACCATCAATGACTGTGTGGGGGTAACAAAGACTGAGTCTACTAGTTTAGCCTCTCCTTTAACTTGTTTTGGAAAAGGCAACTGACCCATAATAAGGTTACCTCCTGGACTCTTGAACAACTGTACCTTATTCTTCTTGAAAGTCCTATGTAGGAATCTTCCACAGTAATCAGAACCCATTATCATTTTTATGGGACCCACAGTATCTGATTCCACATTCCGTATAGCCAGCTTTATCCCTGAGCTTTGTAGATGATTAGAGGTTTCCTTCAGTCCCTTTATATATATATACTTCTCCCCATACTATCTAGTACAGCTGCTGTTATACGGCATTTAAATCTGCCTAATTGTATTACAGGTCTAACTAAGCCAAAAGACTGAGCTTCCTTAGTAGTTACGAATCCTGTAATGGCTAAATTTACCTTGTCAATAATAGGTAACTTTAATTTCTTCACAATGTCTGCAGAAATGAAGGTTTTCTGAGCACCTGTATCAAAAAGAGTACATGCTAATAGGTTTCTATTCTCAGTCATTACCTTCACATCTGCTATTGCAATTGCAGCTGGCATTACTACTGGAGTATTCCCCTTAGCAATTGTCATATTAACAGTTGCAGGTTTTGGAACCTCATTTTTCATCCTTGGAAATAAAGCACTATGATGTTGATCCCTTTTACATTTGAAAAAAAGTTTTAATTTTGTCTGGCAGTCCACGGAAGTGTATTCGAAATTCATACAGATTATACAACATCCCAGTTCCTGAAGCTTTCCTACTCTAGAAGCATAATCAGGATAATGTTGACAAGATGCACTGGAATGTTGCTCACCACAAAATGCACAAACTTTTCTGTCCTTTATCATGGAAGGTTTTACTTCCTATTTTTTCATCAGCTTGTCTATTCCTTGTCTTTAATATTTTATCCTCAGCCTTTAAAGAGCTAAGGAAAGTACCAACTTCTTTAGACACAGGCTTGATCTTCTTTGACTTATGTTTCCCAACCAGTTGGTTAGTGTTTTTTTTTCTTTATTTGAGTCTTCTTTTTAATCTCAGCAGGCTTTACTGTTCCTTGCAAATGTTTACATAGTTGCATTAAGCCTTCTTCACTCTTCTCACAGGAGAAATTATCCTTTTGGTACCTACCGTACAAGGCATCCTTGGTTTTCTGTGGAAGCTTTAAGGACACAATTCTAGAAAGCACCCAATCTTCTGCCTTAATATTTTCGTAAGTAGCTAAAGCCTATAAATGAAAACATATTGCAATTCTAAAATTTTGCAAGGAATCAAACTCTTGTTTAGGTATAGGTAATTCAATTAGAGCCTTCAGTAACTGGGTGATAACTTGCTCCCTGTCTTCGTAGTGTTGTCTAAGGATAGTCAAGGCCACCTCATAATTGTTTTCTTCCACTGGTTATTCTTTTATCAGCTTGTAAGGCGTTCCCTTGACCTGTCCCAACAGATATGTGAGTTTGCTCACATTAGGGAGATCTGTTCTATCGTGAACTAAGTATCCGAATTGATCCAAGAATGATTTCCAATTTTGCTCCCCATCAAACTCCGGAAGCTTTATTTGTGGTAGGTACAGCTTTACTCCGCTGTTCCACAACTTGTATTTCTGCGGCACTCTGCCAATTTTGACTCTCGTAACTTCACTACGGTTAAATATTCTTCTAATTTAACTTCAAATTTTGCAGTGTCTGACTCTAAGAGATCTTTATCATCAGAATTTTATTATGGCCGCTTCTAAATTTACATAACCTTCTTCATACTTAGTCCATCGGCCTTTCAGTATATTCAGGAGACTTTAATTTCTCCCCGGACAGAGGTGTTTCATCTAACGATTGTTTGCAATCATTTATGGCTCTTGTTACCCATCCTGCCTTACTACTAGAAGATCTCTGTAACAAGGAAACAGAAATGTTGACTGATTTCTAATTAATTAAATGAACAACTGTTTTCAACCATAAATTTACACCAGCTCAGTAATCATCTACTTTTTTTAAATTTTGAAGAGTGTAGGGATTAGGTCCACAATATCAAACCTATCCCCCTGGGTTGTTAAAACTATAGGGTTAAATCTTAACCCTACACTCAATTTCCAAGTAACTCATATTCCCTGAGCTCAGAAATGTTAATCTCCTAGTATACCGTAGGCCCACCCCTAGCTTGTATAGCATAGAACTGTCCCTTCTTCAGTTCTATGTAATTTATAAATTTCTGAAGAACCGCTTCTCTGCCATGATGATTCCGATGTATACCATCGGCTTTTACTGTTGCTTGGAAAGGCTTTGCATTAAAGTGGATAAAATCCTTCCCCTTCTTAATTCGTTGCAACTTCCTGTTCACGGTTGTGCTAATTAATTTATACATACCATAGCAAACTGGAGAACCATATGGTAGGTTTCTAGGCTCAAGAAGGGTTATGGTCACCGAGGATTTACATGAACTTTCTATGGCTTCTACCACGGCTAGAATGTTTTCAACAATTTCATTAACTTCTACATCTTCATGAATATCATTTCCTCCCAGGAAAAGGATAGTGCGGTTATGCTCCCAATCTAATACGGCCTTTCATCATCGGAGAAGGAACTTGCTCTTCCACCCGGAGCTTAGTATATTTATACGTATTTCCACATCATCCACTTCAACAGAACGTGGTAGTAGGCTGTGCCCAACAAACGCAACCTTAAAATTGGTCATTGCTTCAGCACACATCTATTTTCCTCACTCTCAGGGGCACCAAAAAATGTGTCAGAAAATTATTTATACACTCCTCTGTCTAACGAGTGTTAGTCTAAAACAACCTTAAGTAAATTCACAATAGTGTCTTAGTGGATTAGGTATAACTGATACTCCAACTCACTCAGTTATTATTCTCCTATCTCCTAGCTAATTCCCCATTGATTTGGCCAATTCGTAAAGGTTACTTACCTTGAAGGACAACAGATGACGACGAGCCTGATGTTAAGGTCGGTTGCCTAGGCTGCCAAGCGTCCTAAGTGCGTATTTAAAACGTGCTAAGGCAATGAGTTTAGGAGTAGAGTAACTAATATGGCGAGCCTCTGATTCCTCATAGAATTGTAGAGGTGCCAACTATTTATTTATTACAATGCTAAATACAGTTAGATTACTTCATGATATATACAAGGTGAATCTAACTAAAATTAATCTTAGTTTTAATTAAACTAAACCCAAGCCAAATATTCCCTTTATCTACGTAAATATGATAAACCCACATCTGCTTTTTATGTCAAGCTTTTCATCCTCAGGACACGTCATCTACTGCACAGATGCAGTTTAGGTCAGTGGAACTTTCCAAAGCAATTACATGTATTTACAATATAGTTCTCCACAAGGGTTAAACACTGTAGCATTTAATTTATTAATAACAAGAATTATTAAAGAGAACACAATTTCTGGGTTACAAAAACAGCTTGAACAGTTAATAACGCTCTCCAGGTTTTTCCTCTGCTTCAAACCATGGATGACTATTTTAAAAGCTAAAGAGCGTAACCGCTCTGGGGGTAAATATTTCCCAGAGAGAGAGAGAGAGTAGGGAAAAGAAATTTTATGATAAGTTGGATTTAGGAAATAGGAGAGAAGTGAGGGATGGATAGAGAACAAACCCGGAAGAGTGCGAAAGAGCACAAGGCAGAAGAAAGATTTTTAAAAATGTGATAAATGCCGTGGCTGTCAAGACTGGGGGCATGGAGAACAAAGAAGAGAGAGAGAGAGAGAGAGAGAGAGAGAGAGAGAGAGACTTTCAGCTGCAATCGTAGGTTATCCCGTATACGAAAAAAATATATATATAATTAGAAGTTCATTCCCAATTGTTTCCATCCTTTTTTTTTTTTTTTTTTACAGCACATATCTCGCCAAACGCCAGATACAGCCATGAATAAAAGTTGGGTGATAGTCCTCTGCTGGCACTTTGTTCTGCTTTCTCGTATATGTCACTCCTCCAAAACGACAGAGAGGATCGTTCTTTCTCATACTTTGTTGTGTGTTTCACTTTGCCATCACATCAAAATAATTCATAAAACGCCTTACACTGTCACAAGCAACAGAGACGTATCGGAAAACTTTTGCTCATAACTGTACATAAGAGAGAGGCTTCCTGACTTGATTCTTGTTGTTGTTCTTGTTGTTCGTGAAGCTTCCCCACTCCCATATCGACCAGCTTATAATGCCCATTTTCACAGAGTGTGTTATCCCCATCACTCACCACCGTCCCGGCCCATTCTGCTTACTCTTCTTCACCCAACCATTTTCTTTTTCACTTTCTTTTTCTTATTTGAACTTCTGTGAGTAATCTGTGACATGCACTTCTATCCCATACCTCGTCTCTCAGTTACATTCGATCTTTTAGGGTGTAATCATCCCACCCTACCTTACTACCCATCAACATCTTAGCCTATCTCACTCACTCCTTGTTGCCCATCCCACCCATTTTTTTTTTTCTCACATCCTTGACTTAAAACTAATCAGCTTACCTACAGCACTAATCTTCCAGGATAAATTTCCCCAGAATGCCCAACACTCCACGAGTACCTGAGCCCATCCTGACACTCCTTTCCATCCACCTCACCTCTTTCTTCTCTGATGTGAATATTATAAGGCATATCTCGGCAACCAGTGGACTTATAGCGCCCATATCCATAGGGTGCCATATACTTACCCCATCGTCGTGCCCCGTAAAGCACCATTATCCCATCCCATCCCAATCACTCATCTTCATTCTCCCCACCCAATCCAGGAAGACCTTGCTCGACAAACCTCAGAAATCATTGCATTGTAGGGATGACTTTTGGCAGGCTACTACCAACATGACACTCACTACCAACATGACACTCACTACCAACATGACACCCACTACCAACGCTAATTCCTACCAAGATTACAACTACTGATGCCAACATGAACTGATACCATCACAATTACCACCACCACTTCCTTCTACCAACATTATAACAAATTCTAACACTTACTACTTCAAACATCACAACTCCTACCAACCCATACTGCTACCATCACAACTACTGCCAGCATTTCTTTCTGTCAGTATTATTACGTTCAACATTACAGCTTTTATCAAGAGTAAAGCCACTACCAACATTATACCCACTATCAGCATTGCAATTAGTGCCAACACCACCACTAATATACCATGTAAGAACAATACCAGCATTACATCTACTGCCAACATTACCGCCTCTACCAGCATTTACTGCTACAACCAACATTACAATTATTACCATGCCTATTCTATCAATATGCAAAATCCTGCCAACACTTTAACTACCGTACTATCAACATTAAGATTCCTACCAACAAATACTACTACCAGCATAACAACTACTATTATAACCATTTTCCTAACATCACTACCAAACCTACTGCTACCAACATTACAGCCACTGTCAACATATCAACTCTCGCCAACACATGCTATTACCAACATTACTACCACTACCAACAATGTTAACACTGTACTAACCTTAAAACAACCGTCCAGGGACAACTCAACGCACTTATAGTCTGTTATACATCCTGACAATAAAAGGCCCCTATATGCTTACCCCAAACAATATAGACCTCGCAGCTAAATAACCATACAGGAGAACCATTCACTAGAGACCTGTACATCAAAAGAAACTACACACAAACACACACACTCACTCACACACACACACACACACACACACACACACACACACACACACACACACTTAGAGGAATACAATATACAATATATGGAGAAGAGACAGAAATTTAAAAAAAGGAGGAGGAATTATAATATTAACTAAGAAAAATCTAAAAGTCAATGAAATAAAACTAGATATACCATCACAAGTAGAACTGATTGCAGTAGAGATCAACACATCTGAAGGTAAAGTAATTATAGCCAATTTGTACATGCCACCCAGATCAAACACATGGGAAAGAGATGAATATGAGGACCTGGCAGAGAGTACAATTCAGAGTTTAAGATCATTACTACATAAAATGGAAGAGAAATAAGAAAGAATTATACTAACTGGGGATTTCAATACAAATATAAATTGGAATACTCTAGATATAATTAGCCAAGAAAGCTGTTGGGACCAAAAGCTCCTGGATCTCGTACAAGAGTTCTTCCTAACGCAACATGTGAGGGAAACCACCAGAAAAAGAGGACTTGATGTACCTTCAGTGCTAGATCTAATATTTACTAGGCAAGAAAATGATATTGACAGTTTAATATATCACCCTCCACTCGGCAAAAGCGATCATGCAGTACTAAATTATAACTTCAGGATAGCATATGACATAGTAAACAGCAATGACAGTTACAAAAAGAGCCTAAACTATAAAAAGGGAAATTATCAAGACCTAAAGAAGAATTTCTTAGAAGCTGATTGGGAAAATGAGCTTAGAGGACAAGATTTAAATGCTGTATATAAAAAATTCTGTGAATTTTATGAAATAGGAGTCCAGAAGTACATCCCACAGCACAAAGAAGCAGATAAGAAAATACAGAAATGGTTCAATACAGAATGTAAAAAATCAAAAGAAAGAAGAGATTTATTGTGGAATAGATACAGAAGACATAGTAATGAAAGGGCGTATAATAATTACAAACAGGCAAGAAACGATTATACAAGAATAAGGAGGGAAGCCCAAAAACAGTTTGAGGAGGATATAATAAATAAAAGTAGTGATCAACCAAAGCTGTTTTACAACTATATCAGAAGCAAAACCAAAGTAAAAGATATAATACAATCAATTACGGACTAGGGAATCACTTATAAACAAGAGAAGGATATTTGTGAAGCACTAAATAAGAATTTCCAATTAGTTTTTACAGAAGAAAAAAATTTTGAGAGGGACTATGTGGAACATGCATGTCCACACATACTACCAGATATACAAATAGCAGAAAAAGTAATACAGGAGGAGTTAAGTAGATTAAACAGAGGAAAAGCAAGTGGTCCTGATGAAATTTTATGATGGGTACTACGAGAATGTGCAAAGGAGTTAAGTAAACCATTATTTTTAATTTTCAAGAAATCCTTGAGTCAAGGTAAACTACCTGATATTTGGAAAAAAGCAAATATTGTCCCCTTATTCAAGAAAGGAAATTAAGCAACGTTGGGTCTGGTTAGTACTTGTGTGTTAGGACTCCATATTATAATTACAAATCATAATAAATAGATAGATAGAGAAACAGATAGAAGCAGGGAGTCAGATGATGAGAAGGTACTGTGTCTGCAAGAATCGAGCAATGCTAAACATGCTTACACACTCTTAACTCAAGGAATGCTTGATAGGCACACGACAGCGCCTAGTGACCATAAACACACATACACACATACTCACACACAGGCTGCTAGAACTTTCCATCACAGGGAACACACGTGATACATCTTCTGTTTCACCAGAATATAGGAAAGAGAGCTCAGAGGGAGGTTAGCCACAGAACAGGCAGGAGCAGAAGGAGACAAGCCTTAGAACAGGCAGGTCAGAAAAAGAAAGGGCTTAGCAACTTGAGAGAGAGAGAAAGGGAGCCAGAGCGAGACAGAGAGATAGCTAGCGGGACTCTATACTCCGCTCTGTGTGAGAGACTTGTTAATATTTCCAAGACAAATAAAAATAGTCCCATACTATTCTTTACCTCTCCTGTCACTACATGACAAATGGGAAGCTACTCCAAGATATAAAAACCGCTCGTCTACAAGTCTAATATATATATATATAACTCAACCACAAAGGAACCACAAAGTCTTTTATGACATTTTGGAAAGTTCTAGCAGCCTGTGTGTGAGTATGTGTGTATGTGTGTGTATGGTCACTAGGCGCTGTCGTGTGCCTATCAAGCATTCCTTGAGTTAAGAGTGTGTAAGCATGTTTAGCATTGCTCGATTCTTGCAGACACAGTACCTTCTCATCATCTGACTCCCTGCTTCTATCTGTCTCTCTATCTATCTATTTATTATGATTTGTAATTATAATATGGAGTCCTAACACACTTGGATGGGTGACCACCTGGGAACACCAGATGCTGTTGGCATCCCTACGTGTCAAGTGGGGTTGGTGGAGGATTAGTGCCCCTCCCTGTAAAACAATTAACTCTAAGCTTGACCACCCCGTTTGGGATACATGGCGTCTGGCAATGGATGGATGGAAATAGACAAAATCCACTCAACTACCGACCAGTATCATTGACCAGTGTTGTAAGCAAGGTATTAGAAAAGCTTATAAGAAAAGCTTGGGTAAACCATTTAGAAGAACACAGTATGAAAACAGAAAGACAGTTTGGTTTCAAAAAAGGAAAATCATGTGTTACTAATCTGTTGAGCTACTATGACAGAGTAACAAACACAATACAGGAAAGGGAAGGATGGGTGGACAGTATCTATTTAGATTTCAAGAAAGCTTTTGACACAGTACCACACCAAAGACTTTTATGGAAACTGTACCATCAAGGAGGAATTCGAGGCAAACTGTTTTGTTGGATGCAAGACTTTCTCATAAAAAGAGAAATGAGAACAGTACTAAGAGGAAACTACTCATCATGGAAAGAAGTGACTAGTGGAGTACCACAGGGTTCAGTACTGGCACCAATCATGTTTTTAGTGTATATAAATGATATAAACAGTAACACTGGAAATGAAAGCTATCTGAATATGTTTGCAGATGATGCAAAAATACAAAGGAGAATTACTAATACAGACTCTTGTAAAGAGCTACAAGAAGAATTAAATAAACTTCATGAATGGAGTAGTACATGGCAAATGGAATTCAATGTGTACAAGTATCATGTAATCAAGTTTGGTAAAAGTGGAAAAAGACCTGATTGGGATTATAAGTTAGGAAATAAAACCCTATACACATCAGAAAGAGAGAAAGACCTAGGTGTGATCATCAATAACAGACTATCTCCGGCTGACCACATCAGCGAGAAGGTACGGAACTTGTATACACTGCTTGCAAATATGAGAATAGCATTCACATACATAAATGAAGACAAGCTAAGAAGGATAATAACATCATTCATTAGACCAACCCTGGAATATGCATCAGTAGTCTGGAGTCCTCATCTCAAAAAGCACATAGACAAGATTGAAAAAGTTCAAAGGGCCGCTACAAGATGGATACCAAGCTTAAGGGACCTAAGCTACGAAGAAAGACTAAATAAACTGAATCTACCAACACTACAGGAGCGAAGGAAAAGAGGTGACATGATAATGCTATATAAGTGCATATCAGGGAAGGAGAAAATAGACATAAATGATTACTTAACACATGGAGAAGCATCAGCAAGAGGACACTGCAAAAAACTGCATAAGAAGAGAGGTGATAAAGACGTAAGGAAATTCAGTTTCCCAAATAGAGCAATTGACCAATGGAATGCACTACCGAATGAAATAGTGTGTGCCAAAACAATTCACAAATTTAAGGATATGTACGATAAATATGGTTTAAGACACGGGACAGTACGAGCTTGACTCATTCCTGTAAAGATACAATTAGGTAAGAATTAGGTAAGAACACACACACACCTATAAGAGAACAAAAGACTACAACCAGACACACACCAGACATAAAGGAATGAGTGAACCATCAACAAACAAACACACACACACACACACACACACACACACACACGCACACACGAGAGAACCATCAACACACACACGCACACACGAGAGAACCATCAACACACACACACACGAGAGAACCATCAAAACTCTCTCTCCCTCTCTCTCTCTCTCTCTCTCTCTCTCACACACGCACACACACACACACACACACACACACACACACACACACACACACACACACACGCACACAGACTCCTGGTCATCCTCATTACGGGACTTTGGCGAAAGTTTTACCATTACACTTGACATCTCAAAGGCTTTCGATCGAGTCTGGCATACATCTTTAATATTCAAACTGTCATCCTACGCTTTCTATCCTTCTATCTGTGCCTTCATCTATAGCTTCCTTTCTGGTCGTTCTATAGCCGCTGTTGTAGACGGCCATCGTTCTTCTCCTAGATCTATCAACAGTGGTGTTCCTCAGGGGTCTGTCCTATCACCAACTCTCTTCCTTTTATTCATCAATGACCTTCTAAGCTGTACATCTAACCCTATCCGCTCGTACGCCGATAATTCCACCCTTCACCTTTCCATTCGGTTCCCGTGGCGTCTATCTCAGCAGTTACTTCAACAAACAAAGGATGAGGTATGGCACACCTAATGTCTGGTTTGGCTCGTATCTCTGACTGGGGTAAAAATAATCTTATTGTTTTTAATGCATCAGAGACTCAGTTTTTACACCTATCAACCCGATACAGTCTTGCACAGGAGTACCCATTAATGTTTAATAATATCCAGCTCAATCCTGCATCATCCTTGAACATGCTTGGGGTTTCATTCACACGGGACTTATCTTGGAAAGATCATATGACATGTCCTGTAAAATCTGCTTCTAAGAGATTAGGTGTGCTAAGCCGACTCCGTACCTTCTTTACCCCTGCACAGTTGTTAACTTTATACACGGGTTTTATTCTCCTCTGTGTAGAGTACAACTCTCATGTGTGGATAGGCTCCCCCTTCACACAGCTCTTCTCAATAGGATGGAGTCAAAGGCTTTTCGTCTCATCAACTTTCCTCCTCTCACTGGCTCCCTTCAACCTCTGTCTCTTCACCGCACTGTTGCATCTTTATCTCTTTTCTATCGCTACTTCAATGGTCTCTGCTCCGCTGAACTGTTTGCTTGCATCCCTCCACATCTTCGACGGGTGCGTAGCACCCGTCTAGCAACAAACTCTCATCCCTTTTCTGTCCAGCTATCTGATCCAACAGTTAACTGTTACTCCCAGTCCTTCATTTATGCAACAGGTCAACTCTGGAACTGTCTCCCTCTGTCTGTATCTCCTACTTCCTATGATCTCCATCCTTTCAAACGCAGTGTGTCCAGGCATCTCGAAATGAACGTATCTTGACTTTGGCTCTCTTTTGTATTGTTTTTGTTTTAGTCTTAAAGGGAACGGTTTGCGGGCTCCTGGAATCTTCTTTCTTGCATTAAACACACACACACACACACACACACACACACACACACACACACACACACACACACACACATACACACACACACACACGCACACACACACACACCGAAGGCGTCCTCGCTTCAATAAAAGGTCTCATCGTTGGTAGGGACTCTCAATGATATGTGTGTGTGTGTGTGCGTGTGTGTGTGTGTGTGTGTGTGTGTGTGTGTGTGTGAGAGAGAGAGAGAGAGAGAGAGAGATGAGCAATGAAACTCTTAATCTAGGCAGTTACGTTACGTATAAGAGGTTTTATAACACCTTAGCGATTTAATCTGCACTCGCTGAGTTGGCGGGCTCCGCTTGATGTCAAGTCACGTCCTATCTTCAGAAATGAGTCATAACTCGAGAACCGGGAGTCCGATTGGCCTTGAAGTTTTCTCTCTCTCTCTCTCTCTCTCTTTAGTTGGAGCATTTTAACAGTACCTTGCTCTAACAAAAAGTTGCCCTACATGCGCCGTTTTTGCTACAACTTAACTCTGGAACCGGTGGCCCAGTTAGCCTGGAAATTGTTTCATTCTTCAAGTTGTTGCATTTTAACGGTATCTTGCTCTAACAATAATTTGCTCTACATGCGCTGTTTTTGCTGTTACGGTCATAAACAAATACACCCATAAACATACAGAAATCGGATACTTAAAATAAAGATTATTACACCTTACAATTTTTCCTTTAAGCTACTAACATTATCATTTTTTTTATGCCAGGAAGAAAGAACCAAAGGCCAGGAACCTGTAAATTGTTCCCCCCAAGAAAGAAAAAACAAGATAAAAGAGCCAATTACAAGAACTGCTCATTTTTTTCAAAACCTGTTCATTTCGAGATGACTGGACACACTGAGTTTGAAAGACTGAAGACCATAGGCAGTAGGAAATGCAGACAGAGGAAGACAGTTCTAGAGTTAACCTGTTGCATACATGATGGACTGAGAGTAACGGTTAACTCTTGCATTTGAGAGTTGGACAGAAAAGGGATGAGAATTTGTTGCTAGACGGGTGCTGTCAATATTTTTGTGTTATAAAAGGATACAAAAAGATACCAGAGGACGTTGAGTAAACCGAAGAAATGGTAACAAAATTCACAAAATCACTCAGAAAATAAACCATTTTGGTGTCGGACCTTTCTTAATCTTTTTCTTTTTACTTCAGATTTTTTCTTTTCATTCTTTTTCTCATCTATTTTTCTTTCTTTTTACCTCCGCCAAGGAGGTTATGTTTTCACCCCTTTCCGTTTGTTTGTTGGTTGGTTGGTTAGTTTGTGAGCAAGATTACTCAAGAACTACTGGACTGATTTCCACGAAACGTGGTAGAAGAATGGGCCTTGGTCCAGAATAGACTCCATTAAGTTTTGGTGCGTATCCGTACAAAGGTGCGGATTCAGGATTTTTTTTTTTCACATTAGTTTTTTTCTACATTTTCGTAACTTTTTCAGGGAATATTGAATGGATCTTGATGAAAAAAAAAAAATCAGGCATATTTAGGATGTTGCTGTCTACGAATGTGTACAGTTTGGCGTGGATCTATATAAAATTCCAAGACAAATAAAAATAGTCCCCTACTATTCTTTACCTCTCCTGTCACTACATGACAAATGGGAAGCTACTCCAAGATATAAAAACCGCTCGTCTACAAGTCTAATATATATATATATATATAACTCAACCACAAAGGAACCACAAAGTCTTTTATGACATTTTGGAAAGTTCTAGCAGCCTGTGTGTGAGTATGTGTGTATGTGTGTGTATGGTCACTAGGCGCTGTCGTGTGCCTATCAAGCATTCCTTGAGTTAAGAGTGTGTAAGCATATTTAGCATTGCTCGATTCTTGCAGACACAGTACCTTCTCATCATCTGACTCCCTGCTTCTATCTGTCTCTCTATCTATCTATTTATTATGATTTGTAATTATAATATGGAGTCCTAACACACTTGGATGGGTGACCACCTGGGAACACCAGATGCTGTTGGCATCCCTACGTGTCAAGTGGGGTTGGTGGAGGATTAGTGCCCCTCCCTGTAAAACAATTAACTCTAAGCTTGACCACCCCGTTTGGGATACATGGCGTCTGGCAATGGATGGATGGAAATAGACAAAATCCACTCAACTACCGACCAGTATCATTGACCAGTGTTGTAAGCAAGGTATTAGAAAAGCTTATAAGAAAAGCTTGGGTAAACCATTTAGAAGAACACAGTATGAAAACAGAAAGACAGTTTGGTTTCAAAAAAGGAAAATCATGTGTTACTAATCTGTTGAGCTACTATGACAGAGTAACAAACACAATACAGGAAAGGGAAGGATGGGTGGACAGTATCTATTTAGATTTCAAGAAAGCTTTTGACACAGTACCACACCAAAGACTTTTATGGAAACTGTACCATCAAGGAGGAATTCGAGGCAAACTGTTTTGTTGGATGCAAGACTTTCTCATAAAAAGAGAAATGAGAACAGTACTAAGAGGAAACTACTCATCATGGAAAGAAGTGACTAGTGGAGTACCACAGGGTTCAGTACTGGCACCAATCATGTTTTTAGTGTATATAAATGATATAAACAGTAACACTGGAAATGAAAGCTATCTGAATATGTTTGCAGATGATGCAAAAATACAAAGGAGAATTACTAACACAGACTCTTGTAAAGAGCTACAAGAAGAATTAAATAAACTTCATGAATGGAGTAGTACATGGCAAATGGAATTCAATGTGGACAAGTATCATGTAATCAAGTTTGGTAAAAGTGGAAAAAGAAATGATTGGGATTATAAGTTAGGAAATAAAACCCTATACCCATCAGAAAGAGAGAAAGACCTAGGTGTGATCATCAATAACAGACTATCTCCGGCTGACCACATCAGCGAGAAGGTACGGAACTTGTACACACTGCTTGCAAATATGAGAATAGCATTCACATACATAAATGAAGACATGCTAAGAAGGATAATAACATCATTCATTAGACCAACCCTGGAATATGCATCAGTAGTCTGGAGTCCTCATCTCAAAAAGCACATAGACAAGATTGAAAAAGTTCAAAGGGCCGCTACAAGATGGATACCAAGCTTAAGGGACCTAAGCTACGAAGAAAGACTAAATAAACTGAATCTACCAACACTACAGGAGCGAAGGAAAAGAGGTGACATGATAATGCTATATAAGTGCATATCAGGGAAGGAGAAAATAGACATAAATGATTACTTAACACATGCAGAAGCATCAGCAAGAGGACACTGCAAAAAACTGCATAAGAAGAGAGGTGATAAAGACGTAAGGAAATTCAGTTTCCCAAATAGAGCAATTGACCAATGGAATGCACTACCGAATGAAATAGTGTGTGCCAAAACAATTCACAAATTTAAGGATATGTACGATAAATATGGTTTAAGACACGGGACAGTACGAGCTTGACTCATTCCTGTAAAGATACAATTAGGTAAGAATTAGGTAAGAACACACACACACCTATAAGAGAACCAAAGACTACAACCAGACACACACCAGACATAAAGGAATGAGTGAACCATCAACAAACACACACACACACACACACACACACACACACACACACACACACACACACACACACACACACACACACACACACACACACACACACGCACACACGAGAGAACCATCAACACACACACACACACACACGAGAGAACCATCAAAACTCTCTCTCCCTCTCTCTCTCTCTCTCTCACACACACACACACACACACACACACACACACACACACACAGACTCCTGGTCATCCTCATTACGGGACTTTGGCGAAAGTTTTACCATTACACTTGACATCTCAAAGGCTTTCGATCGAGTCTGGCATAAATCTTTAATATTCAAACTGTCATCCTACGCTTTCTATCCTTCTATCTGTGCCTTCATCTATAGCTTCCTTTCTGGTCGTTCTATAGCCGCTGTTGTAGACGGCCATCGTTCTTCTCCTAGATCTATCAACAGTGGTGTTCCTCAGGGGTTTGTCCTATCATCAACTCTCTTCCTTTTATTCATCAATGACCTTCTAAACTGTACATCTAACCCTATCCGCTCGTACGCCGATAATTCCACCCTTCACCTTTCCATTCGGTTCCCGTGGCGTCCATCTCAGCAGTTACTTCAACAAACAAAGGATGAGGTATGGCACACCTAATGTCTGGTTTGGCTCGTATCTCTGACTGGGGTAAAAATAATCTTATTGTTTTTAATGCATCAGAGACTCAGTTTTTACACCTATCACTCCGATACAGTCTTGCACAGGAGTACCCATTAATGTTTAATAATATCCAGCTCAATCCTGCATCATCCTTGAACATGCTTGGGGTTTCATTCACACGGGACTTATCTTGGAAAGATCATATGACATGTCCTGTAAAATCTGCTTCTAAGAGATTAGGTGTGCTAAGCCGACTCCGTACCTTCTTTACCCCTGCACAGTTGTTAACTTTATACACGGGTTTTATTCTCCTCTGTGTAGAGTACAACTCTCATGTGTGGATAGGCTCCCCCTTCACACAGCTCTTCTCAATAGGATGGAGTCAAAGGCTTTTCGTCTCATCAACTTTCCTCCTCTCACTGTCTCCCTTCAACCTCTGTCTCTTCACCGCACTGTTGCATCTTTATCTCTTTTCTATCGCTACTTCAATGGTCTCTGCTCCGCTGAACTGTTTGCTTGCATCCCTCCACATCTTCGACGGGTGCGTAGCACCCGTCTAGCAACAAACTCTCATCCCTTTTCTGTCCAGCTATCTGATCCAACAGTTAACTGTTACTCCCAGTCCTTCATTTATGCAACAGGTCAACTCTGGAACTGTCTCCCTCTGTCTGTATCTCCTACTTCCTATGATCTCCATCCTTTCAAACGCAGTGTGTCCAGGCATCTCGAAATGAACGTATCTTGACTTTGGCTCTCTTTTGTATTGTTTTTGTTTTAGTCTTAAAGGGAACGGTTTGCGGGCTCCTGGAATCTTCTTTCTTGCATTAAACACACACACACACACACACACACACACACACACACACACACATACATACACACACACACACGCACACACACACACACGCACACACACACACACCGAAGGCGTCCTCGCTTCAATAAAAGGTCTCATCGTTGGTAGGGACTCTCAATGATATGTGTGTGTGTGTGTGCGTGTGTGTGTGTGTGTGTGTGTGTGTGTGTGTGTGTGTGAGAGAGAGAGAGAGAGAGAGAGAGAGAGAGAGAGAGAGAGAGAGAGATGAGCAATGAAACTCTTAATCTAGGCAGTTACGTTACGTATAAGAGGTTTTATAACACCTTAGCGATTTAATCTGCACTCGCTGAGTTGGCGGGCTCCGCTTGATGTCAAGTCACGTCCTATCTTCAGAAATGAGTCATAACTCGAGAACCGGAAGTCCGATTGGCCTTGAAGTTTTCTCTCTCTCTCTCTCTCTCTCTCTCTCTTTAGTTGGAGCATTTTAACAGTACCTTGCTCTAACAAAAAGTTGCCCTACATGCGCCGTTTTTGCTACAACTTAACTCTGGAACCGGTGGCCCAGTTAGCCTGGAAATTGTTTCATTCTTCAAGTTGTAGCATTTTAACGGTATCTTGCTCTAACAATAATTTGCTCTACATGCGCTGTTTTTGCTGTTACGGTCATAAACAAATACACCCATAAACATACAGAAATCGGATACTTAAAATAAAGATTATTACACCTTACAATTTTTCCTTTAAGCTACTAACATTATCATTTTTTTTATGCAAGGAAGAGAGAACCAAAGGCCAGGAACCTGTAATTTGTTCCCCGCAAGAAAGAAAAAACAAGATAAAAGAGCCAATTACAAGAACTGCTCATTTTTTTCAAAACCTGTTCATTTCGAGATGACTGGACACACTGAGTTTGAAAGACTGAAGACCATAGGCAGTAGGAAATGCAGACAGAGGAAGACAGTTCTAGAGTTAACCTGTTGCATACATGATGGACTGAGAGTAACGGTTAACTTTTGCATTTGAGAGTTGGACAGAAAAGGGATGAGAATTTGTTGCTAGACGGGTGCTGTCAATATTTTTGTGTTATAAAAGGATACAAAAAGATACCAGAGGACGTTGAGTAAACCGAAGTAATGGTAACAAAATTCACAAAACCACTCAGAAAATAAACCATTTTGGTGTCGGACCTTTCTTAATCTTTTTCTTTTTACTTCAGTTTTTTTCTTGTTTTCATTCTTTTTCTCATCTATTTTTCTTTCTTTTTACCTCCGCCAAGGAGGTTATGTTTTCACCCCTTTCCGTTTGTTTGTTGGTTGGTTGGTTAGTTTGTGAGCAAGATTACTCAAGAACTACTGGACTGATTTCCACGAAACGTGGAAGAAGAATGGGCCTTGATCCAGAATAGACTCCATTAAGTTTTGGTGCGTATCCGTACAAAGGTGCGGATTCAGGATTTTTTTTTTCACATTAGTTTTTTTCTACATTTTCGTAACTTTTTCAGGGAATATTGAATGGATCTTGATGAAAAAAAAAAAAAAATCAGGCATATTTAGGATGTTGCTGTCTACGAATGTGTACAGTTTGGCGTGGATCTATATAAAATTCCAAGACAAATAAAAATAGTCCCATACTATTCTTTACCTCTCCTGTCACTACATGACAAATGGGAAGCTACTCCAAGATATAAAAACCGCTCGTCTACAAGTCTAATATATATATATATATATATATAACTCAACCACAAAGGAACCACAAAGTCTTTTATGACATTTTGGAAAGTTCTAGCAGCCTGTGTGTGAGTATGTGTGTATGTGTGTGTATGGTCACTAGGCGCTGTCGTGTGCCTATCAAGCATTCCTTGAGTTAAGAGTGTGTAAGCATATTTAGCATTGCTCGATTCTTGCAGACACAGTACCTTCTCATCATCTGACTCCCTGCTTCTATCTGTCTCTCTATCTATCTATTTATTATGATTTGTAATTATAATATGGAGTCCTAACACACTTGGATGGGTGACCACCTGGGAACACCAGATGCTGTTGGCATCCCTACGTGTCAAGTGGGGTTGGTGGAGGATTAGTGCCCCTCCCTGTAAAACAATTAACTCTAAGCTTGACCACCCCGTTTGGGATACATGGCGTCTGGCAATGGATGGATGGAAATAGACAAAATCCACTCAACTACCGACCAGTATCATTGACCAGTGTTGTAAGCAAGGTATTAGAAAAGCTTATAAGAAAAGCTTGGGTAAACCATTTAGAAGAACACAGTATGAAAACAGAAAGACAGTTTGGTTTCAAAAAAGGAAAATCATGTGTTACTAATCTGTTGAGCTACTATGACAGAGTAACAAACACAATACAGGAAAGGGAAGGATGGGTGGACAGTATCTATTTAGATTTCAAGAAAGCTTTTGACACAGTACCACACCAAAGACTTTTATGGAAACTGTACCATCAAGGAGGAATTCGAGGCAAACTGTTTTGTTGGATGCAAGACTTTCTCATAAAAAGAGAAATGAGAACAGTACTAAGAGGAAACTACTCATCATGGAAAGAAGTGACTAGTGGAGAACCACAGGGTTCAGTACTGGCACCAATCATGTTTTTAGTGTATATAAATGATATAAACAGTAACACTGGAAATGAAAGCTATCTGAATATGTTTGCAGATGATGCAAAGATACAAAGGAGAATTACTAACACAGACTCTTGTAAAGAGCTACAAGAAGAATTAAATAAACTTCATGAATGGAGTAGTACATGGCAAATGGAATTCAATGTGGACAAGTATCATGTAATCAAGTTTGGTAAAAGTGGAAAAAGACCTGATTGGGATTATAAGTTAGGAAATAAAACCCTATACACATCAGAAAGAGAGAAAGACCTAGGTGTGATCATCAATAACGGACTATCTCCGGCTGACCACATCAGCGAGAAGGTACGGAACTTGTATACACTGCTTGCAAATATGAGAATAGCATTACATACATAAATGAAGACATGCTAAGAAGGATAATAACATCATTCATTAGACCAACCCTGGAATATGCATCAGTAGTCTGGAGTCCTCATCTCAAAAAGCACATAGACAAGATTGAAAAGTTCAAAGGGCCGCTACAAGATGGATACCAAGCTTAAGGGACCTAAGCTACGAAGAAAGACTAAATAGACTGAATCTACCAACACTACAGGAGCGAAGGAAAAGAGGTGACATGATAATACTATATAAGTGCATATCAGGGAAGGAGAAAATAGACATAAATGATTACTTAACACATGGAGAAGCATCAGCAAGAGGACACTGCAAAAAACTGCATAAGAAGAGAGGTGATAAAGACGTAAGGAAATTCAGTTTCCCAAATAGAGCAATTGACCAATGGAATGCACTACCGAATGAAATAGTGTGTGCCAAAACAATTCACAAATTTAAGGATATGTACGATAAATATGGTTTAACACACGGGACAGTACGAGCTTGACTCATTCCTGTAAAGATACAATTAGATAAGAATTAGGTAAGAACACACACACACACCTATAAGAGAACCAAAGACTACAATCAGACACACACCAGACATAAAGGAATGAGTGAACCATCAACAAACACACACACACACACACACACACACACACACACACACACACACACACACACACACACGCACACACGAGAGAACCATCAACACACACACGCACACACGAGAGAACCATCAAAACTCTCTCTCCCTCTCTCTCTCTCTCTCTCACACACACACACACACACACACACACACACACACACACACACACACACACACACACACACGCACACAGACTCCTGGTCATCCTCATTACGGGACTTTGGCGAAAGTTTTACCATTACACTTGACATCTCAAAGGCTTTCGATCGAGTCTGGCATAAATCTTTAATATTCAAACTGTCATCCTACGCTTTCTATCCTTCTATCTGTGCCTTCATCTATAGCTTCCTTTCTGGTTGTTCTATAGCCGCTGTTGTAGACGGCCATCGTTCTTCTCCTAGATCTATCAACAGTGGTGTTCCTCAGGGGTCTGTCCTATCACCAACTCTCTTCCTTTTATTCATCAATGACCTTCTAAGCTGTACATCTAACCCTATCCGCTCGCACGCCGATAATTCCACCCTTCACCTTTCCATTCGGTTCCCGTGGCGTCCATCTCAGTAGTTACTTCAACAAACAAAGGATGAGGTATGGCACACCTAATGTCTGGTTTGGCTCGTATCTCTGACTGGGGTAAAAATAATCTTATTGTTTTTAATGCATCAGAGACTCAGTTTTTACACCTATCAACCCGATACAGTCTTGCACAGGAGTACCCATTAATGTTTAATAATATCCAGCTCAATCCTGCATCATCCTTGAACATGCTTGGGGTTTCATTCACACGGGACTTATCTTGGAAAGATCATATGACATGTACTGTAAAATCTGCTTCTAAGAGATTAGGTGTGCTAAGCCGACTCCGTACCTTCTTTACCCCTGCACAGTTGTTAACTTTATACACGGGTTTTATTCTCCTCTGTGTAGAGTACAACCCTCATGTGTGGGGAGGCTCCCCCTTCACACAGCTCTTCTCAATAGGATGGAGTCAAAGGCTTTTCGTCTCATCAACTTTCCTCCTCTCACTGTCTCCCTTCAACCTCTGTCTCTTCACCGCACTGTTGCATCTTTATCTCTTTTCTATCGCTACTTCAATGGTCTCTGCTCTGCTGAACTGTTTGGTTGCATCCCTCCACATCTTCGACGGGTGCGTAGCACCCGTCTAGCAACAAACTCTCATCCCTTTTCTGTCCAGCTATCTGATCCAACAGTTAACTGTTACTCCCAGTCCTTCATTTATGCAACTGGTCAACTCTGGAACTGTCTCCCTCTGTCTGTATCTCCTACTTCCTATGATCTCCATCCTTTCAAACGCAGTGTGTCCAGGCATCTCGAAATGAACGTATCTTGACTTTGGCTCTCTTTTGTATTGTTTTTGTTTTAGTCTTAAAGGGAACGGTTTGCGGGCTCCTGGAATCTTCTTTCTTGCATTAAACACACACACACACACACACACACACACACACACACACACACACACACACACACACGCACACACGCACACACACACACGCACACACACACACACCGAAGGCGTCCTCGCTTGAATAAAAGGTCTCATCGTTGGTTGGGACTCTCAATGATATGTGTGTGTGTGTGTGCGTGTGTGTGTGTGTGTGTGTGTGTGTGTGTGTGTGTGTGTGTGTGAGAGAGAGAGAGAGAGAGAGAGAGAGAGAGAGAGAGAGAGAGAGAGAGAGATGAGCTATGAAACTCTTAATCTAGGCAGTTACGTTACGTATAAGAGGTTTTATAATACCTTAGCGATTTAATCTGCACTCGCTGAGTTGGCGGGCTCCGCTTGATGTCAAGTCACGTCCTATCTTCAGAAATGAGTCATAACTCGAGAACCGGGAGTCCGATTGGCCTTGAAGTTTTCTCTCTCTCTCTCTCTCTCTCTCTCTCTCTCTCTCTCTCTCTCTCTTTAGTTGGAGCATTTTAACAGTACCTTGCTCTAACAAAAAGTTGCCCTACATGCGCCGTTTTTGCTACAACTTAACTCTGGAACCGGTGGCCCAGTTAGCCTGGAAATTGTTTCATTCTTCAAGTTGTAGCATTTTAACGGTATCTTGCTCTAACAATAATTTGCTCTACATGCGCTGTTTTTGCTGTTACGGTCATAAACAAATACACCCATAAACATACAGAAATCGGATACTTAAAATAAAGATTATTACACCTTACAATTTTTCCTTTAAGCTACTAACATTATCATTTTTTTTATGCAAGGAAGAAAGAACCAAAGGCCAGGAACCTGTAAATTGTTCCCCCCAAGAAAGAAAAAACAAGATAAAAGAGCCAATTACAAGAACTGCTCATTTTTTTCAAAACCTGTTCATTTCGAGATGACTGGACACACTGAGTTTGAAAGACTGAAGACCATAGGCAGTAGGAAATGCAGACAGAGGAAGACAGTTCTAGAGTTAACCTGTTGCATACATGATGGACTGAGAGTAACGGTTAACTCTTGCATTTGAGAGTTGGACAGAAAAGGGATGAGAATTTGTTGCTAGACGGGTGCTGTCAATATTTTTGTGTTATAAAAGGATACAAAAAGATACCAGAGGACGTTGAGTAAACCGAAGAAATGGTAACAAAATTCACAAAACCACTCAGAAAATAAACCATTTTGGTGTCGGACCTTTCTTAATCTTTTTCTTTTTACTTCAGTTTTTTTCTTGTTTTCATTCTTTTTCTCATCTATTTTTCTTTCTTTTTACCTCCGCCAAGGAGGTTATGTTTTCACCCCTTTCCGTTTGTTTGTTGGTTGGTTGGTTAGTTTGTGAGCAAGATTACTCAAGAACTACTGGACTGATTTCCACGAAACGTGGTAGAAGAATGGGCCTTGGTCCAGAATAGACTCCATTAAGTTTTGGTGCGTATCCGTACAAACGTGCGGATTCAGGATTTTTTTTTTTTCACATTAGTTTTTTTCTACATTTTCGTAACTTTTTCAGGGAATATTGAATGGATCTTGATGAAAAAAAAAAAAATCAGGCATATTTAGGATGTTGCTGTCTACGAATGTGTACAGTTTGGCGTGGATCTATATAAAATTCCAAGACAAATAAAAATAGTCCCATACTATTCTTTACCTCTCCTGTCACTACATGACAAATGGGAAGCTACTCCAAGATATAAAAACCGCTCGTCTACAAGTCTAATATATATATATATATATATATAACTCAACCACAAAGGAACCACAAAGTCTTTTATGACATTTTGGAAAGTTCTAGCAGCCTGTGTGTGAGTATGTGTGTATGTGTGTGTATGGTCACTAGGCGCTGTCGTGTGCCTATCAAGCATTCCTTGAGTTAAGAGTGTGTAAGCATATTTAGCATTGCTCGATTCTTGCAGACACAGTACCTTCTCATCATCTGACTCCCTGCTTCTATCTGTCTCTCTATCTATCTATTTATTATGATTTGTAATTATAATATGGAGTCCTAACACACTTGGATGGGTGACCACCTGGGAACACCAGATGCTGTTGGCATCCCTACGTGTCAAGTGGGGTTGGTGGAGGATTAGTGCCCCTCCCTGTAAAACAATTAACTCTAAGCTTGACCACCCCGTTTGGGATACATGGCGTCTGGCAATGGATGGATGGAAATAGACAAAATCCACTCAACTACCGACCAGTATCATTGACCAGTGTTGTAAGCAAGGTATTAGAAAAGCTTATAAGAAAAGCTTGGGTAAACCATTTAGAACACAGTATGAAAACAGAAAGACAGTTTGGTTTCAAAAAAGGGAAATCATGTGTTACTAATCTGTTGAGCTACTATGACAGAGTAACAAACACACTACAGGAAAGGGAAGGATGGGTGGACAGTATCTATTTAGATTTCAAGAAAGCTTTTGACACAGTACCACACCAAAGACTTTTATGGAAACTGTACCATCAAGGAGGAATTCGAGGCAAACTGTTTTGTTGGATGCAAGACTTTCTCATAAAAAGAGAAATGAGAACAGTACTAAGAGGAAACTACTCATCATGGAAAGAAGTGACTAGTGGAGTACCACAGGGTTCAGTACTGGCACCAATCATGTTTTTAGTGTATATAAATGATATAAACAGTAACACTGGAAATGAAAGCTATCTGAATATGTTTGCAGATGATGCAAAAATACAAAGGAGAATTACTAACACAGACTCTTGTAAAGAGCTACAAGAAGAATTAAATAAACTTCATGAATGGAGTAGTACATGGCAAATGGAATTCAATGTGGACAAGTATCATGTAATCAAGTTTGGTAAAAGTGGAAAAAGACCTGATTGGGATTATAAGTTAGGAAATAAAACCCTATACACATCAGAAAGAGAGAAAGACCTAGGTGTGATCATCAATAACAGACTATCTCCGGCTGACCACATCAGCAAGAAGGTACGGAACTTGTATACACTGCTTGCAAATATGAGAATAGCATTCACATACATAAATGAAGACATGCTAAGAAGGATAATAGCATCATTCATTAGACCAACCCTGGAATATGCATCAGTAGTCTGGAGTCCTCATCTCAAAAAGGACATAGACAAGATTGAAAAAGTTCAAAGGGCCGCTACAAGATGGATACCAAGCTTAAGGGACCTAAGCTACAAAGAAAGACTAAATAAACTGAATCTACCAACACTACAGGAGCGAAGGAAAAGAGGTGACATGATAATGCTATATAAGTGCATATCAGGGAAGGAGAAAATAGACATAAATGATTACTTAACACATGGAGAAGCATCAGCAAGAGGACACTGCAAAAAACTGCATAAGAAGAGAGGTGATAAAGACGTAAGGAAATTCAGTTTCCCAAATAGAGCAATTGACCAATGGAATGCACTACCGAATGAAATAGTGTGTGCCAAAACAATTCACAAATTTAAGGATATGTACGATAAATATGGTTTAAGACACGGGACAGTACGAGCTTGACTCATTCCTGTAAAGATACAATTAGGTAAGAATTAGGTAAGAACACACACACACACCTATAAGAGAACCAAAGACTACAACCAGACACACACCAGACATAAAGGAATGAGTGAACCATCAACAAACAAACACACACACACACACACACACACACACACACACACACACACACACACACACACGCACACACGAGAGAACCATCAACACACACACACACACACACACGAGAGAACCATCAAAACTCTCTCTCCCTCTCTCTCTCTCTCTCTCTCTCTCACACACACGCACACACACACACACACACACACACACACACACACACACACACACACACACACACACACACACGCACACAGACTCCTGGTCATCCTCATTACGGGACTTTGGCGAAAGTTTTACCATTACACTTGACATCTCAAAGGCTTTCGATCGAGTCTGGCATAAATCTTTAATATTCAAACTGTCATCCTACGCTTTCTATCCTTCTATCTGTGCCTTCATCTATAGCTTCCTTTCTGGTCGTTCTATAGCCGCTGTTGTAGACGGCCATCGTTCTTCTCCTAGATCTATCAACAGTGGTGTTCCTCAGGGGTCTGTCCTATCACCAACTCTCTTCCTTTTATTCATCAATGACCTTCTAAGCTGTACATCTAACCCTATCCGCTCGTACGCCGATAATTCCACCCTTCACCTTTCCATTCGGTTCCCGTGGCGTCCATCTCAGCAGTTACTTCAACAAACAAAGGATGAGGTATGGCACACCTAATGTCTGGTTTCGCTCGTATCTCTGACTGGGGTAAAAATAATCTTATTGTTTTTAATGCATCAGAGACTCAGTTTTTACACCTATGAACCCGATACAGTCTTGCACAGGAGTACCCATTAATGTTTAATAATATCCAGCTCAATCCTGCATCATCCTTGAACATGCTTGGGGTTTCATTCACACGGGACTTATCTTGGAAAGATCATATGACATGTCCTGTAAAATCTGCTTCTAAGAGATTAGGTGTGTTAAGCCGACTCCGTACCTTCTTTACCCCTGCACAGTTGTTAACTTTATACACGGGTTTTATTCTCCTCTGTGTAGAGTACAACTCTCATGTGTGGGGAGGCTCCCCCTTCACACAGCTCTTCTCAATAGGATGGAGTCAAAGGCTTTTCGTCTCATCAACTTTCCTCCTCTCACTGGCTCCCTTCAACCTCTGTCTCTTCACCGCACTGTTGCATCTTTATCTCTTTTCTATCGCTACTTCAATGGTCTCTGCTCCGCTGAATTGTTTGCTTGCATCCCTCCACATCTTCGACGGGTGCGTAGCACCCGTCTAGCAACAAACTCTCATCCCTTTTCTGTCCAGCTATCTGATCCAACAGTTAACTGTTACTCCCAGTCCTTCATTTATGCAACAGGTCAACTCTGGAACTGTCTCCCTCTGTCTGTATCTCCTACTTCCTATGATCTCCATCCTTTCAAACGCAGTGTGTCCAGGCATCTCGAAATGAACGTATCTTGACTTTGGCTCTCTTTTGTATTGTTTTTGTTTTAGTCTTAAAGGGAACGGTTTGCGGGCTCCTGGAATCTTCTTCCTTGCATTAAACACACACACACACACACACACACACACACACACACACACACACACACACACACACACAGACACATACACACGCACACACACGCACACACACACACGCACACACACACACACCGAAGGCGTCCTCGCTTCAATAAAAGGTCTCATCGCTGGTAGGGACTCTCAATGATATGTGTGTGTGTGTGTGCGTGTGTGTGTGTGTGTGTGTGTGTGTGTGAGAGAGAGAGAGAGAGAGAGAGAGAGAGAGAGAGAGAGAGAGAGAGAGAGATGAGCAATGAAACTCTTAATCTAGGCAGTTACGTTACGTATAAGAGGTTTTATAACACCTTAGCGATTTAATCTGCACTCGCTGAGTTGGCGGGCTCCGCTTGATGTCAAGTCACGTCCTATCTTCAGAAATGAGTCATAACTCGAGAACCGGGAGTCCGATTGGCCTTGAAGTTTTCTCTCTCTCTCTCTCTCTCTCTCTCTCTCTTTAGTTGGAGCATTTTAACAGTACCTTGCTCTAACAAAAAGTTGCCCTACATGCGCCGTTTTTGCTACAACTTAACTCTGGAACCGGTGGCCCAGTTAGCCTGGAAATTGTTTCATTCTTCAAGTTGTTGCATTTTAACGGTATCTTGCTCTAACAATAATTTGCTCTACATGCGCTGTTTTTGCTGTTACGGTCATAAACAAATACACCCATAAACATACAGAAATCGGATACTTAAAATAAAGATTATTACACCTTACAATTTTTCCTTTAAGCTACTAACATTATCATTTTTTTTATGCAAGGAAGAAAGAACCAAAGGCCAGGAACCTGTAAATTGTTCCCCCCAAGAAAGAAAAAACAAGTTAAAAGAGCCAATTACAAGAACTGCTCATTTTTTTCAAAACCTGTTCATTTCGAGATGACTGGACACACTGAGTTTGAAAGACTGAAGACCATAGGCAGTAGGAAATGCAGACAGAGGAAGACAGTTCTAGAGTTAACCTGTTGCATACATGATGGACTGAGAGTAACGGTTAACTCTTGCATTTGAGAGTTGGACAGAAAAGGGATGAGAATTTGTTGCTAGACGGGTGCTGTCAATATTTTTGTGTTATAAAAGGATACAAAAAGATACCAGAGGACGTTGAGTAAACCGAAGAAATGGTAACAAAATTCACAAAACCACTCAGAAAATAAACCATTTTGGTGTCGGACCTTTCTTAATCTTTTTCTTTTTACTTCAGTTTTTTTCTTGTTTTCATTCTTTTTCTCATCTATTTTTCTTTCTTTTTACCTCCGCCAAGGAGGTTATGTTTTCACCCCTTTCCGTTTGTTTGTTGGTTGGTTGGTTAGTTTGTGAGCAAGATTACTCAAGAACTACTGGACTGATTTCCACGAAACGTGGTAGAAGAATGGGCCTTGGTCCAGAATAGACTCCATTAAGTTTTGGTGCGTATCCGTACAAAGGTGCGGATTCAGGATTTTTTTTTTTTCACATTAGTTTTTTTCTACATTTTCGTAACTTTTTCAGGGAATATTGAATGGATCTTGATGAAAAAAAAAAAATCAGGCATATTTAGGATGTTGCTGTCTACGAATGTGTACAGTTTGGCGTGGATCTATATAAAATTCCGGAGCTAGCGGATTTAAATATGCTTTTATTGGGGGGTAGTCTTTTTCCATATTGGATTAGACTTAACTGAAAAAACTGCATGCTGGACCTCGGCGGAGGTATGTGCTCAACTGAATGTGCCATTCTAGTTTTTCTTTTTTTTTTGTGGGTCCAGTCATGAAAACTTTAAGGTTTCGACTTACTTTTCCCTCTCAGGTTTACGGTAACTCTGGCTTCATTATGCCATTAACTACTCAGCCAGGTAATTAGCAGCCAATTCCTACAACCAGCCTGGGAAAAGTTCAAGTTCCTGGTCTCCTGAAGATTTAATAACAGCTTCTCTCTCTCTCTCTCTCTCTCTCTCTCTCTCTCTCTCTCTCTCTCTCTCTCTCTCTCTCTCTCTATCTCTATCTCTCTCTCTCCTGGCTGGGTCGTTACCATGATGATACCCGTTGTGGTCCCACCAGTCCTTTGGATATCTTCCGTGAATGGGAAAGTGATCAGATTTCTTTTTATGTAATGCAGAAGGAATAAGGCTAGAAGCCCACAAAGTTATTCCTTCCAAGAAGAAGAAGAAGAAGAAAAGGAAGAGAGAGAGAGAGAGAGAGAGAGAGAGAGAGAGAATTGATGTCTGGACACGCTGAGTGTGGATTTAAAACTCCTCTGTTCTTATTGAATACACACACACACACACACACACACATATATATATATATATATATATATATATATATATATATATATAATCATGTCATCAGCCTTTTGAGTGTCCACTGAAGGACCGGCCTATCCCGACCGAAGTGGGGAGATACAGCCAATGTATCTCTACCAAGTTGCTTAGGCTGTCTGTTAGAGATTGTATGTAGGGTGAGAAATGCTTGTAAGTGTAACTGTACTGCTGAAGTGGCTTTGGATGTGTATGTAGTCTGTGAACCAAATGTAATCGGCCCGCGCAAGCACAGTGGGTGCAAGCATACTTTATAGTATGCGACACTGGTTCATCCACAGCATCCCTTATGTCCACCAATGCAGTAAATGGCCAGAAGAACGCTCCCAAAGGTTATTACCCTGGCGAGGCGCGAACCCTCGTTCTTCAGTGTACGAAAACGCACACTATACCACAGAGGCTCCATATATATATATATATATATATATATATATATATATATATATATATATATATATATATTGTTACGGAACAGAGAGAGATAATGAACACTTCAAGTGAGAATACTAAAATCACTACTGTCCCACAAAGTTCCAGGTTCAAAACAAAAGACTTAGGTAAAATTACAAGTTAAAGTTTATTGCTCAAACTAACAACTAAACATTCAGGACTCATAAGGATAATGTAATGGCAAAACAGGTTACATATATGGTTAACTGCAATAGCCTCTATTAACACGAAATTAGCAAGAGCAAATTTATCTAAGTCAGTCCTGATAAAATGAGAAAACCGGATAATGCTCAGTTAAAGCAAGATATAAAATTATTACAGGTACAAAATATTACTAATACTGGCTGACACTCCTGACAATATGGAACCAATATGAACCATAAAAATTTTACCAGGCTCACGAATTAATGCCTTAGGCTATACAATACAAGAAAAATGGTAATAACACTTATACTCAAATTATGCAGCAGCTAGATGGCTGGAGACTTCCTGAGCACTCACAAAAATAATAATATACTGTACAGGGGAGGACAGAGATGTGAACAGAATGAGAAGTAGATCTAAGTGGCAACTAATGCAGAGACTGAGCTCATTATATAGGGGCTGGCAGAACTTGATTCAACTTGTAAGAAGGACGCGGAAATGAAGGCATAGGGGAGGAAGAGTTGAGAGTCCTGCTCTGAACAACAGAAAGAACGACTTACTCTACTATAAGAGGGAGAAGGGGGGAGTGAGGTAGAACACGCAAGCCTGGTCACTATGGAAGCCACGTGGCGAATCGTGAACAAACATGCAGCATACTATACATTAGGATCATACTAAGGATCATGCAGTCATGAACAAAACAGTATCATAAGTTAGAATTATACAAGGGATGATGAAATCATAGGCTTTGTAACACCTCCCCACAAAGAAAAAGAAATTTACAATGTACATTTCTTATTACTCTAAAACAATCTTTCTAAAGTCTAGATAAGCAATCTGCAATAACATTTTCTTTCCCCTTGACATGTTTATGTCTAATGAATACTTCTGAAGAAGTAGACTTCATCTTGTCAATCTCTGATATTTATCTTTAAACTTACTAAGGAATTTCAGTGGGTTGTGATCGGTATAAATGACTATGAGGTCAAAACCAGAACACAAATAAAATGAAAACTGCTGTAAACCCAAAATCAAGGCCAAAAGCTCTTTCTCAATAGTTCAGTAGTTCTTTTGAGGTGGAGTGAACTTCTTACTGTAATAAGATACAGGGTGTTCAATACCCTGATCATCCTCTTGCAGCAAAACAGCCCCAGCTCCTGTATCACTTGCGTCAACAGCCATCTTAAAAGGCTTAGCAAAATTTGGAGTAGCGAGCACTGGCTGACTTAATAGGATAGCTTTAAGTTTACTGAAAGAGGATTCACAGTTATCGGTCCAGACAAATTTAACTCCCTTTTTCAGTAGGTCTGTAAGTGGTGATACAAGAATTGAAAAGTTAAGAAAAAATCTCCTGTAATAACCTAACATTCCCAAAAATCTTTGTAGCTCTTTCCTACTTTTAGGTCTGGGAAGATCACTTATAACCTGAACCTTAGCTGCTGGTGGTGCAACATGTCCATCACCAATTACATACCCAAGGTACTGAACTTTAGCTTGACCAAACTAACACTTTGATAAATTAGCTACAAGATTAGCCTGAACCAAATGCTCAAGAAATTTACTGACATGGCATAGGTGATCTTTCCAGTTGTCACTGAAGATTAATACATCATCAATATAAACAACACACCCTGTCAAACCCTATGTTACAACATTCATGAGCTTCTGAAAAGTGGCTGGTGCATTCTTCATACCATATGGCATTACAGAACATGCAAAAGTCTTTCCTAGTGTTACAAAACATGAGATCTCCCTAGGACGTTCAGTCATAGGTACTTGCCAGTATCCCTTTAACAAATCAAACTTACTTATGTACCTAGCCTTTCCGATCTTATCTACGCAATCTTCCATGCGAGGGAGAGGGTAGGTGTCTGTTTTGGTTATCTGATTAACACGTCTGTAGTCGATGCAAAGCCGCTGTGACCCACCTGGCTTAGGGACTAGAGTGACAGGAGAACTCCACTCGCTCTGACAGGGCTCAATCATCTTGTGGTCCAACAGGTAGTCAAGCTCCTTCTGGATGAGAGGAACTTTCACCGGGTTCACACGGTAAGGAGGCAGTTTAATTGGCTTTGCGTCTCCAACATCGACATCATGCATCAACACAGTGGTTCTTCCTGGAGTGGCACGGAACACTTGCGGGTACTCCTGCAGTAATGCCGAAAACTCCTGCCTTTCCTCGGGAGCTAGATGAGAAAACTTAGTCTGGAGATCATTCATGATATCAGAATTCTTCCCCAAACTATCACTCAGGCTCATACTGCATGGGAGAGCTTCACTTGCAGACTTGGGTGGAACAGCTACAGTGCAGACTGGGTTATTTTCGTCCCGCCTGTGATATAACTTTAGCATGTTGAAGTGACAAAGTTGCTTGTTCTTTCTACGATCTGATGTGACGATGACATAGTTGACATCACTGAGTTTCTTCTCCACAAAATAAGAACCACTAAACTTGGCTTGAAGAGGTTGCGCATGCACTGGTAGCAGAATCAAAACCTGATCTCCTGGCTGAAAGTGGCGTAACCTGGACTTCTTATCATACCAAGTCTTCATCTTCTGAGCAGCTCCTAAATTCTCTCTCGCCAGCTGTATAGCAGTGGACAGCCATTCTTTGAACTTCATCACATACTCCAGCAGGTTGACATCATCTTCCTCCGACAGCCAGCATTCCTTGAGTAGCTTAAGGGGTCCTCTTACTTCATGGCCAAACAGTAGTTCAAAGGGTGAGAAGCCCAGTGATTCATTTGGAGATTCTCTTGCGCCAAATACAACGAATGGAAGACCTTTATCCCACTCTTTCTGATGTTCCAAACAGTATTTCCTGAGCATTGATTTGGGTGTTTGATGATATCTCTCCAACGCTCCTTGGGTCTGGGGATGGTAAGCTGAAGACGTGATCTGGGTGATGCCCAACTCTTTCAGAGACTGCTTGAAAACCTTTGACATGAAAATACTTCCCTGGTCTGACTGTACCTCTTTGGGCAGACCAAACTTGGTGAAGAACCCTAGCATTTCCTTAACCACATTCTTTGCTGAGATATTTCTAAGTGGAATGGCTTCAGGATAACGAGTAGCCATATCAATGAGGGTCAACACAAAAGAAAATCCTGAAAAAGTCTTAGGAAGAGGGCCCACAATATCCACCAACACACGGGTGAAAGGCGCCTCAAAAGGAGGAATGGGAACTAGAGGTGCAACCTTTTCGGTCTGATTACACTTCCCCACAACTTGACAGGTGTGAAAAGACTTACAATACCAGGAAACATCTCTGAAGATACCTGGCCAGTAGAAGTGTTTCAAAATGCGTGCCACAGTCTTCCTCTCTCCAAGGTGTCCTGCCAAACTGGAATCATGAGCCACTCTAATGATATCCTGCCTACAAACACGAGGGATGACAACTTGATGTACAACCTCCCATTCACAGTCGGCTGATGCTGTTGGGGGTCTCCACTTCCTCATAAGTACTCCTGACTTTATATAATAACAAGTAGAAGCACCAGCTGACTCTTCCTCACTGCAAGCAGAGTTAGCTAGACCTTTCAACTCAGGGTCAGCAACCTGCAACTCAACCAACTCTTGACGAGACAAATTATCAACACTACGGGGTACTGCCTCATCTGGTGAGTGGTCCAAATTAGCAAGAAAAGTGTCAGCTAGGATAACATCATCATCATCATTATCCTCTAAGTCACCAGTAACTTTAGACTTAGCCCTAGTGACAGCACATGCAGAGAACACATCAGGGACATCACAATCCTATGTCACAGTCACTGGTTCACTAGACAACTGAGGAGCTGGACACACTTGACTTCCACCAATATCATTTCCAAGTAAGAAAGTTACACCTGACATTGGGAGTGTCTCAACCAACCCAACCATAACGGAACCATTAACAAAACCAGACTCTAAATTCACCCTGGACAGAGGGACAGAGAAGTAATTATTCCCTACACCTTGTAAGATTACAGTTTCATCAGAGGAATTAACATTAGAGCCTAGAACACTGGTCAGCATAAGGGATTGGCAAGCACCTGTATCACGATATATTTTAACTGATTTCCTTTCATTACTGTCCAGAGGACTGACAAAACCATCAGACAGGAAATTAGCACATGAACTCTTGAGAGTGTCACCCACATTACTGCTCAAAAGAGGAGCTTCATCATGAGAATTTAATTTACCCCTCAAAGCAGGTTCAGTTAACTCGGTTAAAGAATTCAGGGAACTCTCAAGGGTGGACACCAGACCAATTGACTGAATATTTAAAGACTCCTTTTTGTTCACATGACGCTGTGTCCTGAAACATTTTTCCGTAGAATGACCAAGCTTATTACAATAAGTACATTTACTTTTCTGAAATCTAGAGGTGGAGCTGGTATTTACTTCTTGAGAAGCATCATCTTTATTCTCTTTCCTGTTACCTCTACTCTGAGTAAAGGCAACGTACTTAGTCCCAGCTTTCCTTTTTTCTTTAGAATATCTCTTGTGAGTAAGAACATATTCATCAGCTAAAACTGCAGCATCAGACAAATTGTCTATCCTTTTCTCATCAAGATATAGGCTTACATCTTTATTAATACACCTTTTGAAGTCCTCCAGCAAAATCATCTGGATAAATTTATCAAAATCAGAATATACATTCTTAGAATTTAACCACTGCTCTAACAGATCTTCTTTGATTTTTGCATACTCAGCATGGGATTGCTTATCTTGCTTATAAGTTGTCCTAAATTTTACTCTGTAGGCTTCAGGAACAAGCTCATAGGCCTTAAGAATCAAGCTCTTAACTACATCATAATTATCAGATTGATCCTGAGGCAAAGATGCATAAGTTACTTGAGCTTTACCGGTGAGAACACTCTGAAGGAGTACTGGCCAGTACTTTTTGGGCCAATTAAAACCTGTAGCTACCCTCTCAGACAACTGAAAATACTTTGTTAAATCAGATTCATTAAAAGGAGGGACAAGTTTAACATTTTTAGCCACATCAAAATCATCAGAGCTAGGTGATTCAGTTCCACCTTGTTTCATGCGATACTCATGGTCTGCCTGAATCCTAGCATGTTCAATTTGTGCTTCCTGGGTACGAGTCTGAGACTCAGCCTCCTTAGCACGTGCCTGAAACTCAGCCTCCTTAGCACGAGCCTCCTGCAGGGCTAGCTGAGACTTAGCTATTTCAATCTGCGTTTGCTCATCTGGAGGAGTTACATTAAACAAACTTTTATTAATCATGCCAACAATGATCTTTAGAATGATGAGAGTGAACAGCAATTCCCAATTGTTGAGCAACAAGCTTAAGTTCATTCTTTGTTCTGTTTTCTACATCACACACTGTTTGCACATTTGACAAAAAATCTTTGGCTTCATCAAGAGTAGTAATAGTAGACATCATGAATAAATCACAGTCACAATATATCAAGCAATATCCTTATGATAATATCCTGAATATCCTGATAAGAGGTCGCCAAATTAATGTTACGGAACAGAGAGAGATAATGAACACTTAAAGTGAGAATACTAAAATCACTACTGTCCCACAAAGTTCCAGGTTCAAAACAAAAGACTTAGGTAAAATTACAAGTTAAAGTTTAATGTTCAAACTAACAACTAAACATTCAGGACTCATAAGGATAATGTAATGGCAAAACAGGTTACATATATGGTTAACTGCAATAGCCTCTATTAACACGAAATTAGCAAGAGCAAATTTATCTAAGTCAGCCCTGATAAAATGAGAAAACCGGATAATGCTCAGTTAAAGCAAGATATAAAATTATTACAGGTACAAAATATTACTAATACTAGCTGACACTCCTGACAATATGGAACCAATATGAATCATAAAAACTTCACCAGGCTTATGAATTAACGCCTTAGGCTATACAATACAAGAAAAATGGTAATAACACTTATACTCAAATTATACAGCAGCTAGATGGCTGGAGACTTCCTGAGCACTCACAAAAATAATAATATACTGTAAAGGGGAGGACAGAGATGTGAACAGAATGAGGAGTAGATCTAAGTGGCAACTAATGCAGAGACTGAGCTCAGTATATAGGGGTCCGGCAGAGCTTGAGTCACCTTGTAAGAAGGACGCGCAAATGAAGGCATAGGGGACGAAGAGTTGACAGTCCTGCTCTGAACAACAGAAAGAAAGACTTACTCAACTATAAGGGGGAGAAGGGGGGAGTGAGGTAGCACACGCAAGCCTGGTCACTATGGAAGCCACGTGGCGAATCGTGAACAAACATGCAGCATACTGTACATTAAAATCATACAAAGGATGATGGAATCATGAACAAAATTGTATCATAAGTTAGAATTATACAAGCGATGATGAAATCATAGGGTATGTAACAATATATATATATATATATATATATATATATATATATATATATATATATATATATATATATATATGTATATATATATATATATATATATATATATATATATATATATATATATATATATATATATATATATATATGAGGTTGGAGTGAAAATAGGGGTCAGATATCAAATCATGCATTTATTGGATGTAATACCTACCAAAAGTTGCCAATGCTATGCTCATTAGTGATGTGAAATCTTAATGAAATAGGGCTAAGTGTTCTGCTTTCTGTCATCTGTTTTTTATCAACCTGTGACACAAATGACACAAATCCCTGGTACTCATTGTATTATACAATATAATATACAGTTATAAATTATAATAACCAATGTACAAATGTACTTGACTCAGTATTTGCAGCTTAAGCCAGTAAGCACAACACCTACAACAAATCTAAAAAGTTACTATGTGGTGCAATTCACTCAGTGTTAAATGTTGGCATGATAGTTTGAGCATGTACTCATGCTCGAATAAAACCATCCTTTGCTTCTTGTCCAACAACAGCTATTGATCCCACTATGACTGCCTTTATGCACCTTTTCACTGCTTGTGTATGACATCGAAAACATGGAATTTCAGTGGCAAGAGTTGTTTCGTTACGAACCACACTTCCCAGGTCAGCATTGGAGATTGATTTTGTGAGTGGAGGTTCAAGTAGGACACACTTCTGCCAGTCAATCAAATCAATGTACTCTTCGGCATTGACTGGGAGATGGTACTTGTAAACATCTGATACCACGTTGACGTGTCTTGGAGGCTCGATCTCACATGATTCGTTGAACACCCAACTCCCTGATAAGTTGTCGCTTGTTGGTTACCATGGTCAGCAAAATGTTTTTAGGGTGGCCAAAGTAGCCATTTCGCTGAATCACCGGATCAACTACAGCTTTCAGTTCATGCGACAGGTAACGTGACCTCTTGATCTGCATCCACAGGTGCTTAGAGCCATCCTTGCCTGAAGGTTTGGACTTGATCATGAGCCAGACTGGAGCATAAACCTTCAGAATGAATTCAGCAAATTGTTTTGAGATTATTGCTAGGCCTTTTTGTTGCAACATACAAACTCAGAACTCGACTGGCCAGTGTGACCCAGCGGGACATAACGAGTTTTCCTAGATGATGAAGTGACAAAGAGACAGAGTAAATGCCAGTGATTGCTGCTTGGCAAATATCCAGTGAATACTGCTGATCTGAACTCAAATCTTCAACGTTGACATCGGGAAATTCACACGTTATTGGGTCAAAAGCAACAATAGACATTTCCTCACAATTTGCCAATAAAGAACCGATTGGTTCTGAGAAACCTCTTGGTCCTGTCGTGCAACCATCCAGATGTTTGAACAAATGACGCCGAGGAAGTTCATTTGCATGAAGAAGGCAAACACACTACCGCAGAAGACGTTTGACATGTTCTTCAAAGAGTCTTATAACACCACCCTTCTTCCCTGTGTTCACTGCAGTGCCATCACACCCAACTACACCAGCTTCTGAACGTCTATGCTATTTTCACCAAGAAAATGAATGATGGCCAGCTTTCTGCTTGCAGAATTTCCATTTTCAGTTTTAATGTGACTGAGATGGTTGGAGCCAGGCTCCTGTACCAGCGATATATGCTCCTCTACAGTCACTCTCTGGTGAGCTGTGCCATCAACTGTTTCGAGAATCAGTGTTTTATCCTTTCTGCCATCAACATATAGGCCCTGTATTTCAGCAGTAAGATTTGTCACTTCAGCATGGACGGTTTTACGATACTTCTGCCGTTCTCTTCTAACTTTGCTTCTGTCGATGACATCACTGCAGTCCTCAGATGTTACTATGCCATAATTATCCAAGACTGCAGATGCAATCTCTGCCACTGCTCTATCTGAAAATGCATATCGCTCTGAAGCCCTAGCAATATTCTCTAGCTGACGTCTCTGCTGTGATGCTGCTTGAGAAATACATGCAGCAGTAGAAAGGTGTAATGATTGCAAAGTACGTGCAACAGTAGCAGATAATATTTCAGGTCACTATCTGTGTTTTCACCAGGTTCATCTTCTGCAAACTGCTAAAGCTGCTTTCATTTTTCTTTGATGTCGATTAACTGGCACTAGCTTCAAGGTAATACTGGATTAGCCTGTCTTGTTCATTTGAATTTCTTCTCAGACGCTCCTGTAACCTCTTTCTAGCTATGATGTCAAGTGGACCTATCATCATCTTGTGAGTGGTTCGTTGATCTAGAAGAAAAGACAGTTCAGAAATTGGAACCTTGCAAGACTTTGCACACGAACATGATGAATGATTAGCACATTTGCATGCTGCAATGTCGAAAATCTTCCTGGCTTGTTCCTTGAATTCGGTGACTTTCTATTCATACTGTTTAGTTCTTTACAACACAGGGTATCTCACAAGTTTGAGATATTTACTGTGGCAATTTCATAGCTGTATAATGCGGGTTGATGTCACAGTAGTGTCACGAATTCGCGAGAGTGTATCTATACAAATTCATGACATTGTACTTTGGTAAGAAAACCACGAACTCTAGTGGAATTCCCACTGGGTATCACCCAGTTCAGCCGTCCTCGAATTCACTTTGATCAGGATGGTTTTCAGAACATTTGTCACTGTATCATAAGTGACCACTCTTATGCATGACATTAGTGCTTTCACTGAGTGATTTATTGTGAGCGTATATTGTTCGCCCTCTTTCCGTTGACTGTTGAAGTTAGGCCACACCTACTTCTGGCAAACACGGCCATCTCTCTTACCCCTCCCTAGTTTGAATTCAGTCAGCTTTGAGTCACCTCGAGGATTGGACCGTTTGTGCCCAGCATAAAGTAGCGCCTCCATTGTTTAGCGAATTTCTGAATATCCACCTAGACAGTGAATTGGCGAAGAGGGCTTAGCGAATAGCAGCGTTTGGTGTTCATCAAGCAGGCGCCCAGACTTTCGTTTGGCTCCACTCCACTGACCAGTATTTCTGTTCGTTTTTCTAGGCTTAAGTTTGATTAGCTTTTGAATGAGCGAGTGAGTGTATTCTTTTTGTTATTTGAATTCATGGGTCCTCTAGTGACCGTGAATTCCCCTTTTGAATTCATTTTTAGATTCATATAACATAAATTTATTTTACTGTAATCAATAAATTTACAGATCTTTTCTTGAGCTTAATGTAATTAGGATCGTGTTTTATTTCTCCACATTAAGCTTACTTTCACAAACTCTTTACATTATTCATAACTGGTACTTAGGCCAGTTCTTCTGTATCAAACTTAAATCCGTTGTGCCAGCCATTAGTTAAGCACCAGCAAGAACCTCTCTATTATTATTAGCATTAATTATTGATTGTCAGGGGTGGAGTCACTTTCTTGAGAGGTTAACAGTACTACAAACAGCACTCAAGAGTAATTAGTCTCTGCTGTGTACTGTTGAGAAAGTTTATAAATTCTCGTCCTTAGAGAATCGGTGAAGTAAGCCGCATAAAGTAAAACTTACCACTTGATTTTCACAAGTCAGTTCCTTGTCTCTATATTCAAGTAATATCAAGCATTTTTAATTCATAAATTTACATCCCTCCGTGACAAGTAGGTATTGATGCTCGGCTCCAAATTTCTTTAATTTTGACAGCCAGGACATCAGACACTTTTGCAACAGTTCATTCTTTTTTTGAAAATCTCTTCAAATTCAGTCTGACCCACTGATAGTCCATAAGCATGTCTTCAATGGTTGGTAACCTGCGCAAGTTCATTCTATGAAGATTACCGAAAATTTGGCATGCCGGAGGTTTTCTCTGATGACGCTCAGCCATATTGTCACCATGCTCCAACATTCAAGCTGTGTAAGAAATGCAACAGAACATAGTAGGCTTAATAAACTAGAAGTATTATATTCGTTATAATTATGATATATACACTCATGTACTCACAAAACACTTCAGAAGCATGTATTTGAAACCTTATTTGCCTTGTCCGCTGAATATTTGATATGATTGAACATGTCCCGGCATATAAAATTAGCAATTTTGGTAGAGGGCAGAAAATGTTGGTTTTAGAATGACAAATTTTACATGCAAGATACAGTATGTGGGACAAATGACAACTTTTAGAAGGTTTTACATGTCATAATTCAATTTTTCATTTTTTTTTTCACTCCACCCAAATAGATAGATAGCTAGATAGATAGATATATCCATATAGATATATATGCAGAAACTTCACTTTGCCGTGAATGCATGTATGCAAAATAACCAAAGGAGAAATGAAAGGAGCGACAGTGAGTACTTTCATATACTACATCTTCAGGCAGACTGATACCGAAACATAAAGGTAGAGGTCTTTTATGCACATCCGCAGCAGGGAGTGGCACACAAAACAAAGGATGGCCTGAAATAAAACTGATCGATACGCAGAACAATAGGTAGATGACTTTTTACCTTTGGAATGCACCTGACAATAGGGGTAAATACTGCAGCTCAACTCGTGCACACCTGCAGCAGAGTGGCACTCAGAAACAAAGGATGACCTGAATTACAAATGAGGGATGCACAGAACTATAGGTACCTGACTTTTTACCTTAGGGATGCACATGACAAAAGGGTGTAAATACTGCGGCTTAAGACCTACTGTAGACGATTAATGATAGGTGTGTCCCACACAAGTGTGACTGTACTACCAAGAGACGACCAGTAAAACCAGTTGTTAGTCTGGGGTTACTGGTTTGAAATTAATTCAGTTAACAACATATCGCACTTAGTGACCATAGCTCATGTTTACATTCTTTTCATACGCTCTAGAAATTAGGCAGTATTCTATTACATTTCTTCAATCAAAGCTTTTTCATCATGCTAGAATCTTAGAGCATACCTAGTAATTATGGTGATCACTGGATGCTTTGTGCTGAAAAAAAACAACTTCTCTGTTGGTTAGTCCTTACACTGTACAGTATTAATGTCGTTAGATCCTAGTTTCTAAATCTTTTCCAGACTGTCCTATGTAAAATTTGTTACAACTTTTACACAGGATTTTGTAAACAACGCCTGAATTCCTATATGGGCTGCTCCTGGTGAGTTTTTTTTTTTTTATTGATGTTTTCATATATGAATACTACTTGTACATTAAGTTTCTTCAGTATGTGAACAACATCAAGAAAATTTTCATGGAAAGGAAGGACAAGGGTTCTTTCAATATTCTGGCAATCTGGCTTATTAACTTTCCCTTCAAGGAATCGTTTTTTGGCTGTTTTGTGGCCAGTGGTGTACAAAGGGGGGGGGTGCATGCGGCCATGGCCCTCCCCCTTTTGCAGATATATATATATATATATATATATATATATATATATATATATATATATATATATATATATATATATATATATATAAGTGGTCGGTGGGGGCGCTCACCATCCACTCAATCCATGTATTGCTGCTCTCGGGTGTCTGCCCTTTCCTCTCTTCCATCCTTCTTTCCTTCCATCCTCTTCTGTCTTTCTTTCCTTCAATCTTTCCTTGTCCTTCTGCCTACGGGTGACTTTACACTCCCTCTTCTATCTTTCTTTCTTTCATTCTTTCCTTTTCCTTCTGCCTGTGGGTGACTCTACACTGAGTGACAAGCCAAATGGTTTCCTGTACACCAGGAAATCATTTACTACGCTGGGTGGTAACCATATAACAAAATTTTGGCACCTAGTGGTTTAGTGGGAAATTATTGCGCTCCAGTCGGATTGAGCCGGTGAAGATTTATATCCAAGGGATGGTTGGGATTGATTGCTCATGTATTACCACTCAGGGATCAGTAAGGCTGGTCACTCTCATCTTAAATTTCGAGACCAACTGCCTAGCCCCGGGCTCCTACGCTCCTCTTGGGGCAATGTAGGATTGGATGATGTATATATATATATATATATATATATATATAGTTATATATATATAGTTATATATATATAGTTATATATATATATATATATATATATATATATATATATAGTTATATATATATATATATATATATATATATATATATATATATATATATATAGTTATAGTTATAGTTATAGTTATAGTTATATATATATATATATATATATATATAGTTATAGTTATAGTTATATATATATTGTTACATAGCCTATGATTTCATCATCCTTTGTGTAATTTTAACGCACAGTATGCTGCATGTTTGATCACGAGCGTGTTCTGCCTCAGTTCCCCCCTTCTACCGTTATAGTAGAGTAAGTCGTCATTTCTGGAGTTCAGACCAGGATTGTCAACTCTTTGTCCCCATGGCTTCATTTGCGCGTCCTTCTTACAAGTTGTATCAAGCTCTGCCGGCCCCTATATAGTGAGCTCAGTCTCTGCATCATCGCCACTTAGATCTGCTCCTCATTTTGTTCACATCTCTGTCCTCCCCTGTACAGATATTATTATTATTGTGAGTGCTCAGGAAATCTCCAAACATCTAGCAGCTGTGTGTAATTTGAGTATAACTGTTGTATTTTTTCTTGTACTGTGTAGCATAAGGTTAATTCTTAGGCCTAGGGAGGTTTTTTTTATTAATGTTGGGTTTTATGTCAGTTATTTTTGATAATAGTTTGTATCTGTAATAATTTATCTGGCATTCACTGAGTATTATCTGGTATCTCATTTTATCAGGGCTGACTTAGATAAATTTACTCTTGCTAATTTCGTGTTAATAGAGGCTATTGCAGTTAACCATATATTTAACCTGTTTATTTGCCATTACATTATCCTTATCAGTCCTGAATGTTTTGTTAGTTTGAGCATTAAACTTTAACTTGTAATTTTACCTAACTCTTTTGTTTTGAACCTGGAACTTTACGGGACAGTAGTGACTCTTAGTATTCTCACTTAAAGTGTACGTTATCTTTCTCTGTTCCGTAACATAAATTTGGCGACCTCTCATCAGGATATTCAGGATATTATCATAAGGATATTGCTTGATATTTTGTGACTTACTTATTAATTATGTCTACTATTACTACACTTGATGAAGCCAAAGATTTTTTGTCAAAAGTGCAAACAGTGTGTGATGTAGAAAACAGAACAAAGAATGAACTTAAGCTTGTTGCTCAACAATTGGGAATTGCAGTTCACTCTCATCATTCTAAAGATCAAATTGTTGGCATGATTAATAAAAGCTTGTTTAATGTAACTCCTCCAAATGAGCAAACGCAGATTGAATTAGCTAAGTTACAGCTAGCTCTGCAGGAGGCTCGTGCTAAAGAGGCTGAATTTCAGGCAAAAGCTAAGGAGGCTGAGTTTCACGTACAAGTTGAACTTGCTAGGATTCAGGCAGACCATGAGTATCGCATGAAACAAGGTGGAACTGGATCATCTTGCTCTGATGATTTTGATGTGGCTAAAAATGTTAAACTTGTCCCTCCTTTTAATGAATCTGATTTAACAAAGTATTTTCAGTTGTTTGAGAGGGTAGCTACAGGTTTTAATTGGCCTAAGGAGTATTGGCCAGTACTCCTTCAAACTGTTCTCACTGGTAAAGCTCAAGTAACTTATGCATCTTTGCCTCAGGATCAATCTGATAATTATGATGTAGTTAAGAGCTTGATTCTTAAGGCCTATGAGCTTGTTCCTGAAGCCTATAGAGTAAAATTTAGGACAACTTACAAGCAAGATAAGCAATCCCATGTTGAGTATGCAAAAATCAAAGAAGATCTGTTAGAGCAGTGGTTAAATTCTAAGAATGTGGATTCTGATTTTGACAAATTTAAGCAGATGATTTTGCTGGAGGACTTCAAAAGGTGTATTAGTAAAGATGTAAGCCTATATCTTGATGAGAGAAGAATAGATAATTTGTCTAATGCTGCAGTTTTAGCTGATGAATATGTTCTCACTCACAAGAGATATTCTAAAGAAAAAGGGAAAGCTGAGAGTAAGTACGTTGCCTCTACTCAGAGTACAGGTAACAGGAAAGAGAATAAGGATGATGTTTCTCAGGAAGTAAATACCAGCTTCACCTCTAGATTTCAGAAAAGTAAATGTACTTATTGTAGTAAGCTTGGTCATACTACGGAGAAATGTTTCAGGAGACAGCGTGATGTGAACAAAAAGGAGTCTTTAAATATTCAGTCAATTGGTCTAGTGTCCACTCTTGAGTTCCCAGAATTCTTTAACTGAGTTAACTGAACCTGCTTTGAGGGGTAACTTAAATTCTCATGATGGAGCTCCTCTTTTGAGCAGTAACGTGGGTGACACTCTCAAGAGTTCATGTGCTAATTTCCTGCTTGATGGTTTTGTCAGTCCTCTGGACAGTAATGACAGGAAATCAGTTAAAATATATCGTGATACAGGTGCTTGCCAATCCCTTATGCTGACCAGTGTTCTAGGCTCTAATGTTAATTCCTCTGATGAAACTGTAATCTTACAAGGTGTAGGGAATAATTACTTCTCTGTCCCTCTGTGCAGAGTGAATTTAGAGTCTGGTTTTGTTAATGGTTCCGTTATGGTTGGGTTGGTTGAGACACTCCCAATGTCAGGTGTAACTTTCTTACTTGGAAATGATATTGGTGGAAGTCAAGTGTGTCCAGCTCCTCAGTTGTCTAGTGAGCCAGTGGCTGTGTCCTAAGATTGTGATGTCCCTGATGTGTTCCCTGCATGTGCTGTCACTAGGGCTAAGTCTAAAGTTACTGGTGATTTAGAGGATAATGATGATGATGATGTTATCCTAGCTGACACTTTTCTTGCTAATTTGGACCACTCACCAGATGAGGCAGTACCCCGTAGTGTTGATAATTTGTCTCGTCAAGAGTTGGTTGAGTTACAGGTTGCTGACCCTGAGTTGAAAGGTCTAGCTAACTCTGCTTACAGTGAAGAAGAGTCAGCCGGTGCTTCTACTTGTTATTATGTAAAGTCAGGAGTACTTATGAGGAAGTGGAGACCCCCAACAGCATCAGCCGACTGTGAATGGGAGGTTGTACATCAAGTTGTCATCCCTCGTGTTTGTAGGCAGGATATCATTAGAGTGGCTCATGATTCCAGTTTGGCAAGACACCTTGGAGTGAGGAAGACTGTGGCACGCATTTTGAAACACTTCTACTGGCCAAGTATCTTCAGGGATGTTTCCTGGTATTGTAAGTCTTGTCACACCTGTCAAGTTGTGGGGAAGTGTAATCAGACCGAAAAGGTTGCACCTCTAGTTCCCATTCCTCCTTTTGAGGCGCCTTTCACCCGTGTGTTGGTGGATATTGTGGGCCCTCTTCCTAAGACTTCTTCAGGATTTTCTTATGTGTTGACCCTGATTGATATGGCTACTCGTTATCCTGAAGCCATTCCACTTAGAAATATCTCAGCAAAGAACATGGTTAAGGAAATGCTAGGGTTCTTCACAAAGTTTGGTCTGCCCAAGGAGGTACAGTCAGACCGGGGAAGTAATTTCATGTCGAATGTTTTCAAGCAGTCTCTGAAAGAGTTGGGCATCTCCCAGATCACGTCTTCAGCTTACCATCCCCAGACCCAAGGAGCGTTGGAGAAATATCATCAAACACTCAAATCGATGCTCAAGAAATACTGTTTGGAACATCAGAAAGAGTGGGATAAAGGTCTTCCATTCGTTGTGTTTGCTGCAAGAGAATCTCCAAATGAATCACTGGGCTTCTCCCCTTTTGAACTACTGTTTGGCCATGAAGTAAGAGGACCCCTTAAGTTACTCAAGGAATGCTGGCTGTCGGAGGAAGATGACGTCAACCTGCTGGAGTATGTGATGAAGTTCAAAGAACGGCTGTCCACTGCTTTACAGCTGGCGAGAGAGAATTTAGGAGCTGCTCAGGAGAAGATGAAGACTTGGTATGATAAGAAGTCCAGGTTACGCCACTTTCAGCCAGGAGATCAGGTTTTGATTCTGCTACCAGTTCATGGGCAACCTCTTCAAGCCAAGTTTAGTGGCCCTTATTTCGTGGAGAAGAAACTCAGTGATGTCAACTATGTCATCGCCACACCAGATCGTAGAAAGAGCAAGCAACTATGTCACATCAACATGCTAAAGTTATATCACAGGCGGGACGAAAATAATCCAGTCTGCACTGTAGCTGTTCCACCCGAGTCTACAAGTGAAGTTCTCCCATGCAGCATGAGCCTGAGTGATAGTTTGGGGAAGAATCCTGATATCATGAATGATCTCCAGACTAAGCTTTCTCATCTACCTCCCAAGGAAAGGCAGGAGTTTTCGGCATTACTGCAGGAGTACCCGCAAGTGTTCCGTGCTACTCCAGGAAGAACCACTGTGTTGATGCATGATGTCGATGTTGGAGACGCAAAGCCAATTAAATTGCCTCCTTACCGTGTGAACCCAGTGAAAGTTCCTCTCATCCAGAAGGAGCTTGGCTACCTGTTGGACCACAAGATGATTGAGCCCTGTCAGAGCGAGTGGAGTTCTCCTGTCACTCTAGTCCCTAAGCCAGGTGGGTCACAGAGGCTTTGCATTGACTACAGACGTGTTAATCAGATAACCAAAACAGACACTTACCCTCTCCCTCGCGTGGAAGATTGCATAGACAAGATCGGAAAGGCTAGGTACATAAGTAAGTTTGATTTGTTAAAGGGATACTGGCAAGTACCTATGACTGAACGTGCTAGGAGATCTCATGTTTTGTAACACTAGGAAAGGCTTTTGCATGTTCTGTAATGCCGTATGGTATGAAGAATGCACCAGCCACATTTCAGAAGCTCATGAATGTTGTAACAGAGGGTTTGGCAGGGTGTGTTGTTTATATTGATGATGTATTAATCTTCAGTGACAACTGGAAAGATCACCTATGCCATGTCAGTAAATTTCTTGACCGTTTAGTTTATGCTAATCTTGTAGCTAATTTATCAAAGTGTGAGTTTGGTCAAGCTAAAGTTCAGTACCTTGTGTATGTAATTGGTGATGGACATGTTGCACCACCAGCAGCTAAGGTTCAGGTTATAAGTGATCTTCCAAAACGTAAAAGTAGGAAAGAGCTACAAAGATTTTTGGGAATGTTAGGTTATTACAGGAGATTTTTTCTTAACTTTTCAATTCTTGTATCACCACTTACAGACCTACTGAAAAAGGGAGTTAAATTTGTCTGGACCGATAACTGTGAATCCTCTTTCAACAAACTTAAAGCTATTCTATTAAGTCAGCTAGTGCTCGCTACTCCAAATTTTGCTAAGCCTTTTAAGATGGCTGTTGATGCAAGTGATACAGGAGCTGGGGCTGTTTTGCTGCAAGAGGATGATCAGGGTATTGAACATCCTGTATCTTATTACAGTAAGAAGTTCACTCCACCTCAAAAGAACTACTCCACTATTGAGAAAGAGCTTTTGGCCTTGATTTTGGGTTTACAGCAGTTTTCATTTTATTTGTGTTCTGGTTTTGACCCCATAGTCATTTATACCGATCACAACCCACTGAAATTCCTTAGTAAGTTTAAAGATAAAAATCAGAGATTGACAAGATGGAGTCTACTTCTTCAGGAGTATTCATTAGACATACAACATGTCAAGGGGAAAGAAAATGTTATTGCAGATTGCTTATCTAGACTTTAGACAGATTGTTTTAGAGTAATAAGAAATTTCCATTGTAAATTTCTTTTTCTTTGTGGGGAGGTGTTACATAACCTATGATTTCATCATCCTTTGTGTAATTTTAACGCACAGTATGCTGCATGTTTGATCACGAGCGTGTTCTGCCTCAGTTCCCCCCTTCTACCGTTATAGTAGAGTAAGTCGTCATTTCTGGAGTTCAGACCAGGATTGTCAACTCTTTGTCCCCATGGCTTCATTTGCGCGTCCTTCTTACAAGTTGTATCAAGCTCTGCTGGCCCCTATATAATGAGCTCAGTCTCTGCATCATCGCCACTTAGATCTGCTCCTCATTTTGTTCACATCTCTGTCCTCCCCTGTACAGATATTATTACTGAGTGCTCAAGAAATCTCCAAACATCTAGCAGCTGTGTGTAATTTGAGTATAACTGTTGTATTTTTTCTTGTACTGTGTAGCATAAGCTTAATTCTTAGGCCTAGTGAGGTTTTTTTATTAATGTTGGGTTTTATGTCAGTCATTTTTGATAATAGTTTGTATCTGTAATAATTTATCTGGCATTCACTGAGTAATATCTGGTATCTCATTTTATCAGGGCTGACTTAGATAAATTTACTCTTGCTAATTTCGTGTTAATAGAGGCTATTGCAGTTAACCATATATTTAACCTGTTTATTTGCCATTACATTATCCTTATCAGTCCTGAATGTTTTGTTGTTAGTTTGAGGATTAAACTTTAACTTGTAATTTTACCTAACTCTTTTGTTTTGAACCTGGAACTTTACGGGACAGTAGTGACTCTTAGCATTCTCACTTAGTGTAGGTTATCTTTCTCTGTTCCGTAACAATATATATATATATATATATATATATATATATATATATATATATATATATATATATATATATATATATATATATATATATATATAGTTATATATATAGTTATATATATAGTTATATATATATATATATATATATATATATATATATATATATATATATATATATATATATATATATATATATATATATATGGCCCCCCCCTTTTCAACTTTCTGGGTACGCCAGTGATTGTGGCACTGAGTTAGTATACTTTGTGGATAATTTAGCTTCTCTCCTATGCTCTGAATCGTTTTTAGTTTATCATCTAAAATTTCTGGGTCTGAAATTCTATATGCTCTTAAGTACATGGTTATGAACACAGATTTTTTTTTTTTTAATTAATGTGATTTTTTGAATAATAATGCACATACGCCATTATATTAGTAGGTTTCTGTATACTTTACTCTTCAAAACACTTTTGTCTTCTGATAACTTTTACATCGAATAATGGCAATTCATTATCAATTTCCACTTCATGAGTAAACTTTATCGATGGAACTAACAAATTTAATTTCAGAAGAAATTCATCAGTGGGAAGACTGTTAGGCCAGAAGCACAGGATATCATCAACGTATTGGAGCCAAACCATATTTTGTCCCTTTACGGATGTCAGTAAATGATTCTCAATATATTCCATGTAAATATTTGCCAGACCTGGGAGGAGGGGATTATCTATGGTCATACCAAATTATTGTGTGTAATATTTGCCTTCAAATGTAAAAGATGAGTTTACAATGCACAATTCAATTAGGTTGATGATGATTTCAGAAGGAATACCAGCAATGTTACTACCCCGAATGCTTGACAGGAAAGTTAAAACATCATCAACAGGGACACTTGTGAATAATGATTTATATCAAAGCTGACAAATTTGTAGGGGTACATGACATTTAGGGATTTTAACTTCCTTACCAAATCCTCATTGTTTTGTACAAATGAATCGGGGATAGTGCCTACAATAGGAGACAACAGTGTTACAAGCCACGTTGAGAGCTTGTATGCCGTAGAGCGTACAGAGCTTACGATAGGGGTGATAGGATTGTTACTGACATCCGTAAAGGGATAAAATATAGTTTGGCTCCGATACGATGATATCTTGTGCTTCTGGCCTAACAGTCTTCCCATTGATGAATTTCTTCTGAAATTAAATTTGTTAGTTCCATCGATAAAGTTTACTCATGAAGTGGAAATTGATAATGAATTGCCTTTTTCGATGTAAGTTATCAAAGACAAAAGTGTTTTGAAGAGTAAAGTATACAGAAACCTACTAATATAATGGCGTATATGCATTATTATTCAAACCATCACATTAATGTAAAAAAAAAATCTGTGTTCATATCCATGTACTTAAGAGCATATAGAATTTCAGACCAAGAATTTTTAGATGATGAACTAAAAACAATTCAGAGCATAGGAGAGAAGCTAAAATATCCACAAAGTATACTAACTCAGTGCCACAATACAGCCAAGAAACGATTCCTTGAAGGGAAAACTAATAAGCCTGATTGCCAGAATATTCAAAGAACACTTGTCCTCCCCTTCAATGAATATTTTCCTGATGTTGTTCATATTCTGAAGAAACTTAATGATCAAGTATAAATACGAGAATACCATCAAAAATAACCCTCATCAAGAACAGCCCATTCACTAATGCAGGCGTTGTTTACAAAATTCCGTGTAAGAGCTGTAACAAATTTTACATAGGACAATCTGGAAATTATTTGGAAACTAGAATCTCACAACATAAATACAGTATAAGAACAGCCCAGTCCTGTGATCACCATTGTGACTGGGTAGACTCTAAGATTCTAGCATGATCAAAAAGCTTAGATGAAAGAAATGTTATAAAATCTTTCCTAATTTCTAGCGCGTATGAAAAGAATGTAAACATGAGCTATGGTCACTTTAAGTGTGATATGTTGTTAACAGAATTAATTTTAAAGCAGTAACCCCCACACTAACATCTGATTATTACTTGTCGTCTCTTGGTAGTACAGTCACACTTGTGTGGGACCCACCTAGCATTCATCCTCTACAGTAGGTCTTAAGTTAAGCAGCAGTATTTACCCCCTTTTGTCATGTGCATCCCTAAGGTAAGAAGTCAGGTACCTATAGTTCTGTGCATCCCTCATTTGTAATTCAGGTCATCCTTTGTTTCTGAGTGCCACTCTGCTGCAGGTGTGCACGAGTTAAGCTGCGGTATTTACCTCTATTGCCAGGTGCATTCCAAAGGTAAAAAGTCACCTACTTATTGTCCTGCGTATCGATCAGTTTTAATTCAGGGTATCCATTGTTTTGTGTGCCACTCCCTGCTGCGGATGTGCATAAAAGACCTCTACCCTTTACTTGTCTGAATCAGTCTGAAGATGTAATACAAGAAAGTGCTCACTGTCGCTCCTTTCATTTCTCCATTTGTTATTTTGCACACACACACACACACACACACACACACATATATATATATATATATATATATATATATATATATATATATATATATATATATATATATATATATATATATATATATATATGTATGTATATACAGAGAGCGAGAGAGAGAGTGAGAGAAAGAGATCCATTAAAATTTCACATATACATCTTTCGTCTCGTTAAAATTTCCCACAGAAGTATCCCTTAATATTTAACAATACACAGCTCAGTCCTTCATTGTCTCCTAATATCCTTGGGTTTTCTATCGCTAAAAATCTTGGATGGATCATACTACCACCCTTACAAAATCTGCATCCAAGAGATTAAGTGTACTAAACCGACTTCGTGTTTTCGTTACACTACACAGGTGTTGACTTTGTATAGGGGTCTTATTCGCCGGTGTGTGGTGTATATCTAGCAGGTTTGGGGTTGGAGTTGTGCCCCATATACAGTTCTTTTAAACAGGGTGGAGTCAAAGGTTTATTGTTTGTTAATATCCCCTCTCTCACTCTCTCTCTTCAACCTTTCTTTCTCTGCATTGTTGTATCTTTATCGCTGTTTCAGTGATTCTCTGAAACGTCTACTTGCACCCCTCGTCCATTTTGGCAGGCGCATAGCACATTTCTGGCAGCACACTCTCACCCCTTCTCTGTCCAGCTGTCTAATGCGAGAGTTAATCGATACTTTCAGTTATTCATGAATGCAGCAGGTCATCTTCGGAACTGCCTTCTTCAGCTTCAGTCTGTGTGACCCCAGTCACATCTCAGAATGAATCTTCAATTTTGCATTGTCGTGTTTTAATTTCTTATGTAACGAAAAACTTTTCTGGTTTTTAGTCTTTGGTTGAGTCTTCCTTGCATGAAAAATTATGATTTTTCTATTGCTTTTAACTTCAATTTTCATCTGATCCATTTTAAAGAAGGCTTCTTGTTTCTACTTGTTCCACTGGACATCTAGCAATGTTTTTCCATGTCTCTCCGAATACTCCTACGTTTGCTGTACAAGAACTTCGTTCCCCTCAGTGTGGTAAACCCGCAGCAGCCGACACTGATGATATTAGATGTGCCCGGGTAGTGTCGTCATTGTCAGTTGCTGCGGACTCTCCACACTGATTTTCAAAGTCCATGGAGAGAAAAACAGGACAGACGACCGGACTCTTCATGCCGACTGCTCATACCAAGGTTTTGTTTGCAAAGGCGCCTAGATTGTAACAATTCGTATATTCTTGACACCTCTTGCTCCGGATCAGTGTTGACTACGCCAAAGTCATCTGCTCCATCACTGCTTTGTGGTTTAGAAAGAGACTGGTGGTGGTGAGGGACCCCTTCACGTGATGGCACCGATATAGCCAGGCAACTTCGCTAACCGGCTATACGGTCGTCACTGAACTCCTTCCCTATCCTATGAAAAGAATCTGGTAGACTACAAGATGGTAAACTACTTAAAAGAGATTTGAGTTGGTGCCTCGTATGTCCAGTTCAGGCATTAGTGACAGGGGAACACTTTTCTTCTGATCCCTAGTAAAGAAACTTCCCAGTGTGGTTGCACCTGATTAGTATAGTTCCTTTGATGACCGGAATGCACAGGCTTCAGCACCAAGACAAATCAGTGTTCCCTTGAAGAACTACCATTAAGGGTTATGTTGAAAAGGGAATTATATATATATATATATATATATATATATATAGCCCGACGCCCTAATCCCGCAAAGGGTGGCCACAGACAAAACGCCTCCAAGTCGCTCTGACACCCACCATTTGACTACCCTCCCCCGAACTCAACCCCCCCTCCCTCATATACCTCTCAACTCCATCCCTCCACCTCATCCTCGGTCTACCTCTCCCTCTCCCTCCCTCCACCTCACCTACATACACCCTCTTAGTCAGTCTTTCATTCTCCATTCTCTTCACATGTCCAAACCACCTCAGTGTATGTCTCCTAATCTTCTCAACCACATCCACATCCACCCCACAGCGTTCCTTCACTTCTTCAATTCGTCAACCTGTCCCTCCACGTCACTCCACATGCTCCTCTCAAGTAACTAATTTCCACTGCTCTCACTCTTGACTTGTTCCCCTCTTGCAAGGTCCATGCCTCGCTTCCATACGTCAGGGTAGGGATCACAATACTATCATGCAGTGACTTCTTAACTTCCATACTCACCTCCCTATTTCTCATCACTGCTTTCAGTGTACCAACAATCTTCCTTCCCTGCTGTACCCTTTCACGCACTTCATCCCCCAAAGTTCCATCCTTACTCATCACACTACCCAAGTACTTGGATGCACTCGCATTCTCCATATCCTCACCATCCAACCTCACTGCACACTCTGTGACTTCATTCCTCTCAAACACCATAACTTTACTTTTGTTTACATTAACTTTCAGATTCCTCCTCCTACACACTGTCCCAAATTCATTCACCAAACCTTGCAACTTCCATTCATCTTCACTCAACAGTACTGTATCATCAGCAAACAGCAACACTAGAAGCTTCCAAATCTCACCCTCATTCATTAGAGCCACCCCCACATCCACTGCCCTACTCTGCACCTCCTTTACAACCCCATCCATGTATATATTAAACAGCCATGGAGACATCACACAACCCTGTTTCAGTCCCACATTGAGATCAAAGAACTCACTCAGCTCACCATCCACTCGCACCGTAACCCTAGCTCCCTCGTACATACTCTTCACAGCACTCAACAATTTCCCCTCCACTCCATATATTCTTAATACCTTCCACATACATTGCCTATCTGTTCTGTCATAAGCTTTCTCCAAGTCCATGAAGGCAGCATACACTTTCCTTCCCTTCTCTAGACACTTCTCCACTAAACATCTTAGAACAAATATCTGATCTACACACCCTTTTCCTTTCCTAAATCCCCCTTGTTCTTCTCCAACTAGCTCCTCTGTCATATGCCTAACCCTATCAATGAGTATTCTACCACATATTTTACCAGTCACACTAAGTAGGCAAATACCCCTATGGTTACCACATACTTCTCTCTCTCCTTTTCCTTTGTATAAAGGAACAATTATACCCGATTTCCAGTCCTCTGGAACCCTTCCCTCTTCCCAAGCCAATCTACACAACTTCCATATCCACTCCACAACAATCTCACCCCCATACCTAAGCATTTCACCACACACTCCATCAATTCCTCGGGCCTTTCCCAACTTAATATTCTTCATCGCTTCCACTACTTCTGCCCTACTGATCTCTTCCTCCCTCCTCTCATCTCTTCTTCTCCCAGCCATTCCCCAACCACTTATACTCGCACTGCTCTCACTCTCCACATTAAACAAATCCTCAAAGTGCTCCTTCCATCTCCTCAGTTTCTCTCGCTTCTCCACCAGCAACCTATTATTCCTATCTTTCACTCCCCTACTATTTCCCCTTTCACACTGCCTTACTTTCTTTACCTCCTTCCAAAACAATTTCTTACTCTCCCTCCATTTCACACTCAGATTTCTACCAAACTCCTCATCCACTTTCTTTTTACTCTCCTTCACCAGTCTCTTAACCTCCCATCTCCTGCTCACATATACCTCTGTCTTCTCTCTCTCATCGTCTCCCCTACCTCTACTCGCAAACCATTCACTATATGCCTTCTTCTTTTGTTCCACAGCTCGTTTCACCTCATTCCACCATGCTGTCCCTTGCACACCCTTGCATCTCCTCCTCACTCCACAAACCGCCTCACACTCTGCACCTATCCCTTCCGTGAATATCTTACATATGTCTTCCACTCCTTCCATCTGCTCTAGCTCATACCTTCCCAGTCTTCTTCCACTATGCTCTTATACTCTGTCATTTTCTCACCATCTTGCAATTTCTCCACTCTTCTCACAGGAGTTGCTTCCTCCTGTCTTCCCCTTCATCTCCTCAACCACTTTCTCTGCAGCTCTACCTTGGCCATCACTAAGTGATGGTCCGAGACTCCATTCCCCCACCCTCTCCACACTCTTGCATCCAACACTTGTCTTCTCATTCGCTCATCCACACACACGTAGTCTATCATTGCCTTTCGTTCAACAAGTTCACCATCGATCCTCCTCATTACTCTCCATGTATACCGGTGGATCATCTTATGCCGAAAGTAGGTGTTGGCTATTGCCAACCCCTTACAAGCACAGATGTCCACCAAAGCACTTCCATTCCCATCTACGTCAGCTGGCACACCCCACTGACCAACCACTCCATCCACTCGTACATTCCCAACTTTGCCATTCATGTCTCCAATCAACAGCCCTCTCTCGCTCCTCTCAAACTTGTCAATACACGCTTCTACACTCGCCCAAAACTCATCTTTCACTCTTATAGATACTTGTAAATATATATATATATATATATATATATATATATATATATATATATATATATATATATATATATATATATATATATATATATATATATATATATACCGGTATATACTGTGTACTTAATCTTCCCTCAGAGACCTAGTAGAAATGAAATTATATGAGACTTTTTATCACTTAAATTACCATTATTCAAAAGTGGGTAAAAAAATTTTATGGTCTCTATATTAGTTAGGTAATAAAAACAATGAAAAGATGCTGCTTTGGATTTATTCACACACACACACACACACACACACACACACACACACACACACACACACACACACACACACACACACACACACACACCGCTCGCTGGCTCAGTGGTAACGTTCTCGCTTGCCATCTGGTAGACGGGAGTTCACGCCTCGCTCAGGTTGCAAAAAGTTTCACTGACAAAGTGGGTGGTTATTGTTCCCCTTGAGTAAGGGGATGGGTGTGTGCGTGTGTGAAGGTCACAGCCTTGCCCTTAGATCTGACTATATGAGCTCTCAGCTCCCTTCCGGGAGGGTAAAAAGCTGATGATCACGACCATCAAGTGATCCTGACCGATCCAGTGAATTACACACACACACACACACACACACACACACACACACACACACACACACAGAATGGAGATAGGTCCTGGTTCCTGTCACGTGGGTTCAGGTCGGTTCAGCGAGTTCCATGTGTTCAAAAAGGAAACAGAGATCCACCGTTTATGCATCGCTGGAAGCCATTCAGCTGTGGGGGACACAGAGAGAGTTACAGAGGTGGTTGAGCTTTTGTCAGGTTACGGAGACAAATACGTTATTGAGGCTATGGACATTTTTCAGATGAGAGAAAGCGTGAGAGATTACAGGGGTTATGGATCTTTTTTTTTTTCAGGTTAAGGAGAGAGACAAACTATAGGGGTTATGGATCTTCTTTTCGGGTTAGAGAGAGAGAGAGAGAGAGAGAGAGAGAGAGAGAGAGAGAGAGAGAGAGAGAGAAGTTATAGGGGTTATGGATCTTTTTTCAGGTTAGAGAGAAGTTATAAGGGTTATGAATGTTTTTTTTTTTTTTTCACTTTAGAACAACTACAATGTAACACTTGTAGTAAAACTTTCACATAAGAGAGATAATGATCGTGAAAGTAGGATTCGTATCTAAAGACCAAGATTTTTTTTTACTATGACATACAAACTACCAGGTAATTCTCTCTCTCTCTCTCTCTCCATCCATCCTTCTACCCACAAACATTTATATACCTCTCTAGCGTACTCACATGGCCAAGCTTATCCTCTATACACACGAGCAGCTCCGGCAGTGCTAAATTTATGTCCACATCGACGATGGCTCTTGCAAAGACATCCAAGAGCAGCGGACATGTTGGGTCGACTGTGGTAGAGGAAGGGAAGATTGTTGATTAGGTCAAGTGATTAGAGAAGCTGCCTGATGTGTAAAAGGGCGCAGGGCAAATCAGGACAGGGCAGAGTAATGACAAGGATGGCAGAGCAGGATAATGTAGAGGAAGGCAGGGCAGGGTAATGTATGGGAAAGCAGGGCAGGGTAATGTAGAGAAAGGGAGGGCAGGGTAATGTAGAGGAAGGCAGGGCAGGGTAATGTAGAGAAAGGCAGGGCAGGGTAATGTAGAGGAATGCAGGGCAGGGTAATGTAGAGGAAGGCAGGGCAGGGCAGAATATTTTAGAGGATTCAGGGCAGGGCAGATCAAGGCAGGTGAGGAGTGAGGGGGAAAGTTGAGGGGGTGTGTGACTGGGAGAGAATATATCTTTCCCACATTAGTAATTTAGGAATCAGTGTTATATCTTCGTCATCGTCATCGTCATCGTCTTATACTTAATTCTATATCCCACAAATAAAACAAATGAGCCAGGAGATTAACAGAGTCACCATACGATAAGTAAAAACGTATTAGTCAGAAGATTAAACAGATTCACCACACTGAATGACTTGAAGAATCCAGTTTGCCAGAATAAACAAAAAAAGAGAAAGTTCTCGTATTAAAGGGAAGAAAATTAGTGAATACAAGAAACGCCGAGGTGATGAAGTGAAATAGACAGTTGGAGAAGAACGCTATGTAAGTTTGATCAGGAAAGAATTGGAGTAAATGAAGTATTTTAGGTATTTAAAGGTGGCCAAAGAAGCAGATGAAGCTATGGGAACTAAGTTGCAGGATAGGAGAAGAGGCATATTAGGTTACTGTGAAGCATTTGGAACAAAAGGTCAGGGTAGAAAAGCAATATGACCCTGACAGTCCTGTATGGATGCACGGAGAGATCTTTGAATATTAGGGACCGAAAAAGGGTGGAAGCTCTGGCTTTGAAGTGCTCCAGATATGTACAGTATGCAGAGTTAGATGACGTAGCAGAGTGAGATAGGACATTGAGAAACCGTAAGAGACCAGGCACCCGCAAAGGTAGGCGTAGTGCAATGGAATGGACGGATCAGGGTATGTTATGCTATAGCCAACAGGGAGAAAGTGTGGTGGGAGGTTGATGAAAGTATACTGATCTGAAGTGGAGTGAGTGAGGGAAATGATGAGGTCTAGAAGATGGTGAAAGGATAGTGTTGAAACAGATTTTCAACTCTAGAGGTGTGACCATCGAGGACTGTGAGAACTGTGTATGGAATATAGCTAATTGGAATGAAGTGGCTTAGGGGAGAACGACTCTGCCAGTAATCTATATGGACAAGAAGTGAAGCAGCTGGAGTAAACCGTGAATAAGAAGTGCATGAGTATGAATAATTTTCAGACTGCTTTACTCAGACCATTAAATACGACAGCTGAGAAACAGAATGAGAGTGACAGGTTGCTTTCTCCTGCTTTCCGGCATCACCAACCTGGAATGAGTAACATGTCGTGAGAATAGAATAAAGCCATAGTACCGCCAAAAAATAATTACATAAAGCTAGGGTATTGGAACCAGAGTAAAACAGAAACAAATATAATAAAGTTATGGTATGGGAGCCAGAATAAAACAGAATCACAAAGCATAAAGCTAGGGTATGAGAGTGAGAGTAAAGGAGAATCATATAACGTAAAGCAGGGAATGGGAAGCAGAGTAATCACATAATGTAATGCTGTGGTATGAGAATCGGAGTAAAACAGAGTAAGAAAATCAGCGTAAAACAGAGTGACAATATGAAAATCAGAATAAAATGAGTGACAATATGAAACGTAAAAGAGAGTGACATTATGAAAATCAGTGTAAATCAGAGTGACATTATGACAATGAACAGTGTCATTATGACAATCAGCAAAAACGAGTGACATTACCTTTAATCTCAGCGAGAACATCCACGTTGACCTTCAATCCCAATTCCTGGGCGCAGGTGGGCAAATGATCCAATAAGATGGCCACCAAGTCAAGGTTTAGGGATCCGTTGAGTATCGAAAGCTTCGGGAGGCATTTTACCACTTTGAGCACGCAAGATACATCAAGAAGCCTCTCATTACATAGCCTGACTGTAGAGGGTTCGGAGAGGGGGGTTATTAGAGGCGGGGAGAAAACAGTGAGGCGGGGAAGGCATCTGAAAGAGGGTGGAGGAAAGAGGGGGACAGCCAAGGAAGCAGGATGGACGGTGAAAAGGGAGAGGAATTGGTGAATGCTCTCCTTCACCTATTGCTTCGGTGTGGAGGGTTAAGGAGAGTGTTAGTAATGGGGCAGGGGAAGAAGAAGCAGAGGAAGAACGGGAAGGATGGAGAAAAAGGGAAAGGAACGGAGAGAGAGAGAGAGGGGGGGGGGGGAAAAAAGGCTCCTCCTTATATGCTGCTTTGGCTGTGCGAATGGTTTAGACATTAGAGCATAGGAATATTAATCTTAGTGTATTATTTAATACAGGTTTGGTAGATTCGACCCATCAATTAGTAATAAAATAAATGCAAATAAAGCAACTTCTTTATACTAAGCCTGTGTCAGCATGAGAGAGAACCTTAGTTATAACGTCTCTGAAGCTGTCTTTGACCACTCTTCATAAGTGGGTGCTGAATGAATGAGTGAGATCGAGTACCCATGGAGTATGAGTTAACCTGCACGGGTGAAGCGAGTGCGAGTGTCTGTGGGAGTTAATTAAGACTGAGGGAGTGAGGGTATATTATAATTGAAACGTACTTTAAGCTGCGTTAGGTTTAGTGCCTGTGTGAATGACATGTGTAAGTGAATCAATAAATACAATGAAATACTGCTGAAGGGATGCAGGGTTGTGTGTGTGTGTGTGTGTGTGTGTGTGTGTGTGTGTGTGTGTGTGTGTGTGTGTGTGTGTGTGTGTGTGTGTGTGATACCAGCGAGTGCACGAATGAAAATGTGAGTGAGTATGCATGTTATTACGAGAACCAGCGAATGAGAACGACAGTCAGACTGATGCCAAAACACAGCAACTAACCAAGCACGGAAATAAGAATGTCAATGTCGATGCAGTCCAGGAGACTCAGTGCTTGACATCCTCCGACCAGAAGACCCACGACAAAGAGGGTGAGAAGGGCCGTCCGCATGGTGGTGGTGGTGTTGATGGTGGTGCCTGTACGGGAGAGCGAGAGAGTGAGTGTGGGAGCGGGGAAGATAGGTGAAGGGAGGAAGAGTGGAAAGTGAGTGGATAACTGATATAGTGAGTAAAGGGAGGGAGTGTGAAAGATGTTTGAGAAGTGAGTGGGGAAGTGGTAAGTGGAGAGTGAGAGTGGGCGATGAGTGGAGAGAGAGAGAGAGAGAGAGAGAGAGAGAGAGAGTGTGTGTGTGTGTGTGTGTGTGTGTGTGTGTGTGTGTGTGAGTGGAAGGAATGTAAAGGGAGGGGAAATGGGGGTTAAAAAAGGAATTCATGTGACCGTGGGGGAGGAATGTAAAGGAAGGGAGAATGGGTCATGAGTGGGGAATGAGTGTGGAATTGGTAAGGCAGATAAGGGGAGAGAGAGTGAGGGATGAGTGGGCAGTGAGTTGGGATATGGCAGGAAAGGTTAAGGAAAGAGCGTGAGAGATGAGCGGAGAGTAGACGAAAAGTGAGGGAAGGGTGAGCGAGGAGTGGAGAATTAATAAAGTTACATGCTTATACTTCTTTTAACTTTAATTTGTCCCAGATTTACGTCTTTTTTTTTGCAGCTTATTTCACGCAGCTCAGTGGTAGGATGAGATAAAGCTTCGCCACTACATCCTTTCTGTGACTTGCATCATATTCTTTGTTAACCTCTTATTGCAAACAAGCAGTCACGATGGAGAGATGACAATTTTAGGCCAAGTTAGAGAAAAATAATGCCAAGAGAACCAAGGATCAAACGACTTTCGGTAAATTTTTAAAGTTCTTCGATAAAGCTGTGTTCCTGTTAAAAGATTTTGAGCGAAAAAAAGGCGGTTTATAGAAGGAAAGAAATCTACTTAGCTTTAGCCCACCAGGTGAATTTTTCTGAATATTTCCAAGAGAGAATAAGGTAATAAAATTATGTCTAGAGGTCTTGAATGAGTGATTAGCAAAGCTTCATCGAGATTTTATCCCGCAAATGTACGCAATTATACTAACTTATTTTGCTCTAGGATGTGAAAGCTATCGGTTTTCTCTAAGTTAATTAAGACTTTTATCTAGTTCACTGTCAGAGTTTTCCCACAGCGAAAGAAAACCAGCTGGTTGTACTACGAACTTAATAAAAAAGGCTTGGTAGTAATGAAAGAATAACCAGTTTCAAAAGAGATTTGTACATTCTTTCACACCTAGAAGTGCCCAGAGGTGACGAAATCTTAAGAGGTAGCACGTATAAAATGGCTTGTATCTGAATTAACTTTACGAATAAGGTTACCTGATTCTTCGTTGTGGAAGGGAAGGTGAGTGGAGTGAACTGGAGAGATGTGGTTTCCGTCTTTTTATAGGGAGATGAGACCGAGGAGAATGTAAGAGGAGAGGGAAGGGGGAATGTACAGAAGTAAGGGTGAGGTCGTGGAGAGAAAGGGGGGGGCGGTGTAGGGAAGAAGAAGGGAGAGAGGAGGAAAGAGGGGACAGAAAGGAGGGAGCGAGTTTGGGGGGGGGGGTGAGAAAGAGACAGGAGGCAGGGAAGAGGGGAGTAGAGCGTGCAGGGACATTGAGAGAGGAAGGGAGAAAAGAAGGGAGATTAGGGGGGTCTGGTGAAGGAAAAGAGGAAAGACATCGGGCGGGAGAGAGAAGGTGGGTAGTGGAATGAGAGAGAGAGAGAGAGAGAGAGAGAGAGAGAGAGAGAGAGAGAGAGAGAGAGAGTATTTGCAGGGTGATCTGTTAATAGTTCAGAGTTACGATGATCGCAGACTCTTTTAGCTCAATAAAAACACTTGGAGAATAGAAATTTAACACCCACACCCACACCCACACCCACCCACAGAGAGAGAGAGAGAGAGAGAGAGAGAGAAGGTTATTAAAACTGCATGAATGGACATAATAGTCTCAAAAAGACTTTTTCTTTGTTTTGTTAGAGATATCTCCAGTAGAATTTATACCGCTTAGGGGAGACATGGATTAGATCTTGCATTCATTAATTTCTTTACTGCCAAATTTCTCAGCTAAAATAGAAAAATAAAGACTGTTGATAGGAAAAATGTAATAAAATACCTCGTCTCAACTTATCCATCCATCAGTTCTAATTCCATAATATTTTCGCTGTTTATTCTACACCTGTAAGTGTAATAGGAGTATGAACATAGATACAGTTAAGCAGAATGATATAATTACACAGGTGACAGGTGGTTTCATTATACATATGACAGGTGGTTTCACTTTGACTGTTGCTTACGTGTTTTTTTTTAATCCGAATATTTCCGAAAGACTTGCATACTTCTTGTGTGGCATAAAGTTTTTTCTTCTTGCCGTGCTGATTAAATCACTGACCACGCATAAGTCTGAGTAGTTATTGTAAAATATGTTCATAGGTTCATTGTTTCAAAATGTAAAGAGGGAAGGATGTAAAGATGACTTTTTGATACTTGATGAATAGGAGAGAGACTCCGTGAAGGACCAGTACCCTGAGGAACACCACACCTGAGTGCTTTAGAAGATTTGTGACACTCGACTATAGTTGTCCTCGTTCGTATTATGATGATGATGATAATTACTTGCATTATTATTATTTGTTGTTGTTGTTATTATTATTATTATTATTATTATTATTATTATTATTATTATTTTTTATTATTATTATTATTATTATTATTATTATTATTATTATTATTATGTTTATTATTATTATTATTATTATTATTATTATTATTACTTATAGTCCGAGTCTGCCTTTTGGAAAAAGCTCCACCAACTTGTGATCTTCATTCTCTCCTCCTCCTCCTCTCACACACGTGAATTCTCCTTTTTCACATATATTTTCATCTAAATCTCACTCCCTCACTTCTTACTAATAATTCCCGAGACTAGCACATCTGAGGCTGCCAGTTACTTCTGTAATTGGTAAGGAAGGTATTTCTCAAGTTAATGAAGTTAATAAGCATCTGCTGGCGTGGCTTGAATCATTTACCTGCTGCATGCGAGCGGAAGGAAGAACACATGTTTAAGTATAAGGAGCAGAAGCCCGTAAGCTGCTGTTAGACACGTTT
>NC_137057.1:27355862-27400862 GCF_032717465.1 Coenobita brevimanus
CAATACACAGCTCAGTTCTTCATTGTCTCGTAATGTCCTTTTCTCTCTCTCTCTCTCTCTCTACGAATCTTGGATAGATCATAACACCACCCGTACAAACTCTGTTTCCAAGAAAATAAATGTACTAAACCAACTCCGTGTTTTCGTTACACTACACTGCTCTTGATTTTCTATATGGGTGTCATCCGTCCATGTGTGGAATACATCTAGCACGTATGGGGTTGGACCGATTCCTCACATACAGTTCTTCTAAACAGGGTGGAGTCAAAGGCTCATCGTCTATGAACATCCCATTTCTCACATACTCCCTTCAACCTCTTTCTCTTCTCTGCAGTGTTGTATCTTTATCTCTGCACCTTCGCTGTTTCAGTGATAATCTGATACGTCTACTTGCACCCCTCATCCATTTTGGTAGGCGCGTAGCACATTTCTGGCAGCACACTGTCACCCCATCTCTGTCCATCTGTTTAATGCAAGAGTTAACCGATACTTTCAGTTATTCATGTATGCAGCAGGACAGCTCAAGGACTGCCTTCCTCAGTCTGTATTTTCCTTTGTCTCTGACCCACGTCACATCTCATAATAAATGGATCTTCAAATTTGCATTCCGTTATTTTGTTTTCCTTGTAAAGAAGACATTTTGGAGTTTTTAGTCTTTGGTTGTATCTTCATTGCATGGAAATTTATGATTTTCGATTGCTGTATGTTCTGCTTTCGTCTGGTCCATTATGAAGAAGTTACCTGGAGAGTGAAAGATAAAAATGGTATATTACTAGTGGAGAAGGGAGAAAAATTGAGCAGATGGAGGGAACACTTTAAGGAACTGTTGTGCATAGAGAATGAAAGTAATGTAAGTACAGTATAAGCGGCTGGGGAATGGCTGGGAGAAGGAGGGAGGTAAGAAGACAAGAAGAAATCAGTAGGATGGAAGTTGTGGAAGCGATGAAGAAAGTTAGAATGAGGAAAGCCTCAGGAATGGATGGAGTGTGTGGTGAAATCCTGAAGCATGGGGGAGAGAGAGTAGTAGAATGGATGTGGAAGATATGCAAATTGGCCTGGGAGGAAGGTAGAGTCCCGGAGGATTGGAAGTCAGGTATAATTATTCCCCTGTACAAAGGAAAAGGGGAAAAGAAGTGTGTGGTAATCATAGGGTCATTTGTCTCCTCAGTGTAATAGGAAAAGTATATGGTAGGATACTTGTTGACAGAGTTAGGGGAACATCAGAGGAATTAGTTGGAGAAGAACAGGGAGGTTTTAGGAAGGAAAGAGGTTGTGTAGATCAGATATTCATTCTTAGATCTTTAGTAGAAAAGTTTCTAGAGAAGGGAAAAAAATTGTATGCGGCCTTCATGGACTTGGAGAAAACATATGACAGGGTGGATAGACAAGGATTGTGGAAAGTATTAAGAATATATGGAGCAGATAGGAAGTTGCTGAAGTCCGTGAAGAGTATGTATAAGGGTGCTAAGGCTGCAGTGCGTGTGGTTAGTGAATTGAGTGATTTTTTTTTTCTTTTTGATGGTTGGATTGAAACAAGGATGTGTCATATCTCCATGGTTGTTCAGTCAGTATACGGATCGGGTTATAAAAGAGATACAAGGCAGGGCAGTGGATGTTGGAGTAGCCCTAGTGAGAGAAGGCAGTGTTTGGAAACTACCTTTATTGTTGTTTGCAGATGATACTGTGTTGTTAAGTGAAGACGAAGGGGAGCTGCAAGGCTTGGTGGATGAGTTTGGGAGCGTGTGTAAGAAACGGAATCTAAAGGTGAATGTGGGGAAGAGTAAAGTTATGGTCTTCAAGAGAAATTAAGTCAGTGAATGTACAGTGAGGTTGGATGAGGAGGAAATGGAAAACGTGAGTGCGTTTAAGTACTTCGGTAATGTGTTGAGTAAGGATGAAAGTTTAGAGGGTGAAGTGCTTGAAAGAGTGCAACAGGGAAGAAAGGTTGCTGGTGCCTTGAAAGCAGTGATAAGCAACAGGGAATTGAGCATGGAAGTGAAAAAGCTAGTACATGACAGTATTGTGATACCAACTCTAAAGTATGGAAGTGAAGCTTGGACCTTGTTGGAGGGACAGTAGTCAAGAGTGCGAGCAGTGGAAATGAGTTATTTGAGAGGAACATGTGGAGTCAAATGGAGAGCCAGACTGACAAATAAGGAGGTGAAGGAGCGTTGTGGCGTGGATGTGGATGTGAGAGAACACGTTATGAGAAACACACTGGGGTGGTTTCGACATGTGGAGAGGATGGAGAGCGAGAGACCGACGAGGAGAGTGTATGTGAGGTGGAAGGGAGGAGAGTGAGGGGGAGGCCAACGATGAGATGGAGGGATGGAGTGGAGAGGTATATGAGAGAGGCGAGTGTGAGCTGGGAACAGGGAAACGAAATGGCGGGGGACAGGGCGACATGGAGGCGATTTGTTTGTGGCCACCCCTTACGGGATCAGGGCATCTGGTAATAGATGTTTTTTTTTTCTTGTTCCACGGGACATCTAGCAATATTTTTCCATGTCTCTCCGAACACTCCTACGTTTGCTGTACAAGAACTTCGTTCCCCTCAGTGTGGTAAACCCGCAGCAGCAGACACTGATGATATTATATGTGGCCGAGTAGTGTCGTCATTGTCAGTTGCTGCGGACTCACCACACTGATTTTCAAAGTCCATGGAGAGAAAAACAGGACAGACGACCGGACTCTCCATGGCGACTCCTCATACCAAGGTATTGTTTGCAAAGGCGCCTAGATTGTAACAATCCCTAGATTCTTGACACCTCTTGCTCCGGATCAGCGCTGACTACGCCAAAGTCATCTGCTGCATCGCTGCTGATGATTAAGGACCATGGTTAGACGGAACTCGTCTTTGTGGTTTTGAAAGAGGCTGGTTGTGCTGAGGGACCCCTTCGTGTGGTGGCACCGATATAGCCGGGCAACTTCGCTAAACGGCTATACGGTCGTCACCGAACTCCTTCCTTACCCTATGAAAAGAACCTGGTAGACTGCAAGATGGTAAACTATTAAAAACATTTGAGTTGGTGCCTCGTATGTCCAGTTCAGGCACTTAGTGTCAGGGGAACACTTTTCATGTGATCCCACGTAAAGAAGCTTCCCAGTGTGGTTGCACCTGATTAGTATAGTTCCTTTGATGACTGGAATGCACAGGCTTCAGCACCAAGACAAAGCAGTGTTCCCTTGAAGAACTACCATTAAAGGTTATGTTGAAAAGGGAATTATATGTATACTGTATACATTACCGTTCTTCAGAGTTTTATTGGAAATGAATTTATAAGAGTTTTTATCACTTACGTTACCATTATTCAAAATATTCAAAATTATCATGATTTGTGTATTAGTCAGGTAACAGAAACAGTGTATGGTGCTGCTTTAGATTTATTGACACAGACACTCATGCACGAGAGCGCGAACACACACACACACACACACACACACACACACACACACACACACACACACACACACACACACACACACACACAAAATGGAGATAGGTCCTGGTTCCGGTTCACGTTGGTTTAGGTCGGTTCAGTGGGTTCCATGTGTTCAGAAAGGAATATTTCCATTATTTATGCAATCCCTGAAGATGGGCAGCTGTGGGGAGAGAGAGAGAGAGAGAGAGAGAGAGAGAGAGAGAGAGAGATAGGGGTTATAGATCTTTTTCTCAGGTTAGAGAGATATGTTATAGGGCTTATATATCTCTTGTAAGTGAGAGAGAGAGAGAGAGAGAGAGAGAGAGTAACACGTTATAGGGTATATGGATCTTTATTTTTTCAGGTTTGAAGGATACTTAACTCTTAGGGGGTTATGGATCTTTTATTTAGGTTAGAGAGAGAGAGAGAGAGAGAGAGAGAGAGAGAGAGAGAGAGAGAAGTTATATTGATTATAGATCTTTTTTTCATGTTAGAGAGAGAAGTTATGGGGGGGGTTATGGATCTCTTGTTTTCAGGTTAGGGATAAGTTATTGGGGTTATGGAGGTTTTATTTAAGTTCAGAATATCTGCGATGTAGCTTTTAAAGAAAATTTCCACAAAAGAGTTATAATGATCAAGAAAGTAAATTCGTATCTTAAGACATAATATTTTATTAGTATAAAATGAATTTACAAGATAATCTCTCTCTCTCTCTCTCCCCATCAATTTTTCTATGTCTATCGTACGCACTTCGCCAGCCTTCTCCAGCACACACTGAATGACCTTGGGGAGGTTTGTAGCAATGTCCACATTGGCGAAGTTTTTTAGGAAGATTTTCAACAATCTTCGTACTTGGTTTGTCGACTGTGGTAGAGGAAGGATAGAGAGTCGATTAGGTCAAGCGATTAGGGAAGGTACCTGATGTTTGAAAGGACACAGGGCAGTGCAGGACAGGGCAGGGTAATGAAGAGGAAAGCAGAGCAGGGTAATGAAGAGGAAGGCAGGGAAGGGCAGCATAATTGCGAGGAATGCAGGGCAGTGCAAGGCAGGTGAGCAGTGTGGGGGAATGTTGGAGGGGGGGTAGGCTGGGAGAGAATATATCTTTCTCACTCTAGTTCTTTAGGAATCTTTGTTATCGACATCGTCATCGTTTTTTCATTATCTGAACGCTGCACTCCACAAATGAAGACAAATTAGCCAGAAGATTAAAAAGATTTACCACACCACAAATAAAAACAAATCAGCCAGAATGTTAAACAGATTCGCCACACTGAACTACTTGATGAATCCAGTTTGCAAGAATAAACTGAAAATAAGCCTACATGTTAAAGGGAAGACGTTTGGGGAATACAAGAAATAAGGAGGTCATGACATCTAACAAACAGATCCTACGTAAACTTGATCGCGAAAGAATAGGAAGTGTATTATTTTAGGAATTTAAAAGTGGCCACAGCACCACATAGAACTAAGGGAAATGAAATAAGTCGCAGAGTAGAAGAAGAGGCATATTAGGGCACTGTGAAGCATGGGGAAGAAGCAAGGGTAGGAAAGCAAAGTGACTCCGACAGTTCTGTATTGATCCAAGCATCGATCTTTGAATATCAGGGACCGAAAAAGGATGGAAGTGTTGGTGATGAAGTGTTCCAGGTCTGTACGTGGAGTTAGATGACTTAGCAGAGTGAAAGAGGATATTGAAAGACCTTGAAAGACCAGGGACGTGTTCAAGTAGACGTAGTGCAATGGAACAGGCAGATCAGGGTATGTTATGATATAGCCAATAGAGAGAAGGTGTGGTGTGAGACTGATGACAGTATATAGATCAGAAGTGGAGTTAATGAGGGAAATGATGAGGTCTAGACGAAGGAGGAAGGATAATGCCGAAACAGAGTTTTAAATAGAGGTGTGACCATCCAGGAGTGTGAGAAGTGTGTATGGAATAATGCAAATTGAAATGAAGTTGCTTAAGCGAGACCGACTCTGCCTGAAATCTATGATGGCAAGAAGTGACGCAGCTGGGGTAAACCGTGAATAGGTAGAGGATGAGTGTGAATAATTTCAAGACTGCTTTACGTAGGCCATGAAATATGACAGTTGAGACGCAGAATGAGAACGACTGAGATTGAGTGCTCCAGCTTTCCGGCACCACCGACCTGGAATGAGTAACATGTGAGAATAGAATAATATAAAGCTATGGTATGGGAAACAAGGCAAAACAGAATCACATAAAATAAAGCAATGGTACGGGCACCAAAGTAAAACAATATTACATAACATAAAGCTAGGATATCAGAGCCAGAGTAAAACAGAATCACATAACATAAAGGTAAGGTATGAGAACCAAAGTAAACTAGAATCACTTATCATTAAGTTAGGGTATGAGTGCCAGAGTAAAACAGTATCACATTACATTAAACTTGGGTGTGGAAGCCAGATTATAACAGAATCACATAACATAATGCTAAGGTATGGGAGCCTGAGTAATCACATAAAGCATGTGTATGAGAGCCAGATTAAAATAATGACAAAACACAAAGCTGTGGTATGAGACCCAGAGCAGAACATAGTATGAAAATCAGCGTAACACTGAGTGACTATCAAAATGAACGTAGAACAGAGTGACAATATGAAAATCAGTGTAAAACAAAGTAACAATATGAAAATCAGCTTAAAACAGAATGACTATGAAAATCAGCTTTAAATGAGTGACATTTTGAGAATCAGCATAAGAGAGGGACATTGTGAAATCAGTGTAAAACGAGTTACTACGAAAATCAGCGTAAAACGGAGTGACACTACCAGTAATATCGTCGAGAAGGTCCAAGTTCACATCCGGTTCCAACTCTAAGGCGCACTCTCGCGAAAGTTCCAGTATTTTGGCCAGCAGTTCGGCCGTCAGGTCTCCGCAGAGTATGTCAGTTTCGGGAGGCAGCCTAACAAGCTGGACTGACACGTGGGTAACAGAAGCGGCCCATCATATTCTATAGAAGGTTCGGAGGGGGCAATTAGTGCCAGGGAGAAAAGAGGGATGAAGGGAAGGCATCTGAAAGAGGGAGACAACGGAGGAAACAGGAAGGACGGGGAAAGAGGGGACTGTCACGAATCAATCTGCGACATTTCCCTTTTGTGAGAAGCCACGAACTATTAGTGGAAAACTCACTGCGTATCGCTCAGCTAACCGTTTCTCCCTCCATTTCGGGGTACACTTTTCAAAACATTCGTCACTGTTTTCAAAAGTGACCGATTTAATGCACGTCACTAAGTGCTGTACTGAGCGATACTATTGTTTTCTTTATTGTTCGCCCCTGCTTGCACTTGACCGTTAAAAATGCGGCCTAGTGCTCCGCTTTTGTTCCCACGACTTACTCAGTCTAGTGTTTGCTGTGATGGAGACAGGACCTGTGCAGCAGTGCGAGAGGTCAGCTAGTACCCAAACTCCACTTACAGTTTCTCCAAGCTTCCACCTTTAGTTCTCCAGCTTTGGGTGATACACAGCATTCATTGACTAGTATTTCCTTTTTGTATTTTGTAGTCATAAGAGTTTAGTTAAGGTGTTTTTTTTTCTAGGCGTAAGTATTTAGCTTTTGTGTGAGTGAGTGAGTGCGTCTCATTTAATTTGATTTGAATTGTAACGTTAAATTTATTTTTTGTAATTAATAAATTTAACAGTTCTTTTTCTTGAGCTCAATGTAAGGTAAAATCTTGTTTCATTTCTCCATAATTAAGCTTATTTTCCATACAGCTCCTAGCTTGCATAAACGTCTGCTTTCATAACTGGTACTTAGACCAGTCTTGTTGTATTAACTTAAAATCCGTTGTGCCAGATAGGAGTTAAAGCATCAGCAAGAGCCTGATATTATTATTAGTATTAGTTATTTATTGTCAGGGGTGAAGTAACTTTCTCCAGAGGCTAACAGTACAGTAATTCAGCAATTGTGAGTAATTAGTCTCTGCTGTGTACTGTTGAGAAAGTTTTTAAATTCTCGTTCTTAGAGAATCGTTGCACGATTTAGCAAGACAATCATTGTCCCTGCTCTTTAATATTATTGAATATTAATATCAATTTAAATAATATTTAACCATTTATATTTCAAAATTACCGTGATATATAAAAAAACCCCGTGACAATTGGCGACCTCATTCCAGGATATTAACTCCTAGCTCTAAAGCTATTCACGAGATAGTGCTCACTCATTCATATTTAGGTATTTATAATTAAAGTTTATAGGCACAAGTTTACTGGTGTTTACCGTTAATTTAGCAAGTGAGTTTTTGCTTTATTAATCAATAGAGTACTTAACTCTAGTTTATTTTTGGTAACGCCAGACGATTTTATTCGCTCCTGGGAAGTCGCCGTACCCATTGTGTTTATTATTGAGTCTTCCCAGTCATTTACATTTTTGATTTATTCTTTGCCAGTTAACTAGATAAGACTGGTCACCACTAGCTTGTGTCTGTATTCTTTATTTGTATATTAGCATTCGTTTGCGAAGCAGTCAGTGCTCAGTTTCGTTTGCTTAATAAATTAGCGCCATGGCAGCCAGTGCTTATGTACAGGAAGCCAAAGATATGGGTCTCACTGACCCAGAGAAAATACAGAGTTACGTTCTCTCACGGTTTAATTACGAGCAAGAACGTGAGAAAGACGCTCGTGAACGTGAGCGAGAACAACGCGAATACGAGCGAGAACAACGCGAATATGAGCGACAACAGCGCGAACACGAGCTAGTACAAGAGCGAGAACAGCGCGAATACGAGCGTGAACAACGAGACAAAGAACGAGAACATGAACTTGAAGTGCTGAAGCTCAAGCGAGATTCCTTGGCTTCAGACACGTCTGGTGCAGTTGGTCCAAGCTCCACGAGCGTTCTCCCTGCACATGTCCTGGCGACCCCATGCATCAAGCTTCCTTCATACAAGGAAAGCGAGCAAATCAAGCCGTACATAGCTCGTTTTGAGGACATGGCAGACTTATATCAACTGGATGAGGCAGCTAAGCGGCTTCAGTTTCTTAGCCTATTTGAGGGCCCTGCCCTCGATATTCTCCACAGAATTCGTGGAGACAATCTCACATATGAGATGATGAAAGCTGCACTCATTAAGGTGTATGGTCTCACAGTAGACGACGCCAAAGTTCAGTTCATGCGAGCTCGTCTCCAAGACAAGGAGACAGCTGTTCAGTTCCTTGATCGTCTCACAGCTTACTTAAATGAGTGGATGGAGAAAGATGAAACTCCTTCCACGCGTGAGGGGATAATTGACCTTATGCTGCGTACACAGCTAGAGAGGTCGTGGCCTGCTGAGCTCATAGCACAGCTTAAGATCTGCCAGGTGAAAGATGCCAGCCAAATGGCAGAAAAGGCTGACGCATTCTTTACTGCATACGGGTATCAAGCTTGTAAGCAAAACACCTGGAGCAGAAAAGATACTGCCAAGTCTGGGAAGCCGTCTCAGACTGAATCCCAGCACCAAGGCCATTCTCAGAGTAATGGTCAAGGTCCAAGCAAACCACAGAAGGACCAGGGGCAAAATACACAGCAGCCTGCTTGGAAGTGGTACAACAAGCACCCCAACCAGCAGCAGTTCCCCAAGCAGCAGCAGCAGCAATACAAGGACAAGCCACGTAACCCTCAGTCAGGTCAATTAGTGTATCAGAGGCAAGAGGTAAATGCAGCCTTAATTCCACAAGTACCCGGTGGTACCATCTCTACCAGTACAGGTACTTCCCAACACTTCACAAGTCCCCCTCCGACCATGAACTCTCCTCAGACACCTAGTTCCCAGGGCGCCACGTTTGCTGCATCGGTTGTTCCGCAGTCTCATGAATGACTGGCTGCTACCTCCTCAGACCCTTCCACCAACAACACTGCCTTTCTTGTTCAGCCAGGGTCTGTGGGAGGTGTTTCTGTAAATGTCCTGAGGGACAATGGTTCCTCAGGTTGCTCTGTTAAGCAGAGTTTAGTTCGGCCTGATGAGTATACAGGTCGACAGATCCAAGTTAGACTTATTGATGGATCAGTGAGAGTGTTCCCTGAGGCACGTATCCAGGTGGCGTCTCCATTTTTCACTGGCTTGACAGCTGCAGTTGTCATGCCAGAACCTTTATTTGACCTCATCTTAGGCAACATACCTGGCATCAAAAATAGTTGTGCCGTAGATGTTGCTACTCAGACTTCGGCTGCTGCGATAACACGAGCCATGGCCAAGGCTCCAAATCGCGTCACTCCGTTGACCGTCGCAACGCCTCAAGATCTGATTCGTAGTCAAGATGTTGTCCAAGAGCAACAGACTGACTCGACACTTGCCTCAGTGCGCAAGAAGCTGGAGGGTAAAGTGATCAAGTATTCACGGGGAGGACAAGCCAGGTTCCTTCGTAAGCGAGGACGGCTGTACCGTGAGTCACAGACACCCCAGGGTGAGGTTCGACTGCAGTTTGTCGTTCCTGCAAAGTATCGCCGAGCAGTGTTTGAATTAGGTCACTGTTCAGCGATGGGAGGTCACATGGGTCAAAAAGAAGACCTCTGACCGCATCCATGCTGACTTTTTCTGGCCAGGAATGGGACGGGAAATAACGAGGCTCGTACGTTCCTGTGACGTGTGTCAGCGTACCACTGACCGGGGACGTGTCCGTCCTGCGCCATTGAAGCCAATGCCCATAATCTCTGAACCGTTCGAGAGAGTAGCAGTTGACATAGTTGGGCCAATCTCTCCTAGGGCTAGTGATGGATCAAAGTATATCCTCACTATAGTTGATTTCAGCACACGGTGGCCTGAAGCCATGGCCCTTAAGAATATAGAGGCCGTCACTGTTGCTGAGGCATTAATTGAAGTGTTCTGTCGTGTAGGTATCCCTAAGGAAGTCTTAAGCGACCGGGGTTCGCAGTTCACTTCGGCAATGATGAACGAAACGTTCAGGTTGCTGTCCATCCGAGGCTTACAAACTACGCCATATCATCCCATGTGTAACGGGTTGTGTGAGAGGTTCAATGGAACTCTCAAGAAGATGTTGAGGCGCATGACCGCCGAACAGCCAAAGGAATGGCCGCAGTTCATTGCTCCTCTTCTATTTGCTTATCGAGAAGCCCCACAGCATTCATTGAAATTCTCACCCTTTGAACTGGTGTATGGGAGGTCGGTCCGAGGCCCACTTCAAGTCCTTCGTGAGTTATGGGACGATGAAGAACCCGACCCTGAAGTCAAGACCACCTACACCTACGTCCTTGATTTGGCTGACCGCCTCCAGTCGACGTGCGAATTAGCTAAGGAAGAACTGATCAAGGCGCGTGAAGTTCAAAAGGCTTATTACGATAAGAAGGCAAAGCTTCGGAAGTTTAGTCCAGGTGATAAATGCTTGGTATTACTCCCCACTGCCCAGAACAAGTTGTTGGCGCAGTGGAAGGGTCCATTCGATGTAGTAGAGCGCATTTCAGACCTCAACTACATAATACAGATGGGGAATCTTCGTAAAAGGTTCCACATTAACATGTTGAAGGCTTATCATGAGTCAGACCCCGAGGAGACTGGCCTACGAGTAGCTGATGATAGTGACCAGCCACTGGAAGAAACTGGGGCAGCTGCGGTGATCCCAGCTGATGACCATGATGACGAGCCCTTAACCGCTCAGTCCCATCAGGAAGAGACTGTCGGAGATGTTTTACTTAACCCTGACTTAGCAGTAGGGGACCAAAATCCCTTATGGTCACTGCTCTGTCAGTATGCTGATGTCTTCTCAGACCAACCTAGACTTGCAAAGGTTGCGTGTCATAAAATTGAGTTGACCAGCAATGCTCCTATAAAGGTTAAGCCATATCCGATTCCCATGCGACTACAGGGTGCAGTAGATAAGGAAATTGCTGACATGGAGACTGCAGGCATTATCGAAAAGTCCTCATCTCCTTACTGTAGTCCGATGGTAGTAGTCCGCAAGAAAGATGGTGGAGTCAGGATTTGTGGTGACTATAGAAGGCTCAATGCAATCACCAAAGTGGATGCTGAGCCAATGGGTGACCATATTGCCATCTTCTCCAAGCTGGCAGGGTCACGATATTTCACGAAGCTCGACCTAGCGAAGGGATTCTTCCAGATTCCCCTTCATCCTGAGAGTTGCCAGTTCACTGCCTTTGCTACTCCTAGGGGATTGTACCAGTATAAAGTCCTCCCATTTGGACTTACCAATTCCCCAGCAGTATTCAATCGTGCCATGAGACAAGTGCTCCATGGTATTGTAGGAGTAGAGATGTTCGTTGACGATGTCCTCATTCATTCCGCCACATTGGAGGAGCACCTCAGACTCTTGGAAATTGTCTTCAGTAGACTCCAGAGTTTCAACATGACTGTGAAGCCTAGCAAATGCAAGATTGCTCACAGTGAGGTGGAGTTCCTCGGTCATATTGTTGGCAACAACCACTGCAGGTGTCAGGGTGACAAGATCAGGAAGGTTAGAGAAGCCCCGAGACCCGTGACCAAGAAACAGGTTAGGGCATTTCTTGGCCTAGTGGGATATTATAGGAGTTTTATCCCCAACTTTGCTCTCATTGCCCAACCATTGTACGAAGTGCTACGGAAATATGCTCCAAACACCATTGAATGGGGAGAAGCGCAAGAGAGATCCTTTGCCACCTTCAAGAATATGTTGTGCAAGGAGCCCATTTTGCAGTTGCCTGATTCCAGCAAACCTTTCATACTGCGCACTGATGCTTCACAAGATGGAGTACGTGCCGTATTGATGCAGGAATCGGAAGGTGGAATCTTCCCAGTGGCATACCACAGCCGTAGGCTAAAACCCGCCGAGAGGAATTACAGTACTGTTGAGAAGGAACTCTTGGCTGTGGTTGATGGTGTTAAAAAATATTATTATTACTTATTTGGGGCATCATTTGTCCTGGAAACTGACCATATGCCACTCACTAGTCTTAGCACGACCAAGACGGCTAATGCAAGATTGACACGCTGGACACTGTATTTACAGCAGTTTAACCTTGTTGTGAGATACATCAAGGGAAGTGATAACGTAGGTGCAGACCTGATGTCTCGCCTACTAGCTGCTGACTAACATGAGCAGTTGTTGTATGCTGGGTTCCGTGATAGGCATCCTCTGTCGGGAATTTAGGAATAATTCCTCCCATTTTCTATTTTAGTTGGTGACTGGGCGAATATTTCACCAGGGTTTCCAGCTTTTATTGAGTAATCCAAGGACCAGCCTGGTTCCCAGTCAAAAGTGCAGACCTGACGTCTCGCCCATTGGCCCCACAGGACACATTATGTCCAGGGCCTGTACATACATATTATGTACCGTAAGCTAAGGGGGTGGCGAAAGACTGGGCGAATAATATTTCACCAGGATTCTCAGCTCCCCGATACTAATATAAGTACTATAGGTTAAGGGGGAGGTGAGAACTCCGCAGAGGCGAATTGAGGCTATGGAAGACCCAAGTTTGCACAAGGATTCTCAGCTCTCCGATACTAAAATAAGTACTGTAGGTTAAGGCACTTCCTCCCATTTTCTATTTTAGTGTGATGGGCGAATAATATTTCACCAGGATAGGCATCCTCTGTCGGAAATTTAGGAATAAAGGTTGAGGACCCGTGTGCAGTTCGAGGCTATGGAAGACCCGAGTTTGCACAAGGATTCTCAACTTGCCGACCATAATCGTGTGCTATAATTAATGGCGACCTCGAATGTACGTTGTAGCACTGACTGCTAGGCAGAGAGAGTAATTGTAACATAATAAAATTTTGTCTCATTGACACTTTTGATGCTCCACCTCAATTGGTTTTGCAGGTTCAGCAATGGGTGTAGCAGTTTTGCTGTGCGGACCAGCTGATCGTCTGCCGCACGCTGCCGCCGCCTCTTCTCTGCCTTCGTCGTCGCCATATTATTATTTACTGTGTCATTTTACACGTAGGTACAGTTACACTACAACTGTCACACCTACACCGTGTATTACATACATCACACTACACAACAATTAGTTGTCAGTGTAAATGTAGCGACTTTTCGCTCAGTTTGACCTGAGTACAGGATTTTCACCGTCGTCACGGAGTTTTTCCCTCAAGCTTCCTTCTATTAACGTAAATACGAGGTTTTTTCGCTCACTGGCGACTGCGACTTTCTCCTGTAGCAGGATAGCACACACACCACAGTGTGAATCTTGTGTGAATGACTTAGGATGTGTACATATATATATATATCCACAAATTTTTTCCCATAAGGAAAAAATTTAACTTTGTAAGGGCGTAATGTCATGAATCAATCTGCGACATTTCCCTTTTGTGAGAAGCCACGAACTATTAGTGGAAAACTCACTGTGTATCGCTCAGCTAACCGTTTCTCCCTCCATTTCGGGGTACACTTTTCAAAACATTCGTCACTGTTTTCAAAAGTGACCGATTTAATGCACGTCACTAAGTGCTGTACTGAGCGATACTATTGTTTTCTTTATTGTTCGCCCCTGCTTGCACTTGACCGTTAAAAATGCGGCCTAGTGCTCCGCTTTTGTTCCCACGACTTACTCAGTCTAGTGTTTGCTGTGACGGAGACAGGACCTGTGCAGCAGTGCGAGAGGTCAGCTAGTACCCAAACTCCACTTACAGTTTCTCCAAGCTTCCAGCTTTAGTTCTCCAGCTTTGGGTGATACACCGCATTCACTGACTAGTATTTCCTTTTTGTATTTTGTAGTCAGAAGAGTTTAGTTAAGGTGTTTTTTTTTCTAGGCGTAAGTATTTAGCTTTTGTGTGAGTGAGTGAGTGCGTCTCATTTAATTTGATTTGAATTGTAACGTTAAATTTATTTTTTGTAATTAATAAATTTAACAGTTCTTTTTCTTGAGCTCAATGTAAAGTAAAATCTTGTTTCATTTCTCCATAATTAAGCTTATTTTCCATACAGCTCCTAGCTTGCATAAACGTCTGCTTTCATAACTGGTACTTAGACCAGTCTTGTTGTATTAACTTAAAATCCGTTGTGCTAGATAGGAGTTAAAGCATCAGCAAGAGCCTGATATTATTATTAGTATTAGTTATTTATTGTCAGGGGTGAAGTAACTTTCTCCAGAGGCTAACAGTACAGTAATTCAGCAATTGTGAGTAATTAGTCTCTGCTGTGTACTGTTGAGAAAGTTTTTAAATTCTCGTTCTTAGAGAATCGTTGCACGATTTAGCAAGACAATCATTGTCCCTGCTCTTTAATATTATTGAATATTAATATCAATTTAAATAATATTTAACCATTTATATTTCAAAATTACCGTGATATATAAAAAAAAACCGTGACAGGGACTTAGTAGACAGTTGAAGGTAGTGAATGCTGTTCTTCACCTATTGCCTCGGTTGTGTTAGTAGAGGGGTCGGTGAAGGACGAGGCAATGGAAGAACGGGAAAGACTGAGAAAAAAAGGGAAAAGAACGGAGAAGTACAGAGAGAGAAAGAAAGCCTCTTCATCATATGATGCTTTGGCTGTGCTCGTTTTAGAGCATAGGAATATAAATATTAGTGTATTATCTGACGCAGGTTTTGGTAGATTAGATCCATCCATTAATAATAAAATAATGCAAATAAAATAACTTCTTTATACTAAGCCTGTGACGGTAAGATGAAGAACCTGAGTTACAACGTCACCGAAACTGTCTTTCACCAATCTCCACGTGTGGGTATTGAGTAAACGAATGAGTGAGATAGAGTAACCTTAGAGTATGAAGAGAGAAACCTGTACTGCCTGGCTGTCACCTGAGAGTCCCGGGCTTGGATTATAACTGAACCTGTAGGGGGACAAGTGAGTACGAGTGTCTGTGGGAGTTAACTAAGACTAAAGGAGTGAGAGTATAATTAGTAGAGACGTTTTTAAACTGCGTTAGGTTTAGTGCCTGTGTGAATGACATGTGCAAGTGAATCAATCTATCTATCTATCTATTGCCAGACACCATAATCCCGTAAAGGGTGGCTATTTGACAATGAGTTAGTTGTTTTACAGGGAGGGGCACCAACCCTCCACCAACCCACTTGTTGACACGCAGGGAGCACGTATGGTTTGGTTATATGGTTACCACCCAGCGTTGTAAATGGATTCTTGGCTTACAGGAAACCATTTGACTTGTCACTCAATGTAAAGCCACCTGTAAAGGAAAGAAAAGGAATAAGAAATGACAGGAAAGATAGGAGAAATAGGAAGAGAGGAGGGCAGGCACAGAAAAAGAATGATAAAAGCTAAGGAAGTAGGCAGCACTACATCAAGTGAGTGGATGATGATCGCCACCACCTACCACATAGTGAATCAATAAATACAATAAATACTGCTGATGGGATGTAGGAGTGTGTGTGTGTGTGTGTGTGTGTGTGTGTGTGTGTGTGTGTGTGTGTGTGTGTGTGTGTGTGTGTGTGTATGTGTGTGTGTGTGTGTGATATCTAATACCAGCGAGTGTACGAATGAATGTGTGAGTGACTATGCATGTTAGAAGGAGAAGTAGAGAATGAGAGTGACGATCAGACAGCAACCAAAACACAGCCACTAACCAAGCCCGGCAAGAGCAATTTTAATTAAGATGGGCTGGTCGCAGAGCAGGAAACTCAGTGCCTGACATCCTCCGGCCAGAAGACCCACAACGAAGAGGCTGACAAGGGCCGTCCGAATGGTGGTGGTGGTGGTGGTGGTGGTGGTGCCTGTGGGGGAGAGCGAAAGAGTGTGGGAGTGGGGAAGATAAGTGATGGGAGGGAGCGTAGAGAGTGAGTGGGAAATTAATGGAAGAAAGTAAGGGGAGGGAGAGTGGAGGATGTGTGAGGAGTGAGATGGGAAGTGGTAAGTGGAGGGAGAGTGGGGGATCAGTGGGGAGTGTGTGTGTGGGAATGGGGAAGAAATGTAAAGGAAGGGAAAATGGGGGATGAGTGAGGAATGTCTCTGAGAGTCGGGCAGGAATGTAAAGGGGGGAAGAATGGGGCATGAGTGGGGAGTGAGTGTGGAAGTGGTAAGGCAGGTAAGAAGAGGGAGAGTGAGGGTGAGTGATGAAGTGATAAGGCATTTATGGGAAGGGAGCGTGACGGATGAATGCGGAATAAGTGTAGGAATTGAGATGAAAAGTGAGGGAAGGGTGGGCGAGGAGTGGAGAGTTAGTAAACTTACATGCTTATATTCCTTTTAATCTTAATTTGTCCCATGTTTAAGTCTTTTTGCAGCTTATTTCAAGCAGCTCAGTGGTAGGATGAGACAAAGCTTCAGCGATACATCCTTTCTGTGACTAGCATCATATTCTTTGTTAACCTCTTATTGCAAATCAGCAGTCACGATGGAGAGATGACAATTTTAGGCCAAGTTAGACAAAAATATTGCCAAGAGAACCAAGGATCAAACAACTTCCGGTGTATTATTTTTTTCTTTAAATTTCTTCGATAAATCCATGTTCATGTTAAAAGATATTGAGGGGAAAAAATCAGTTTATAGAAGTGAAATCGGCTTAGAATAGCCTATCAGGAGAATTTTCTGAATATTACCAAGAGGGAATAAAGTAACAAAATTATGGCTCGAGATCTTCAGTGAGTAATTAGCCAAGTACCATAGAGATACGATATCGCAAATGTACACAATTATACCAACTTATTTTGCTGTAGGATGTGAAAGCTGTTGGTTTTCTCTAAGTTTTTATAATAAAGGCTTTTATCCAGTTCTGTACAAGAGATTTTCCCATTGCTAAAGAAAACCAGCTGGTTGTACTGCGAACTTATTAAAAAAGACTCGGTAGTAGTGAAAGGATAACTAGTTTTAATAGAGGTTTTTACATTCTTTCGCCATGAGAAGTGCCCAGAGGTGACGAAATCTTAAGAGGTAGCACGTATAAAATGGGTTGTATATGAATTAACTTTACGAATAAGTTTACCTGATTCTCTCTGTGGAATGGAAGGTGAGTGGAGTGAACTGGAGAGGTGTGGATTCCGTCTTTTTATAAAGAGATGACACCGAGGAGAATGTAAGAGGAGAGGGAAGGAGGAATGTACAGAAGTAAGAGTGAGGTAGTGAGGAGAGAATGGTGGGCGGTGGAGGGAACAGGAAGGAGAAAGAGGAGGAAAGAGGGGGTGGAGAAGGTAGGGAGAGAGTTAAGGAGGTGCGGTGAGAAAGGGAGAGAAAGAATGAACGAAAGGGGGAGCAGAGCATGCAAGAACCTTGAGAGAGAGGAAGGGAGATAATCTGGGAGAGTGAGAACTGCCTGTGATGGAGGAAAGGAGGAAAGACGGTTATAGAAAGAAGGGGAAGGTGGGTAGTGGAAGGAGAGAGAGAGAGAGAGAGAGAGAGAGAGAGAGAGAGAGAGAGAGGTACCTGTTTGCAATGTGATCTGCTGTTAACAGTTAAAATTTACTTTGTTCCATGACTGTTTTATCTCAATAAGAAAAGAAGACTTGGAGAACAGAATTTAAACACACACACACACACACACACACACACACACACACACACACACACACACAGAAGGTTAAGGAAGCTACATGAGAGGACATAATTGTCTCAGAAAGATTTTTTGTTTGTTTTGTTAAGAGGTATCTCCAGACGATTTTATGTACCATGGGAGAAAAAAATGTAAAGAAATACCTCGTCTCACCCAGTCTATCGATCAGTACTTCTACCGTAATATTTTCGCCATTAATTGCCTGTAAGTGTGGCAGGGTGTGAGTTCTTAGCATGTAAAAAGGTAACAGACACAGTTAATCAGAATAGTATAATTACACAGGTGACAGATGATTTCACTTTAACTGTTGCTTATCTTTTTTCTTTTCTTTTTTTCGAATATTTCTAACTTCATTGTTTACTTCATGCATACTGATTAAATTACTGGCCATGTATAACTATGAGGAGTTATTGTAAAATATGTTCATTGGTTTATTGTTTCAAAATGTAAAGAGGGAAGGATGTAAAGATGATTTTTTTTTTATACTTGATGAATAGGAGAGAGACTCCGTGAGAGAACAGAACCCTGAGGATCACCACACCTGAGTGCTGTAGAAGATTTGTGACACTCGACTACAAGTGTCCTCGTTGTTATGATGATGATGATGATGATGATGATGACGATGATGATGATGATGATGATGACGATGGTGACGATGAAGATTAATTGTGTGTTTTTATTGTTGTTATTGTTATTATTATTGTACTGATGATGATTACATGCATTATTATTATTATTATTGTTGTTGTTGTTGTTGTTCTAATGATGAGGATGATTACGTGCGTTATTAATATGATTTTTATTAATTGTTTATAGTCAAAGTCTGTCGCTCAATAGGAACTCCGCCAACTTGTGACCTAAATTCCCTCCTCCTCCTCCCACACACCTGAAGCCTCTCTAATCGCGGGTTTTTTCATCTAAACTTCACTCTCTCGCAGATATACCATTCTTACTAATAATTCCCGATATATTAGCACATCTGACACTACCAATCACTCCTTTAATTGGGTGAATGGTAAGATAAGGCTGGTGAAATCAGGAACGTATTTCTTAAGGTAATGAAGTTAATAAGCATCTGCTGGCGTGGCATGAATCATTTGCCTGGGATATGCATATGGATGGAAGAACACATGTTTAAATATAAGGAGCAGAAGCCTGCAAGCTGGTGTTAGGTGAGGCCACACTTGTTTGAAACGTGATCGACAAGACTAAATGACGCACCGGGTTAGAGCCGCTGCAGTATCTGGGCCTTATCGTTGGACGAACCCCTGAGCCTCGTTTCCTCTTGTCTATCACACACTGTATATGGAGCAAGTGTGGCCGCACACTTAGACACGCTTGGATACACATTAAACACTAACAAAGCATTCGTGCAGGCACACACACACACACACACACACACACACACACACACACACACACACACACACACACACACGCACACACACACAACAGCAGCCTGAGTCAGTCCACTGCAGGGCGAAGACCTCTCTCGTCTTTCTCGATCCCGTCGTACAGTATTAGATAGAAATCATTCGCAGATCTCCACAGTATTGCTAAAATATGAAAACAAACAATAGCGATCATAACAAATGGTGCCGAGCACAACAAACCTCGCATGACAGCAGTTATTTTATTGCTGTTAAATATTTAATTCGTGGTAGGTGGGGGCGCTCACCATCCGCTCACTCGATGTAGTGCTGCTGTCAGGTGTCTGCCCTTTCCTCTCCTCCATCCTTCTTTCCTTCCATCCTCTTCTGTCTTCCTTTCCTTCATTCTTTCCTTGTCCTTCTGCCTACGGGTGACTTTACACTCCTTTTTCTGTCTTTCTTTCCTTCATTCTTTCCTCTTCCTTCTGCCTGTGGGTGATTCTACACTGAGTGACAAGCCAAATGGTTTCCTGTACACCAGGAAACTATTTACTACGCTGGGTGGTAACCATATAATCAAATTTTGGCACCTGGTGGTTTGATGGGTAATTATTGCGCTCCAGTCGGATTGAGCCGGTGAAGGTTTATATCCAAGGGATGGTTGGGGTTGATTGCTCATGTAATGCCACTCAGGGATGAGAGAGGCTGGTCACTCTCATCTTAAATGTCAGGACCAACTGCCTAGCCCCGGGCTCCTACGCTCCTCATGGGGCAGTGTAGGAATGGATGATGGATGGATGGATAAATACTTAATCGTTACTGCCATTTATTATAAAGTCTAAGGTAATGGCGCAAAAGTTTTCAAGTTATGCCCTCAGAAAATCCATGATCTTGTATTTCACCTTTCAAGATCACCCAAGGTCAAAGGTCATTGTGCCCAATGAAACCCCATGAGACTTTTTATACCTTGATAATAGTAAATATCTCTATCTTCAACGAGTTTCGATTTAAAGCCCCCAGAATATCAGTGACCTTGAATTTGATCTTTCAAGGTCACTTATGGTCAAAGGTCATGGTACCGTACCGATTAAAAACCCATTTGTGACTTCGTATATGCTGATGAAATTAAATAGCGCTCTATCTTCGTGAGTTTCGAGTTATGGCCCCCTGAATATCCATGACCTTGAGTTTGACCTTTCAGGGTCACTCAAAGTCAAAGGTCTTGGTGCCAAATGAAAGCCCATGTTACAAGTTCCTTTATATTCTTAACCAGTGACGCACTAATTCTTATCAACCTTATTACCTTCCGTGAATCATTGTTTTAGGACTTCTTTACAATATTAAGTTGACCAGTGTCATCAAATCAAGTGTTTCTGACCTCGAACTCTTTATCACCCTTGTCTATTTGTGCTTTACTCCTCTTGGGTGGGTGTGAGGGCAGTGATAGGTTGGCAACACTGTGAGAGGTAGACGGGCGTGAATCCGCCATAGCTGGGCTAAAAATGAGAACCAAATTCCTAAATATGTTCTGTTTGGCAACTTTGGTGTGGTAGGGCTCTTGGCAACAGCTTTGGTGGTGTAGATGGAGACTCAACGTTCCCTATGGAAGCCACTGACGCTCCCTCATGCTTAAAATTATGGCACAGAGACCGATTGCCTCATATGAGGCCATCAGCGTGGCTAGAGATGGCCTCAACATCTGAATTACTAAATATGCGGTATTTGGCAACTGCCGTATGGCAGGGCTTGGCAACACCTCCGATGGCATAAAGGGAAAGTCAACATTCCCATGGAAACCATTAACACTTCCTCGTGCTTGAAATTATGGTTCCGAGCCTCATCGCCCCACATGAGGCAATCAGTGCTGCCAGGGGTGGACTGCACATTACCTCTTATGAGGCAATGAGCGTGGCGAAGGTTAATAGTAAATATCTCATCTTTAACCAGTTTCAAGTTATAGCCATTTAAAAATCCGTGACCGTGATTTCGACCTTTCAAAGTCACTCATTTGCCTCCAAGATATAATCACTTTCTTTTGGGAGCAGTGGCCACATCCCGAAAGTTTCATATAATTACATGCAGCTGTTTTTCTGTAATGTTGTTAATAAACAAACAAACTCAACCAAAAACAATACCCCGCCGGACTCCAGACGAGGTAAAAATTTGGTGTTAATAGGAGTAAATACCTCGAGACCCTGTGACAGAAGCACTAATTTGACACGAGCTTAGGAGGCTACTTGTAAGAGATACTTTACGAGAAAGATACCGTACTTTGAGGCAGTGTCAAAAATTTGCTCCCATACGATTCTTCTCTAGTTTATTTTGTAGCATCAGCCATAAGATCTTATCCAGTTAATGGGAAATCCCAGTAGTGAAGGGATATAAAAATTTTCTTTAGTTTCTTTCGGTACAATCTCTTAGTTAAAAGGTAGTTGATACACGATGCATCTCATTTCTCCTGTGTTGCAGGGACAGCCCAGTTGGTATTACCAGTGTGTACCCTCCTGTTACCATATAAATTTTCGTGCTTTACAGTCTTTTTTTTTTTTTTTTTACCTCCCCCAGACGGAGTCCAACGAGATATTGTTTTTGGTCGTTTGTTTGTTAGCAACATTACGGAAAAACGGGTGAATGAAATTACATAAAACTTTCCGAATATGTGGGCACTGGTCCCCAAGGAAAGTGATTAAATTTTAAAGGTAAATTAGAAACCCTGAAGGGTCAAAATCAAGGTCACGCATTTTCAGACGACTGTAACTTGAAAACGGTTGAAGATAGAGATATTTACTATTAGGAACATACAGGAATTAGTAATGTAGGCTTTCATTTGGCACCAAGACCACTGACCTTGAATGGTCAAACTCGAGGTCACGGATATTAAGGGGGCTATAACTCAAAACTGGTTGAAGATAGAAAGATATTTACTATGATCATCATGTAGGAAATTGCATATGGGTTTTCAATTGATACCTTGACTTTTGACTGTAAGTGACTTTGAAAGGTCAAACTCAAGGTCACTGATATTCTGGGGGCTAACTCGAAACTCGTTGAAGATAAAGATACTCTTATCAAGATATTGGAAGTCTCATACGGGCTTTCACTTGGCAGCATGAACTTTGACCTTGAGAGACCTTGAACGTCAAACGTATGATCACGGATTTTCAGAGGACGTAACTTGAAGAAATTTGTGCCATTACCTTAGACGTTAAGTGTGCTCTGACCAAATGGCAGAAACGAGTCAGTATTTAACAGCAATGAAATAACTGCTGTTGGGCGAGGTTCGTTGAGCCGGGCACCACTTGCTTTTAAATTAACTGATTTCATGGTTCACTAATGTCACAGAAGCCTTTGAAACGTCCTCACTCATCACGAATGGAAATTAAGCCACCCCCGCAACGACTGGAAATGTAATGCCGCATAATTATGTACTACTTAACTGTACCCTCACTCATCTTCCTTCTCTCTAATTTCATCCCAGACCCCATTTCCGCACACTTAATCCCTCCTTCTTATCCTCAGTCATTCCACTCTTTCCTCTCCTTCTTAATCCGCCTAAATGATTACACCATTGAGAATTATCCAGGTTTATCTTGTCCTTCATGCTAGTCAGTTTAATCTGCTGGCATTTAATCTTCCTTCTAACGCTTGTCCATTGTAGGGGTATCTATACTTGTTTCCTGGTACATACTTTTAGTCGTATTAGATTTCAAGTGTCTTTTTATCTACGTTATTCAATTTATCTATCTGTTTATACGGGCAACTTCTTGTGTGTTGTGAGAACGGTCATGTCAACTTTATCAGTGTCTATACCGCATCACGTATACATTTCCTACTCTCATTTCCAAACCCACGTCCACACCAGCAGACTGAGTCGTCCCGGGAACACAAAAGAACACCCGAGGTGGGTGTCCAATGGCGCGCTATTTACAGACCGCCCTCTCCAGAAAACAAAAATAATGAAGAACAAAAACACGAGAAGTATCGGATCATTTCCCAGAGAATAAAGTAATATTAAATTCGGGATAGTATGTGGTGGTTTTGAGAGAGAGAGAGAGAGAGAGAGAGAGAGATAAGAGGGAAGAGATGAGAGAATTGATGTACCGGCAGAGTGGATATAGATAATAAATCCGGGTTACAGTATGGTGCAGGGATAAAGGCTGGAGAGAGGAAGAGAGGAGAGGGAGAAAGGGAGAAAAGGAGTGGGAAGAAGGAGAGAAGAAGGGGAAGGAAGGAAAAGTTGGAGGGGGAGAGATTACGAAAGCCGAAGGAGGGGGGGGGGGAAAGGACGAGAGGAGGGAGGTAGGTGGAGAGACTTACGAGAATCAAAACGGGAGGAAGGGAGGGAAAGGTGGGAGGAAGGGAGAGGGGGAGAGAGAACTGGGGTAGTGAGATAGTATGAGGCACATTAAATCGAGGTTACAATATGATGATGGCTTAGTAGGGTGGGGGGAGGAGAGAGAGAGAGAGAGAGAGAGAGAGAGAGAGAGAGAGAGAGAGAGAGAGTTAGCCAGTACATAAATAAGGGTTATATATTAGTGCTCTGGGAGGAGGGTTAAGATAAATTGGGAATGTAAGTCGGTGCATGCAGTGTATAAATCCAGGTTATATGTGGCGTTGGGAAGGGAAATGGAATATACTGAAAGGCAGTATGAAGTAGTATATGTCCTCCTACTCTCATCTTCCAATCCATTCCTTGCTCCTCACTCTCACTTTTCTACTTCTTCGCCTTCACCTCTACCCTCCCATCTATCCACTCTCAACCTTCCTTATCTCTGTACCTTCTTCCCCCCTCCCCCACTCTCCCTACTCCTCTCCCTCTTCTCTTCACCCTTTCCTTCCCTCGCTTTAATTTGCTCTTTTACTCCTCTCTCCATTTTCTCTCTTCCCTTCTCCTTCCTCTCTCACACTTCCTTTCCTCTCGTGCTGTCCCTCACTTCATCCCTCTCACAACCCTCCCACTAACCCATACCTCCTTCCCATCCACCTCCTCACCCCTTCCTTTCCCTCTCTCCTTCTCAAGTACCTTCCCTCCTCTCTTTCCTCCCCCCCCCCCTCTCGCACTCCCCCCACTCAGCCGTACCTCCATCCCTCCCTCCTCACCCCACATCTCCCTCTCCTCAACGTACACCTTCTTTCCAATCTTTCCTCTTTCTCTCCCTCTCCTTCTCACATACGTCCGTCCTCTCTTTCCTCTCCCACCCTCTCCTCACATGCTTTCTCTCCCCTCCTTCCCCTCTTCCTCCCGCACCCGCTCGACCTGCGTGGGCTCTGGCAGGCTATAAGTGGTGTTAAAGAGGTGTTAAACTCTATAAGTGGTAATGGTAAAGGTTTTAAATTCAATAAGTGGTAATGGTAAAGGTTTTAAATTCAGTAAGTGGTAATGATAAAGAGGTTATAAATCTTGTTCTGCCTATATTATGCCACAATCAGGCTCTTAATAGCACTAAACCAAGATGAGTCTACGTCTAATCATCACGACAGCCAGACACCTCTCCTATCATAACGTATACTAACACATTTTTATATACTATTCTGGTATACACAGAATGTTACATCAAGCACTGGAAAACTTTTCTGATGATGTTTCACGGCGTGGTTGATATTTACGAAGCTGGCAATTTTTCCGGCTGAGATTAGTGTATAATAATGATGATGATGATGATAATGATGATGATGATGATAATAAGAAGTATAATAAAAATAATAATGTAGTAATAATAATAATAATAATAATAATAATAATAATAATAATAATAAATTAGAATTCTGAAACTGCTGAAACAATATTCAAAGAACTCCACATTCCTGTTGAACATAACTTCATTATTGCAGATCTAATATTAAGGGATTGATGGATATGATTCAAAATTTTTTGCGGATTCTGACCTGAGACCTTGATATCATTGTCAATGTCATTCATACAAGGCAGATCATGTTCACTCATGATCCACTACATTTACATCGAGTTTGGTCAAAATCGGCCAAATACTTTCCGATTAAGCACTTTCAGCGATGAGACGGTCATTTTGATTTTCCTCAGTATCTCAAAAAGCATTTGATAGATTTTTATATAAATACCCAGGTTCAAATCCCGGCTGGGGCAGGGAACAGTTTAAGGATTTGAATTTTATTAAATCAGGCTTTATTGATCTACCAGAAGACCCGCCGACATGTAAAAATACCCCCGCTAATACCAATGCACCAGTCCTGTATAAGACAGCCCTAGCATGTATTCAATATGGACGGTGGGTGTTAGCGCCGAAGTGGTGACATGTAGAGGTGTATAGTATGTAGGAGGACTGCTGGGCCTTGATAGCAGGCTGTGAAGCCTATGCCCAGAGTCGGACACATTAAAAAAAAAAAAAAAAAAAAAAAGGGCATTAGTATATATTGACGACTACCTGGTACATAATGGAACATTTACAAAGCAATCGATTCAGCAGTTTTTTGCTGCGCAGGAGGGAAAAAAAATGAAAAAAAAAAATACATAGAGGGCGTTAATGCGGCGCTAGTGATAGGATTTTTTTTTTTTTTTTTTTTCAAAAGAAGCCTGTAACGAAGATATATCATTCCTGAAAATTTCAAGTCTATCTCCAACGATCTCGGAATGCCAGCATTCTAGATCTTCCACATCTCTCTCCAGAAAAAAGAAATATATCTAATATCAGAAAGAACTCCACAGAATGTAGAGTTCTTATAATAATAATAATAATAATAATAATAATAAGTCATGCTTCTTTTTCGTGATTTTCTCATTTGATTTCAGCTCTCTCTCTCTCTCTGTCAGTGAGAGAGAGAGAGAGAGAGAGAGAGAGAGAGAGATTTAGCTGATTTCTCGAAGCATGAATTCTGACTGAGAGGATTATGAACGTTTTTACCCTGCACTAAAAACATTCGAACGCTTGAACAATGGTTGACTGAATATATGTCACTCCTACACTATTCTGGATTTAAGGAAGAGAGAGAGAGAGAGAGAGAGAGAGAGAGAGAGAGAGAGAGAGAGAGAGAGAGAGAGAGAGAGAGAGAGAGAGAGAGATGGATGGGTGGGTTGGTGGATGGTGTCACGGGGGGGGGGGTTAAGGTATTACGGTAAATAACTCACTGAATGGTATAAATAACACTGATCACCAGTCTGTTGCTGAGAGGAAAAGAACATATTGAAAATTTCTTCTACTTATGGGAGAAGAGAAAAGTTGCCACTCACACAAGGGCTATCGACTTATCAAGTAATAAGTTTTCATTTTATGCCAGCTTACTTAGCCGATTCTCTAAAGACGAAAATTTCATACCTTTCTCAACAGTACACAACGGAGAGTAATCACTCACGAATGCTGAATTGTTAATACTGTTGGCCTCTGAGAAAGTGTCCTTATCCTGACAGTCGGTAATAAATAAAAATATAGCCAGACTCTTGCTGTGGCTAAGTCCTGGCTGACACAACGGATTTATTAATATGAAAGGACTGGTTTGACTACCAGTTGTGATAATACCAGTGAATGTTTGTGGAAACTGGGAGTAAGCAAATCAAAGTAAGATGGGAGTAAGCAAATCAAAGTAAGATCAATGTGGAGAAATCAAACAGGATTATTACACTTTATCGAACTCAAAGAGAACTGTAAACTTATTAACCACAGCAAGAGAAATTCTTACGTTCCAAGAATCTCAAAGTACAGTAATTAAACTCAGAATCTCAATTACGTAAATTAACACAATCAATGCATCTAGATGATACTCTTAAACCTAGAAGACAAAAAGATACTGTTAATTGGTGATGTGGAGTCACGTGGGTGTAGACTGGAGTTGCCGCTAAGGCACCGCGAGATAAGGAAGGTAATCTTCGACGATCTTCCTGTCTGCTCCTCCGTTGCTACGTCCACACTCCCTGGGCTGCCGACGAAGAGATGGGCGATCTCCGGGAATCACAGACGACCGTCATCAGATCGAGACACGCGCAATCCATCGCTCTCTCTCGGCCGTCCATTACTAACTACGGTGATCGGGGAGGCTTGGCGTTGCCGAGCTAAGGCCCGGAGCTCGGGAGTGGTCAGATCCCCGGAAATCTTCGACGCGGCGCACACCCGTCCTCAACGAAGGTCTCTCTCCCACTGAAACTGTCTGTTCTCAGTTCTCACGCCTGGTAGAGACTTGTTACCCGGAAGTGGGGATAGCCTAACTTCAATGGTTAAAAGAGGTGGGGCGAACGATATACACACGTAAATTCACTCAGTGAAACAGTAATGTCGTGCATAAGAACAGTCACTCAAGGAGCAGTGACGAATGCTCTGAAAAACCTTCCCAATCAAAGTGCAAACAAGGACGGTTAAGCTGAGCGAAACACACTGGGTCTTCCACTGGAGTTCGTGACGTCCCATAATAATACAATGTCACGACTTGGCATAATAACACAATCTCACGAATTCACGACAGATGGACAGTTAGATAGATACTGGTATATACGTAACGTAGGTAGATATAGACAGATGGACAGATATTGCTCCTTACAATATACTGCGAACCTTACCTTTTAATTAATGTACCTTTCTCTGTTAAGTTGTATGGCTCATTTTTACTGAGTAGTCTGATGGCCGGAATCAAGAATAAGTTAATCACTCGTAGTCCAGGAGTTGAGAGAGAGAGAGAGAGAGAGAGAGAGAGGTAAACAACATCCATATCCATACCGTAAAACTAATGGAAATAGGCAAATAGAGAGACTGATACAACTTAACGATAGATAGCTAAACAGAGAGAGAGAGAGAGAGAGAGGAGGGGGGCAAAATTCAATCCCACCACTCTCCACACAACCTCTCCTCCCCCAGGATCAAACCAACACACGTACGAACATTGCGTTGCGTGAGTCTGCATTTTCAAATACCCTTTTCATGGACTGGTACACTCTCTCTCTCTCTCTCTCTCTCTCTCTCTCTCCGTATAGGATTACAAATGAATGATCAACTTCAAGACTAATCGCTTCCATGGTTAATTTTTTCCTAATGACTGCATGAGGAAATATTAAATTTTGGTGAAAGTAGATCATCATCATCGCCACAGGTATCGTCATTATTATCGCCATTATCATCATGTTCATCATCATCATTACCATCAACATCTTCACAGGAATCGTCATCATTATGGTGTTCATCATCATCATCATCATCATTATCAATTCATAGGGAGGAAGGGGTCCACAAATAGATCACTAAAACATATCAAAACAATAGAATGCCTAGTGAAATGGGCCACACAATCGTTGTCACTACACCACACTACACTACACTTCATTACACAGTATTACACTCCATTACACTATACTACACTAAACGACACTACACAATATTACCCTTCATTACACTATACTATACTACACTACAGCATACTACACTTGAATACACTACACAGTGCTATACTTTATTAAACTTTAATGTACCGTACTACCACTACAGCACCACCACACCACACCATATCACATCATTCCACTCTAAACCACATCACATCACTTCGCCCCACACCACACCACACAGCACCACATCACATCACCACACCACACAGCACCACATCACATCATTCACATCACACCACACCACATTACAGCACATCACTCTGCACCACACCACACAACACTACATCACACCTCATCACTCCACATCACATCTCTTGACACCACATCGCACCACACCACATTACAGCACATCACTCCACTCTGCACCACACCAAACAACACCACATCACACCTCAACCAAGAAGACCATATCACTTACGTATCATCAGACTTATTTCTGCAGTCTCTGGGATCGAAGCCGTGACCATACACTCCCAGTCCACAGCCAAATCCACTCCACCACCACTTCCTTCAGACGACAAGTTCACTGACTCTGGCAAAAAATCCCCAGCCTCTTTCAGCTCGCTTGATGGTCACATATAGACCGGAGTTCCTAGTTGTCTAGTAACCAAGGAGACTTATTCCACCGTCATATCTAAAGCTCATCAAATTTCATGCACTTACAAATTAAAGTCTTGGGAGTGGTCCAGTTCCCTCTGGTGAAAAAAGAAAAAAATTCATAGATTCAGGCAGTGGAGTAATAGTATCCTCGTACTCTTGGTAAAAGTTTGGACACGAATAGTATCCTCTGAGTGTGTTTGGAATGCGATTCGCTTTTACGTGTCTTGCGTTAGAACTGTCTCTTTGCAGTTGGGGATGTGAGGCGTTTGATAGTGTGACAGGTGTAGCAGTGTGGAGTGTGGCAGTGTGAAGTGTGGCAGCATAGCATGCGGCAGTTTGCAATGTGATAGTGTGGCTGTGGCGGTGTGGTGTGTGTCAGTGTGAAGTGTAGCAGAGTGGATTGTGGCAGTGTCCTGTATGGAAGTGGGGAGGTAGAGTGAGAGGGAATCACACAAGCAGATGAACCATTAATGTAACCGAGAGACAGCCATGAGACAGAGTGATAGATGAGGCAGAGGCAATAAATGGGTGACTGAAGAATAGGATAGTAACTGAAGTAGAGACATGGATAGACAGAGAGATGGTAGATAGATAATGAGAAATTGTAAGTGTAAGTAGACTATAGGTAAATGAACAGAGAGAGAGAGAGAGAGAGAGAGGATAAAATTGTTAATGTCTCACAGGACTGAAAAGGCTAGGTGATCATTATAATGACAGTTCAAAGAAACAGTGCTATACCATTTTGTACTCTAACTTGGTTGGTCGTAGGTGGTGGCGACCATCAGTCAGTCACTTGATGCAGCGCTGTTTTCCTCCTTCAGTTTTTATCAATGGTTTTGTGTCTGCCCTCCTCTTTTCCTTTTTCTCCCATTCTTCCAGACATTTTATTTCTTTTCTTTCCACTTCAGGTGGCTCTACACTGACTGACAAGCCAAATGGTTTTTTGTAAACCAGGAAACCATTTACACTGGTGGGTGATGTGGAGCCTACTATGGCGCCCCTGTTAATTGGGTGGAGAGACGCAAATGCATTAACATCTCAGAAACCAGACCTTCACACTCTTTCCCTAGCCTTGCTTTGCCGAGGAGCTGTCTGCTGCAGAGGAACGTTGGTTCACTGCATGAGACAGCTCTGCAGGGACGGTTGGTTTGCCTGCAGTTGATGGGAGTGCTCGACCAGACAGACCGAGGCTGCTCAGTAACATGTCCAACTCGGCCTAAAATTACAAGATCTAACTTGAAGCGATAGATTATCACTAGAATATCGTAATGGTCATGAAGAAGTGTCATGAAAAGGATGGAAAGTCACTGAGCTACGTGAAATAAGCTGCAGAAAGATGAAAATCCTGGCCAAGTTGAAGTAAAAGAGCTACATTATGTATCAGGCTTTGGCACTGAAATTACTATAACAGTACACGAATACCGCAGCCATGACAAGATGACACGCAAAACCAGCCTAATTCAAAATAACGTAGAAAACAATCCGAGTTTAGAGACTTTCAGGAAATATTAGGAAAATTAAACATGTAGGCTATATTTGTGGGTTTATCATTAGAATGAAAGGCCAGCGAAATGACATTAATTATTTTAGATGACATGAATGACCAGGCAACACCCAAATTATTGTTCCATCATTCTGAAATAAGATGTACTGAGAGACTAAAAATATGGAGAGAATTTTTTTTTTCTAACTTGGATCAGAATTTTGTCTTTTTGCTGCTTATTTCATGCAACTCAATGGCAGAAAAGAGATAGTATCGTGTATCTACTTCCTTTTCATAGCACTTCTTCGTTACTGAAACACGGCCTAAAACTACCACCTCTCTATCTTGAATACTTCTTCCTTTCCATAGCACGTCTTCGTGACTATATTCTTTTTACTGTAAATTGGCCTAAAATGGCCATCTTACCATCTTGGATACTGAGTTACGAAAATAGATTAACACTAGACCATGATCCTAGTCACGAAGAAGGCTTGTGGCAAGGACACAGAACCGTAAAAATGTTTTTTTTTTTTTTTTTTTTTTCTGCCACTGAGGTTAGTGAAACAAGTCTCATAAAACGAAAATCTTGGCCAAATTAGTGTGAACACATTATAGAACTTTGTTTCCGTGTTAATTTCTTGCCATACCTCAGCACTACAAAGGGACAGATGGCAGTTTTAGGCCAATTTAAAATAAGAGTATAGCCAGATGTTTTAATCTGTAATCTTAAAGTGAATATGACAAATTAAAGAAACGAAAGAATACTCCCCCAGTATCCCTGCTTGTCGTAAAAGGCGACTAAAAGGGTTGGCGGAGGGTTAGTGCCCCTCCCCGGAAAACAACTAACTAAAAAAACAAACAAGAAGCCTCGGACAAGGACTGACCAAACGTTGACGACCCAGGACCGGACAAAGGACTTGGTAATGTGTACATGGAATGTAAGAGGAGCGAATGATGAGGTGAAAGAGAGAGATTGTCCAGGTGCTTGAGGATGCGAAAGTGGATGTATGTGGAATAACTGAAACAAAATGGAGAGGAGAAAGTGTGAGAGAATGGGAGTATGGATGGGGTATATGTGCAGGAGTAGATGAGAATGAGAGGGCAAAGGAAGGAGTGTGTATAGTTGTGAGTAAAAGATGGAAGAAGAGCATAAGACAGTATGGATCAGTTGGGTCAAGGATTGTGTGGGTAAAGTTGAAAGTTGGAATACAAATGTGGGCGATTGTGTGTGTGTATGCGCCAACGCAAGATCGTGCTAGAAGAGTGAGAGAAGAGTTCTGGACAAATGTGGAAGTGTGCATGGAAAAGTTTGGAAGGAATGAGAGAGTGTTTTTGATCGGTGATATGAATGGTAAAGTTGGTAATGTGAAGGTGGATGGAATAGTTGGTGAGTGGGGTGTGCCTGCTGAGATAGATGAGAATGGGAGTGCGTTAGTGGACATCTGTGCTGGGAGGGGTTGGTAATAGCCAATACCCTCTTCAGGCATAAAATGATCCACAGGTATACATGGCGAGTGATGAGAAGGGTGGGTGGTGAACTGAATGAAAGGAAGGCAATGATTGATTATGTGTGTGTGGATGAAAGGATGCGAAGATGTATATTGGATGCAAGAGTTTATAGAGGTTGGGGGAGTGGCCTTTCTGACCACTACTTGGTGGTGGCCAGAATTAGGATGCAAGTAAGATGGAGGAATAGAAGAAGGGAAAGACGAGAGGAAGGAGTAGTTGCAAGGAGAGTGGAAAGGTTACAAGAGGATGAGAAAAAGGCAGAGTATAAGAGAGAAGTGGAGGAACGATTGGGCAAATATGAATTGGAGCAGATGGGAGACGTGGAAGGTGTGTGTAAGATATTTACAGAAGAAATATGTGCAGCATGTGATGTGGTGTGTGGAAGGAAGAGAAGACGGAGGGGTGCAAGGAACAGCGTGGTGGACTGAAGAGGTGAAACAGGCTGTGGCACAAAAGAAGAAAGCATACAATGAATGGATGAGAAATAGGGGCGTGGAAGAAGTTGAGAGGCAGAAGAGAGAGTTATATGTGGAAAGGAAGAGAGGTGAAAAGTTTAGTAAGAGAGAGTAAGAAGAGAGTGGATGAGGAATTTGGAAGGAATTTGAGTGTAAAGTGGAGGGACTGTAAGAAAATGTTCTGGAGAGAAGTGAAAAGAGTAAGACAGGGTGGAAGTGAAGTTAGCAGGGGAGTGAAAGATAAATATGGTAGATTACTAGTGGAGAAGGGAGAAAAAGTGAGCAGATGGAGAGAACACTTTAAGGAATTGTTGAACGTAGAGGATGGAAGTAATGCGAGTATAAGTGGCTGGGGAATGGCTGGGAGAAGGAGGGAGGTGAGAAGACAGGTAGAAATCAGTAGGATAGAGGTTGTGGAAGCAATGAAGAAAGTTAAATCGGGGAAAGCCCCAGGAATTGATGGAGTGTGTGGTGAGATGCTGAAGCATGGGGGAGAGATAGTAGTAGAATGGATGTGGAAGATGTGCAGATTGGCCTGGGAGGAAGGTAGAGTCTCGGAGGATTGGAAGTCAGGTATAATTATTCCCTTGTACAAAGGAAAAGGGGAAAAAGAAGTGTGTGGTAATCATAGGGGCATTTGTCTTCTTAGTATAATAGGAAAAGTGTATGGTAGGATACTTATAGACAGAGTTAGAGAAAGAACAGAGAAATTAGTTGGAGAAGAACAGGGAGGCTTTAGGAAGGGAAGAGGTTGTGTAGATCAGATATTCATTCTTAGATCTTTAGTGGAAAAGTTTCTAGAGAAGGGAAAGAAGTTGTATGCGGCTTTCATGGATTTGGAGAAAGCATATGACAGGGTGGATAGACAAGGATTGTGGAAAGTGTTAAGAATATATGGAGTAGATGGGAAGTTGTTGAATGCTGTGAAGAGTATGTATGATGGTGCTAAGGCTGCAGTGCGTGTGGATGGTGAACTAAGTGAATTTTTCTCTTTGAAAGTTGGTTTGAAACAGGGATGTGTCATGTCTCCATGGTTGTTCAATCTGTACATGGATGGGTTAATAAAAGAGGTACAAGGTAGGGTAGTGGATGTTGGAGTGGCCCTGGTGAGAGAGGATAGTGTTTGGAAACTCCCTGTACTGTTGTTTGCAGATGATACTGTGTTGTTGAGTGAAGATGAAGGGGAGCTGCAAGGCTTGGTGGATGAGTCTGAGAGAGTGTGTAAGAAACGGAACCTAAAGGTGAATGTAGGGAAGAGTAAAGTGATGGTCTTTGAGAGAGATGAAGTCAGTGAATGTATAGCGAGGTTGGATGGTGAGGAATTGGAAAATGTGAGTACGTTTAAGTATTTGGGTAGTGTGATGAGTAAGGATGGAGGTTTGGAGGGTGAAGTGCTTGAAAGGGTACAGCAGGGAAGAAAGGTTGCTGGTTCCTTGAAAGCAGTGATAAGAAACAGGGAAGTGAGCATGGAAGTAAAAAAGTTACTACATGACAGTATTGTGATACCAACTCTAACGTACGGAAGTGAAGCTTGGACGTTGTTGGAAGGACACAAGTCAAGAGTGAGAGCAGTGGAAATGAGTTATTTAAGAGGAGCTTGTGGAGTCACGTGGAGAGACAGGCTGACGAATGAGGATATAAAGGAGCGTTGTGGTGTTGATGTGGATGTGATAGGAAGCGTTGTGAGGAACACACTGAGGTGGTTTGGCCATGTGGAGAGGATGGAGGGTGAAAGACTGACGAAGAGAGTGTATGTGAGTGAGGTGGAGGGTGGAAGAGGGAGGGGAGACCGAGGATGAGATGGAGGGATGGGGTGGAGAGGTATATGAGAGAGGGGGTGTGAGTTGGGAGCAGGGTAGTGAATTGGCGCGCGACAGGGCGACTTGGAGGCGATTTGTTTGTGGCCACCCCAAACGGGATTGAGGCGTCTGGCAATAGATAGATATATATATATATATATATATATATATATATATATATATATATATATATATATATATATATATAGATATATATATATATATATATATATATATATATATATATATATATATATATATATATATCCAAAAAAAAAAAAACTATTTCTAGAACACTACCGTCATCCTGAGACAGATAGAGAGACAGAAAGAGAGACTGACAGACAGACAGACAACGAGACAGGCAAAGAGACATAGAGACAGGCAGACAAAGAGACACACAAACAAACAGATTGACAAAACCAATAACATAACTTCCTTAGCAAATTATTAGTGTCCGATTTATATCTGTGAAACAACAACACTAATTTTAGAAGACAGGATGATATAACCAAAAATCAGATAACTTTCGAGTCATCCTGGGTTAAGGAAAGCTTGCAGTGAAAAAAAAAAAAAAAAAAAAAAGGTCTTCAATCTGCTGACCATTAATAACCACCACTAACCACCCACATCCAAAAATAAGTTGCTGAGGAGGAGGTGTTAGGGAGCCCATTTACCCGACGAGAATACGGTTCTTAATAGACTGCTTTCAGTATGAGAAGCCTTGAATAAGTTGCAATTTAGCCTAAACGCAGAAAGGCGCCACTCGGATGCAAAATGTCATGCGATATTCATAGGAAAAATATTAAATTAATCTCACAGGCCGAGCTGTAGCCTTAGGTCCGAATTCTCGTTGGTTGAGGGAGCTCCCTAATGCCTTTTCTTATGCCATTTACTTTATTTATTACACCATACTGTCCACCGCCGGACTACATAAATCTTTCCAGTACGCAGCATAAATAAACAAAAATATTAAACAGTTATATCCAAAACTAAATCTCTAAGGAAGAGGTGTTATGGAAGCTTCCTTACCCGACGAGAATACGAGGTAAGAGTTCATCTTTGCAGTGGAATCATGTCTTTTTATTTGTATTTATTTATTTTGTTTTTAGCGATGTCTCTTGATGTGAAGGACGAAATGAAGTCTGCTTCTGACCTCTCCAATTCGAAAAGTTGAGAGAGAGAGAGAGAGAGAGAGAGAGAGAGAGAGAGAGAGAGAGAGAGAGAGAGAGTAAAAATAGGACGTCATCTGATTGCAGGAGTTAATGAGCGTCACAGTACTGAGACGGTTAAGGTCATTTCTTCCTTTTTTTTTTTTCGTGAACCAGAATGAACTCCTTAATCCTTATGACTTTTTTTTTTTGTTCTGATGGCCTTTTTTTACATTCTGATGACCTGTTCTTTAATCTATGATGGCCTGTTTCTGTTAACTCAAACGACCTTTTTTTTTTTTTTTATACTGACGACCTGTCTTTTTTATGTTCTAATAATCTGTATTTTTTTTCTTTACCCATATGGCTTTTTGTTATACTCTGATGACCTTTTGTTTAAACTTTGATTACCTGTTTTTTAGAACTTTGATGACTTGTTATTTCTTAAACCATGATGACCGGCATTTTTAAAACTCTGATCCTGGGATTATGTAAACTCTGATGACTTTTTTTTTTTTTAAAACTCGGATAACATTTTTTTTTACATTGATTACGTTTTTTTAAAATCTGATGACGCTTTTTTCTACTCGGATGACATTTTTTAAAACATTGATTACGTTTTTTTCTTTAAATCTGATTATTTTTTTTCTACTCGGATGACGTCTTTTTATTATTCTGTATTATTCTTACTGATTATGCAAACTATACAGTTTTGCATAGGCGTTTATAAGTGTTTTTCCCCATCTGAGACGCTTTTTAGAAGGCTATATTTAACCCCTTCATAAAAATAATCGTCTGTAAAAAGAATACAAAAAAAGTCACCAGATTCAAGGTGAGTCAGTTATTCATACAGGCAGTCACTCACTCACTGAACAGGTTAGTCAGGTAGTCAGCCAGTCTGTCCAATAGTTCGAGTGTAAAAGTGTGGAAGTCTGAGTGTGAAATGGAGAGAATGAGCATGGGAATCAGGGTGCGTGCACACCGGTGTGATTTATTTGTTTTTACCATTTCTCACGTACTTCCCAGGTTTATGAACATTGCATAGCTTATCTCTCTCGCTGTCCCTTTCTAACCTATCTATCTTTCTATGTGATTACGTATATATACCTGTTTGTCAGCGTGTCTACCAAGCTATGGATCGCTATTTGCTCCTGTTTCTTGATTAGTCTGTCAGCTGCTCTGTACCAAGACTGTAACTGTGTGTGTGTGTGTGTGTGTCAGTCCATTCAGTTCGAGAGAGATATCAGTTTTTATCATTATATCAACAGCTGTATCTTTCTCTGAATATCTGTTTTTATCTATCTGTCTTCAGCTGCGTCTGTCTATCTTTCATTTTTTTTTTTCATTTATTGCCAGACGCCATGTATCCCAGACGGGGTGGCCAATGGCTTAGAGTTAATTGTTTTACAGGGAGGGGCACTAATCCTCCACCAACCTCACTTGAGACGTAGGGATGCCAACAGCATCTGGTGTTCCCAGGCGGTCACCCATCCAAGTACTAACCAGACCCAACGTTGCTTAACTTCGCTGATCGGACGGGAAGCGGTGTACTCAACTATATTTTTATTTGTTGTGCATAATATTGTCTTTGTCTCTGTCCCAACTTATTACTACGCTGAATAAACACACACACACACACACACACACACATACACACACACACGCAAAACGTTCAAATATGTCCGCTCTCTCTTGCTTCCATTCCCCAGGATGACATAGTTTACTAGCGTACTGCCACGGCCCAGAATATTCTACCATACTCTCATACCCGCATACCATCATACTCTTTCATCTCTTAGAAGTATAGCCATATTCTCTCCCGCAGATGGCATTTTTTAAGTACATTTCCCTTTCATCTCTTGGTGGAAGAAAAGGATCTGGTTGTTGACGGTGTTGATGATGGTGATGGTGTTGGTGTGATGATAATGTTGGTGATGGTGATGGTGTGATGATGGTGATGGTGTGGTGATAATGATGTTGTTGATGGTGATTGTGGGAATGGTGATGAGGAAGAGGATGGTGATGATGATGATGATGATGATGATTATGATGATGATGATGGTACTGATGTTAAAGATGAAGACATAGATGATTCTCTACTGAATTCCGATTACCGCAGAAATTTTATTATTTCCCCATAAATTAGTGAAGTTTAATCTGTCTTCCATATATATCAACAAACTCACCTTCATTTGCATACAAGGGAATTTCAACGTATAGTACAATATGCGAAAATAAACTGGGAAAGGAGAGCGTGATGTATTAACACTATTTCCTCATACACTCTCATGTTGGAAAAGTTTTGATTTTGTCTCCTTTTAAATGGAGCTTTTTTTTCAAGTTTATTTATTTATTCATTTATTTACTTGTTCATTCATTTACTAGCCCTTCTCACTCTCCTTTGTCATTGACTTTTTTCAAGTAGAAAGAAATACACTGAGGAGCTTCGGACTTGAAGAGATTGAGGTGAAGCAAATTGTGATACTGTGTGACGGAAAGGAAGAGACTAACTAGGAGAGAAAAGAATATGGTCAGACTCAAATATGAAGTCCGTTTGGGTGGGGCCCGAGAGGGGATTTCCCTCTCTACAGCTCTGCCGCATCAACCCCAGTACCTATCTCTCTCTCTGTCATATGTCAGCTATTTACTATTTGAAATTGTATATTAAATATTCTGTACTTATTAAATATATTAAATAAGGCTATATAGTGCTATGAATGTGTCGCTTTTTAGGATAATAGCAATGATTTGTATAAATTCCACACCACGTGACACCGTCGCTTTCCGACGTTGCCAGAGGTCAAGGACACCCACCTCAGACTACAGGTGACCGGTCACTTCCTCCCTGATCCCCACCCACGGTGGCAGCTACTCCGACTCGCTCTCGTGTGCTCCACAGTCGGAGGAAAGAACTTATTTACAATGTGAGCAAGTATTTTTTAGAAGAAAGATCAGAGAGAGGACTTATGCTTACTGGGGAATCCTCTATAAAAAAAAACGCGCCAAGACTTTTACCTCAGTGGTGGTGTGGAAAAAAGGTCGAAACAATATAGAAGAAAACAAAACTTATAAATATATAAAAACTTTCTCAGTCAACTGAGAGAGAGAGAAAGAGAGAGAGAGAGAGAGAGAGAGAGAGAGAGAGAGAGAGAGAGAGAGAGAGAGAGAGGAGGTTTGGCAGAGCTGTAGAGAGGGAAATCCCCTCGCGGGCCCCACCCAAACGGACTTCATATTTGAGTCTGACCATAGTGAGATAACTGGAAGAGAGAGAGAGAGAGAGAGAGAGAGAGAGAGAGAGACTACCAGAAGAAATTAGATGCAACACCTCCGAATATAAAGCAGTATCGTAGAAGAGGACATTTGGTTAGCAGCTCTAGCTCACAATTAGAAGAACCCGAGAGCGATTTTCGTGCTGGTCAGACTCTTGGACGAGGGTTGTTTCCCCTTTTATACCTTTTATCCTGTAGCACAATTACGGACATACATTTAATGTTGACTGTTGTGGGTGTTATTTCAGGGGAAATTGTTACTCAGAAAGTATTAATTGTTCGCCTTGATAAGCCTCGTGTAATTGATGAACATTAACCTAGGCATTATTATTATTATTATTATTATTATTATTATTATTATTATTGTTGTTGTTGTTGTTATTATTTTTGGAGCCTGGAGGTTTAGTGGGTAATCAAGGCGCTCCAGTCAGATTGAGCCTGTGCAGGTTAATATCCAAGGGGTGGTTGGGGTTTATTGCTTACGTAATGCCGCTCAGGGATGAGTGAGGCTGATCACTCTCATCTTTGATATCAGGGCCAACTTGCATAGCCTCGGGCTCCTACGGTCCTCATGGGGCAACACAGGATTAGATGATGATGATGATGATGATTAAGGACCAGATGGAAATAATATTATGAAAGACTGATGAATGGGAATGGAAAGAGCGAAGCGACTTAACATGATTGGTTTTGGGGGTGTACCGAGAAGTAATGCAGTGTCAGGAAACATGACATTCGCAAAGGTGATGAACGCTGTGAAGCGGCTTAAAATTGGAAAAGCAGCTGGGGTTGATGAGGTGTATGTGGAGGTGATTAAGTGTAGTGGAGAGAGAGGAATGAAGTGCTTGTTGGATATATGGAAGAAGGCATGGGTGAGTAAAACTGAGCCAGCAGAGTGGAAAAAGTCTGTGATTGTACCCCTATACAAAAGTCAAGGTGAGCAAAGTGAGTGCAAGAATTATCGTGGAGTAAGTTTATTGAGTGTTGTAGGGAAGGTATAGGAAGAATTATTATACAAAAATAAGAGATATATCATGAGTCCTAGTGAGTGACGAGCAGGGTGGCTTTAGGAGTGGCAAAGGATGTGAGGATCAATGTATTTGCAGTGAGACAGGTAAGAGAGAAGGCTTGTGAGAAAGACTATAAGATGTTTATGGCATTTATGGATCTGGAAAACGTATACGACAAAGTAGACAAAGAAGGATTGTGGAAGGTTTTGCGCATGTACGGTGAAGATAATAAGCTGCTAGGTGCCGTCAAGAGTTTTTATGATCGTGGTTAGGTATTTGTAGAGGTAAATGGGCATTTAAGTGAATTCTTCACGATCAGTGTGGGCGTGCGACAAAGTTGCGTGATATCCCCACGGTTGTTCAATATATGTATGGATGGGGTGATGAGAGAAGTAAAAACACGAGTAATGGAGAGAAGTATGGAGTTGGTAATGAATGGTGATGGATGGAATATCTCATATCTGTTGTATGCTGATGATGCAGTGCTACTTGCAAATACCGGACAAGAACTTGATAGACTAGTGATGAGTTATGTAGATGTCTGTGATCGTCATGTCTTGAGGGTAAATGTTGAAAAGAATAAAGTGATGATTACTGAGAGAGAATGTGACTCCTAATGCGATGTTACAGTGACTGGAGAGAGACTGGAAGTTGTAAGAGAGTTCAATTACCTGAGTACAGGGATAGATAAGAGAGGAAAATGTGCAAAAAGAAGTGGAAAGTAGACTGACACAAGGAAGAACAGTAGCTGGTGCTATGAAGTCCGTGATAAGAAACAAAGGCTTAAGTGTTGCAACCGCACGATGCATACATGAAGGAGTGTTAGTGTCTACATACAGATGTGAGACTATAGTTTGGCATGAAAATGAAGAGTCAAGAGAAAGAGCAGTCGAGATGAGACTGCTGAGGAATGTATGTTAAGTACAGAGTGGATAGGATACAGAATAATGTGATCCGTGAAAGATGCAGAGTGAGGAAGCTTGTGGACATCAGAATTGAAGAGCGTGTACCGAGATGTTATGGTCATGGGGAGAGAATGGATGATAATACTAGTAGAGTGGTGAAAAAGGTATGTCTGAGCGAATCTGAATAAGGGAGGAGGTGAGGTAGGCCAAGAAGAAAGTGGAGGGATATGGTGGGTGAGTGTGTGAGGAAGAGAGGTATGGAAGTTGGTGAGGCATTGGGACTAAAAAGAGGTCGAGCTGGTTGGATGAAATTTGTGTGAAGTGCATTACCAGAGACTTGGCACCCCCTTTTAACATGACAGCGTTCGGATTGCCTCTATCAGAAAGGTAGATGTGAAGCTACAGAATGTGATTTTTTTTTTTTTTTTTTTTTTGCCATCTGATTTCGAAGGCTTGAATGATGAGTGAATGGAACTGCGGTCCTTTGAAGTGGGCAAACTTTGTCTGTCTGGATGTTGCTACTCCTCACCCTGCCCTAGGGTGGGAAAGGAGGTCCAGATGATGATGATGATGATGATGATGATTATTATTATTATTGGCCAGCTCCATGTTGCACTTAAAGTTAGTCGCATTTTCTTTTTGTTTTCTTTCTTGTTTAATGGTGGCAGACACTTCTACCCTTCGGAATTTCACTGATTCTGACCAAACTTGGACACAGTGACCAGCCTATGATCCAGTTGTTTCCGCAAGGTTTTGGTTGCTAGGCAACCACTCGTTGCCTAGCAACGGCCGAAAGCCCACTTTTATCGTAGTCTTCATGTTTTGAGCTGTAGAAGCATTACTAATAGGCGTGGAAAACTCAGACTTCTTTAGGTGGAATCTTCAGACCATTCTCTATCGGAAGTAGGCCATCCATTTTTCCCCCTCTCTGCTTTTCGAGTGGCAACCTTGTGAAGACTGGCCTTAGCATCCCTAGCAATCAGTATCCGTTTTCAAAAATGTCCCCAAATTCCCCAGCGGCTCTATGAGATTGAATGAAGGTTTGCTTGGTTATAGACACTGACTAGTATTTCAACTTTGTTGTGTACACTGATGTGCTACATTGGCCAGGTCAGGGGTCAAAGGTCATCATATGCGAAAACGGTGAAAATAATACAGCAGGGAAGAAAGGTTGCTGGTTCTTTGAAAGCAGTGATAAGAAACAGGGAAGTGAGCATGGAAGTGAAAAAGTTACTACATGACAGTATTGTGATACCAACTCTAACGTACGGAAGTGAAGCTTGGACGTTGTTGGAAGGACACAAGTCAAGAGTGAGAGCAGTGGAAATGAGTTATTTAAGAGGAGCCTGTGGAGTCACATGGAGAGACAGGCTGACGAATGAGGATGTAAAGGAGCGTTGTGGTGTTGATGTGGATGTGATAGGAAGCGTTAGGAGGAACATACTGAGGTGGTTTGGCCATGTGGAGAGGATGGAGGGTGAAAGACTGACGAAGAGAGTGTATGTGAGTGAGGTGGAGGGGGAAAGAGGGAGGGGGAGGCTGAGGATGAGATGGAGGGGGAAAGAGGGAGGGGGAGGCTGAGGATGAGATGGAGGGATGGGGTGGAGAGGTATATGAGAGAGGGGGGTGTGAGTTGGGAGCAGGGGAGTGAAATGGCGGGGGACAGGGCGACTTGGAGGCGATTTGTTTGTGGCCACCCCAAACGGGACTGAGGCGTCTGGCAATAGATAGATAGATAGACGACTATGGTCACGCAAAATGCTATGGCTCAAAAAATTATGAAGCCAGGGCCATGATTCTTGGGCAGAATGTTGCACTTGAGTACTGCCATACAAAAATGACAGTGTCGAAACTCACTTCCAGTCGCTAGCAGTGCCACCTAGATATTGTACCTCTGGTGGGCCATTCTGCAGATTTCAAGTTCCCTAACTCCACAGTGGGTGGTTGGAATCTAATGAAACTTTGCATCGTTATAGGCGTTAATGAGCAGTGAAGGAGTAGACTGCAGCACCAGTCGAACAGGGCAGTACTCCCAAGGTGAATGTAAAGTTGATGACAGGGAGAGCTGGAGCTCCCGTTTCATAGTCCTCGGGACGAGTTCCTGACCTTCCGCCTTTGCTGAACTTTTTCAGTGTTTCAGTAACACAGAGAGTAGGCCAGCATGCTCTCCAGTACATGCTTCTATAATTGTCAACACCAAACTACATGCACAGTACATGCTACACTTCCTTTTAGAAATTAAAAAGAAAAATGGCTTAGTCAATCTGGCCTCGGAGTCCCCGGGGGGTGGGACCATAAATTCCCCCACCATCCGCCCCTCTCCCGGTGATGACTCAGAGAGATAACTGGAACCACTGTCTGACTCACTTCTTCATTTTCTGCAACATTCGCGGCCTTCTCTGTCAAACACCACCTCTCCTCTTCTAAACCTCACATTCTCTTCTTGACAGAGATTCAGCTGTCTGAGGCAACTGACAGCAAACCCTTTTCTGTTTCCCCCTACTTTCTTTATACCGTACTCATTTCAAAGCCAAATGTGGCTTTTGTGTATATGAACGCAATGATTTATCTTGCTCTTTTGATCCTGAACTTGATTCTTCTTAATTCTCTACTCTCTGGTTTCGGCTTTTTTGTCATTCTCTGACTAAATATATCTCTTACAACTAATCCTTCTGCTTACAGTGTTAATCTTTCCTCTCTATTCGGCTCCACCGATCACAACCTTATTAGCGTAACCTGTCCTATTGCTCCGGAACAGCCTGTGGACCCTCCAAAAAACATTGTCTGTGGCACTTTAGAGCTGCAGATTGGGAGACCCTCAAGCAGTACTTGTCTGGTATTCCATGGCGTGATTATTGCTTCCATGGCCGGGAGCCATCTGAGTGTGCCTTGTGCATTACAGAGGTTATTCTCTCAGACATGGAAACATACATTCCCTTCTCATATCCTTTTACTAATGCAAGAAAGCCTTGGTTTAATCAAGTTTGTTCTAATGCTGTCCGCAACAAAGAGAGGGCCTATAAAAGGTACCAGGGCCAACCCACCTCTGAATCACATCTTGTTTATGTTTCTGCCCAGAATCGTGCTAAGTCTGCTTTTTGTTCTGCTCAAAATAATTTCATCCATACTAAATGATCTCAACTCTCCAACTAGAATTCTTCCCACTCCTTTTGACACCTTGCCAAAAACCTTTCTAACAACTTTACCTCATCATCCTTCCCTCCTCTTTTCTGTTCTGATGGCTCTGTAGCTACTTCTTTTACTGATAAAGCAGATCTCTTTGCTCAGAGCTCCTCCTCCAGTTCCACCTTAGATGATTCCGGTGATGTTACTCCATCACGTCCCACGTCTGACTTCCTCATGGCTGACTTTAAAATTTCTTCAGCTGATATATTTTCTGCCATCACTGGCCTCAGTACTATCAAGGCATATGGGCCTGATGAAGTCCCTCCTGTTGTCCTCAAGAACTGTACTTTAGTGCTTACACCCTGCTGAGGTAAAGTCTTTCGCCTTTGTCTGTCAACTTGTTCCTTTCCTTCTTGCTGGATGTTTGCTCTCATTCAGCAAGTCCCAAAGAAGGATGACCATTCCAAACCCTCTAACTATCGCCCAATTGCTTTAACATCCTGTATCTCAAAAGTTTTCAAGTAATTTCTTGATAGAAAAATTTTAAAGCATCTTCCCTATCACATACTTCTTTCTGATCGTCAATATGGGTTCCGTCAGGGACACTCCACTGGCGAACTTCTCACCTACCTTTCAGACTCCTGGTCATCATCCTTTCGGGACTTTGGCGAAAGCTTTTCCATTTCACTTGACATCTCAAAGGCTTTCGTTCGAGTCTGGCATAAATCTTTAATTTCCAAACTGCCCTCTTACGGTTTCTATCCTTCCATCTGTGCCTTCATCTATAGCTTCCTTTCTGGTAGTTTTATAGCCGCTGTTGTAGGCGGCCATCGCTCTTCTCCTAGATCTATCAACAGTGGTGTTCCTCAGGGCTCTGTCCTATCACAAACTCTCTTCCTTTTATTCATCAATAACCTTCTAAGCTGTACATCTAACCCTATCCACTCGTATGCTGATCATTCCACCCTTCACCTTTCCATTCGGTTCCCGCAACGTCCATCTCAGCAGTTGCTTCAACAAACAAGGGATGAGGCTATGACACACCTAATGTCTGACTTGGCTCGTATCTCTGACTGGGGTAAAAATAATCTGGTTCTTTTTGATGCATCAAAGACTCAGTTTTTACACCTATCAACCCGAC
>NC_137057.1:27405862-27433362 GCF_032717465.1 Coenobita brevimanus
CTCAGAGTCTCGCAACGATTCTAGGAGAATAGGAGACTGCGCAAGGAATCTGAAGGCCCCAGGTTATGTGTCCTAGTATGGGCCATTCCTGACAGAAAAAAAATCCAAATCATCCCACTGGGGTCAAGGTCATAGGAAACAGTAGCACACATTATTATGTGTTCTTCGACACCTTTGTCTTCAGATCCCTTGTTGATGTTACACAAGAAGTTACCTTAGGTTCTTCAGATCTAGTTTGTTTTATATCAACGGTACCTTGTAAACCCTTGTTCGGTTGGGTGAGGTACTTCAGTATTTGTAGATATGGAAATCTTTATACCATCCTGTATAAGTGTAGGCATAATATAACACAGTACTATATGTAACTACTGTATATAGCTATAGGTAACAATATGTAGAACAGGTAGTTATGTGTGAGTCCTCCAGGAAGAGTGAAAGAACACATCCCCTTGCCCAGACGAACCAGGAATGTCAATTCACACAATGTACATCCACAATCCTTGTTGTCCCAGACCATCAAGAATTCTTAAGCCATACGATGTATCTCAAACTTCCTCGTAGGCCAGACGAACAAGAATTTCATGTCGTATCCAAAACACGTGGAGTAACCAGCCCTAGCCAGTTAGTCCATGTGATGGGAAATTTACCATACACATCCTCCCCACGCTCTATATAATGTCGGAGAGATTCCCTTCAGATCAGAAGGGGGTTAGAGAGAGAAAGGGAAGAGAAGGCTGGTGAGAAGGTCCAGCGTTAGTATCACGCTCTACTAAACTGTAGCTCATATCTTTTATAACCTTGTGCAATAAATCTTGTAACCCGAGAGTGCTGTAACTCACCTCGTTGACATTACGTCTCACTACTTAATTCTGACTGAGCTCAACGATCCATAACCAAGTGCCCTATCTCACTACAAGTACCTAAAACTGCGCTATCGAGATTGGTGGCCAGATAACCTTCTCTGTATAATTACACCCCCTCGGCTACGTCTGTTTATATTGGTGAGCAGCGGTACAAACGAACCTACTACCCTCACTTACACTGGTGAGCAGCGGTACAAACGAACCTACTACCCTCACTTACATTGGTAGCAGCGGTTCACTTACGTCTTACGAGTTTATATTACGGTATCTACCTCACTGAGAGTGGTGGCGAGCTGTAAACGAAGCCGATTAACGTCTCAGCCACAGCAATCTACGACTAAGCACAAATTGGCGACTTCACGCAATCAAACAAAAAACAAACAAGCAAAGCAGAGAGCGAGAGCAGGAGTCACATCAACGCAGCTTAACTTCGTCCCTAATCGCTCCTTAATCACAACTCCACGATTATGAGAAACAGTATCAACGATAAACTGTCTATCAACACTCTACAAGCATGCAAATAAATCTCAACAAGTAAGGAAAAATCAAACACTACAAGACGAATAAGTAAACAAGGAAAGAAGAAAGTGCATCTGTGTGTTGACCCAACTTCAGCACATTTTCTCCCCCCTTGAATCAACACAACCCTCCACCACCACCTCCACCATCTCCATCCCCAACAACCCCCACCATCTTCTTCCCCACCACCAGTACCACAGTGAGGCAAGCAGCTCAGCATTGCCATCATTTGCTTAAGTCGTCATAACCCGTCAATTAGTCCGAGTGCCTGACAACACCTGCCTGCCATCCTGCATTTGTCTGCCTGCCAGTCTGTCTGCCTACACTAGCAACGACACCAAGTGCTGACTCTGTCATACCAGGACCTGACCTACCTCAACCCAACTCTAAGTGAGGTGTGTGACATCTGACCTCCACCACCAGGAAGAGGAGAGCGAGTGTCTTGACCCCAGATGTAATCAACATTCAACAAACGCCAAGACTGTATCTCCACTACTGTTCTTGGGAGTTGATTTATTCTAACCAAGGTTGTATTAGTTAACACTTCCCCACTTACATATTTATCCATAAAATACTATTACTTGGTTAACGAACTAAGCAATATATATATATAGATATATATATATATATATATATATATATATATATATATATATATATATATATATATATATCTATATATATATAGTGCCCAAAGGATCAACTTTAACAGTGACAAATCCCCTGACACAAACATCAGAAAACGATCAACAAAATGTATATTCCGAAACACCATCAGAAACACAAGAACAAGCGGAAAACCAGACTCAGGAAACAAAACATACACTAGATAAAGAAGAGCAAACACTTGCAATTTATGCTGAAGTAAATGACGATGACACTTGGTCAGAAATTTCAGATGTAGATAGTGAACTTTATAAAAGTTCGTTTCCATTTTACTATAACTTAGACCAGAGAGTATTGACATCAGGAAAAAATATATAAATTGCCTGTAAATGGCGATTGCAAGAAAAACACGGTAAAGATGGCTAATGTTTATTATTTTTTTTTTTTTTTTTTTTTTTTTTTTTTTTTTTTTTTTAGGTTCGTAGCTTTATTAACTATTGGCACCACAAGGCGCCGCTGGACACAATGGTGGTGTTACAGTACAGTGCTGTACATGGCAGGTACAGATTATAATTGACAAATATGTCATTGTACATGTGTTCAATAGGCATAACGCCTCACTAGCTAACTAAGTTAATTATACAATTGGTAATAATTGCTGTGAATGTTTCATATGATATTCGGCTATTAAAATAATAACGAAATAATAATAATAATGATAATAATAATAATAATAATAATAATAATAAAAACATAGCACTAATAAATAATAATAATAATAATAATAAATAATTATCACTACAGCATCATGGTCATTATAATGTACAACTACAATAATAATATTATATTGTTATTAGAGTGTTTTGGCGTATCATAGTGTTGTACAGTATGTGTTGTGTGTAGGTTAGCGTGGTGGTGGGTGAAGAGCCACCTGTTCCTTCATGTAGGTAGTCCAGCCTTGAATCAGACGTAGTGCAATGCCCGAAGCAGTGGTATTGGGTCCCTTGCGAAGGAAGGCAGTGGCGGGGCAGGTAAGGAGCCAGTGATCAAGACTGGTGGCTGGGGTGTTACAGTATGCGCAAGGCTCAGGTGGGTGTTCACATCGCTCCCATCTACACATCCAACCCAGTCGAATTCTAAACAAGTGTTGCTCTTCAGCCCTGGTAGTGGAGGTGTTGAGAACTGGTGGGTCATATTGAGTGACGGTCCTGTACCACTTGGCAGAAACTGAGTGTTGTGAAGCTGTCTTGTGTGTGGTAGGTAAGTGTTTTCTCTCCTTCTGCTTTGCGTCCTCCTTCAGTTTAGCTCTGCTGGGGTGTAAGTTTACGCAAAAGTCGGGATTAGGTTGGGTGCAGGCTGCTTTGTCTGCCTTATCAACAATTTCGTTCCCTGCTATGTTCACATGGCCAGGGACCCAGTTAATAATGATTTGTCTCCCTTGTTCTTGAAGCTGCATTAGCTGTGCCAATATGTCTGTAAATAGTGAGATGTTGTCTTTATGGGGTGTCTGCTGGAGGGCATAGATGAGGGAGAGAGAGTCTGTATTGATGATCACATGTTTCTGGTGGGTAGTGAGTGCGTGAGTTAGTGCATGCTGGATGGCCACAGATTCTGCCTGAAGTGAGCTGCAACATCCCGTGATTGATATTTTAATGGGAGGGAGGAAATCAGCAATGAAAGCGGCTCCTGCTCTTTTAGATTTGTTGTCAACTGAGCCATCAGTGAAATATATGGAGGTATCGTTTGTTGGGAGAGTTGCTATGTGTTGAAGTGCCTTCTGTCTAAGGGCTGCTTCGCTTAAATTTCGATGTGGGCCAGGCATGATGCTGTACGTGGCAGGAGGTGGTGCCCATGGTGGTGGCGGTGTGTATCGAGGGCTGGGTCCATCAGGTCCCTTCTGTAATAGTGTTGTTGTTAAGTCAAATGTCCAGAGAGCTTTCACTGCTCTACCTGACCATTTGTTTAGAGGAAGCATTTCTTTGTACAAGAAGTCACATATCTCAGGGATCGAGTGAATTCCCGACCCCTGCAAGCATTGGCTTTTAGAAACAATGGCTGCAACTACCGTGTGTTGAGGGCCTTTTACACACATGCCATCCGATCAGTTATTGATTATGCTGCCCTCACAATCATTGGACTCAGTAAGAACCAGCAAAATCGCCTCGAAGTTGCTCAGAATCAGTGTGCCCGTGTACTGTTGGGAGCTCCCAGATGGACACTGACTGACAATGCCCTAGTAGAGTGCCAGCTTACAACTCTGTATCAGAGGGCTCACCGACTGTGTGCCAACTTTGTTGCGAAGATACTTCAGTCACCAGAAGACAGCAGATTCCGATAGATGAAGCAAGTACTAGTGCAATACCTTCTCCACAAAATCCCAGTAATACTCCATTTCCAGTGTATATTTGTCATGAAGGCAAGAACTACAAAAATTCTCTGGTACGGAAAAAGATAAGATTGACAAACACACTTACTGAACAATGTCAGCAGTATTTCATTAGGAAACACATTGCAGATGACAAAGGAAAAAATAGTTGTTTTTTTCAGCTAGAATAAACCAGGAACGATGCCCGGCAGGTAATTTGTTACGGTCAGACAAGCTGTTGAGAGCTTCAACATTTGAGCAGTTCCTTAGGAAATTCTCTAGAGGCAAGAATTTTCTTGGTGGTATAATCCCAGAATTACACAAAATTGTAGACCTATTTAGGCAAACACACTCAGGCTCAGATCTAGGGAAGATTACAGCAGATATTTTCACCATTAAGACTCTTTTATCTAGCCTAGAAAACTCAGACTGGGTCACAGAGGATGGTAATATATCACCAGTGCATGTTGTTGACATCATTGGCTACATAGCAGCTCTATGCCAATTTCCTGACAGGATATCTAAAATTTCTCAAACCACCCCATACAATCCAGGGATGAGTTTACTTGATTTCATTTATGAGGTGGAATTAAACTGCGTTAAAGCTGATGTGACTGACACATCACAGGCAAACAGGACAGGGATCAAAGTGCCAGAAATCGTAGCAGGGAGACATAAGTCAAGTCCTGGCAAGGACCAGAGACAATCACGACCACTTCAGAAACAAGCACACAGTCAGGTTAGCTCAAGGACTTGTTCCCGCACACCAGGTAACAGGGCGGTACAAAAGCCTGGCCGAAGTCCCAGTAGACATCGATCGGCACAAAGACAAGCAAATGGAAGATCACCTCATAGGTCGAACTCAAGTAACACTCTCTGTTATTATTGTGCAAAGCCTGGTCACACAAACTTGGAGTGTTATATTAAAACGAAAGAAGATAGTCAAAAGGCGAGAGGTTTCGAGGCATTTTGTTTATATCATAGTTCACCAGACATTGCACCTCAGATTGTAGAACGATAGAAAAAATGTTATCTATAGGTAGGGGGAAGATCGTCTATCTATCTATATACCTAGGCTGCTTCCCCTATGGAAAGGGAGGTAGCTGAGACAGGACGACACACTCCCCATTTACTCATCCATTCAAACACATTCATTCGCATCTTAGCCTCAGAGGGAAGAAGGGACAGATCCTCACCGCACCACACCACACAAGGGTCGACTGCGCAGTGCAATCAGCGACATCCGCAGCAGGGCCCGACAGCAGAGCTGGTTTACCCCTGCCACATCATAATAGACCCATCCCCTTACCCGCATCTGACCTGACTAGCTGATCAGACCAAATGTGGGAGAATATCCCCTCAGGTCTGCGTCATCATTTATTCATTCACAATTTCTCTCCATTTATTTCTGTCACACACAGCCACTCTTCCTTGCTCAACAGACATCCCTCTCTCATCCAGCGCTCTGTTCACACTGTCCATCCATCCTGTTCGTGGTCTCCCTCTCAGCCTTACATCTCTCACATCAGAACTAGTTATCTTTTTCACCAATTGCTCATTATCCATTCTCTCCATATGTCCAAACCATTGCAACACCCTCTGCTCAACTCTATCAGCCATCTCCCGAACAACTCCAGTTTTTCTTCGCACTTCATCATTTAGCACTCGATCCATACGTGTCACTCCACATATACTCCCCAGACACCTCATCTCCATTATAGTCAAACTTTTCCTCTCTGCTACGCCCATATTCCATGTTTCAGCCCCACATAACGCAGTCGGTACCACAGCACCCTCATACAGCCTTCTCTTTACATCCATTCTAAGTGAACGACATCTAAACACTTTTTTCATTCCTCCCAGCATCTAACCTACTTCATTCATTCTAAACTTCACTTCTGCATCTCTTCTTCCATCCACAGCAACATATGAACCTAAATATTTAAAACACTCTACCTCCTCAAGCAACTCACCATTCAAAACTATATTCATCCTCCTACCATCTACCAACATCGTACACTTCATCACTTTACTCTTATTCTCACTTACTTTCAATTTCCTCCTATCACACACCCTTCCAAACTCCTCTGCCAACTGCCTCAATCTCTCTTCTGAATCAGCCACAAGTGCAGCATCATCTGCAAACAGCAGCTGCTTCAGATTCCACTCTCCACCATGAACATTCACCAGACTCAGACCTCCACCTAAAACTCTTGCATTCACCTCCCTGACAACACCATCCATATAAATATTAAACAACCATGGCGACATCACACATCCCTGTCGCAGCCCCACTCTCACGGGAAACCAATCACTCACAGCATTTCCCACTCTTACACACGCTCTACTATTTACATAAAAACTTTTCACCACTTTTAGAAACCTACCATCAAGTCCATACAATCTTAACCTGCCCCATCCTGACGTTTTCTGGGCATTGGTACGCCCCAGTCGCGACATTTTTGGACCTTTTTTTTTTTTTTGGCTCAAACATTCGCTTTTGGTGAGAAACATCAAAAATTCATAGAGAAATCGCTCACCTGAGGTTTAAAATACTCGATCTAGGTACGAGTACCTCCTTACCTGACTGGGTTTTCTAACACGCTGGCACCAAAGAACACGACTTCTATGGGAAGGTAACTATTTTATACACTCATAAACAGTATTTATTTATTTACTTGGTACGAATTTATATGTAGTACAAGAGTATATTGGTTTTCAAACAGTAATATAGGCATTATAAGCATTGTTTCACGCACTAACTCACCACCATTCATGACCTTTTATTCCCACATTACCTGATCATCATTTCTGACTGTTTCTTCCTCTAATGCTATGTAAACTTTGTTCTCCACATTGTCATCGATTGGGGAATCACTCTGGCCCTGAATGTCTTTATTGGCTAGGTCACTGGTAACAGGTGAATTGCCGAGACAATGGCGTGCAGGGGGGGGGGAGGTTATGCGGTGTAAGGCATTGTCCCTGCTTGGCATCTTGTAGAGGAATAGAGGAAGGTGTCCCATGCATATGTGTCAAAAATCACTCACGAAATCACTCGCAAAAATTGAAAATTGTGCAAATTAGGGACCTTGCAATGTTGCCGTGTTAATTCACGTCTCCAGGATATGAGTGCACATCATGTGAGGACGTGAATTCACGTCTCGGGGACGCGGCGGGTTAAAACAGTCCACAAAGCCTCCCTATCAATTCTATCATACGCTTTCTCTAAATCCATGAAGGCCCAAAACACATCCTTTCCTTTCGCTAAATACTTTTCACACACTTGTCTCACAGCGAATACATGATCCACTCATCCCCTCCCTTTCCTAAAGCCACACTGCTCATCACCAATCATTCCCTCTGTATTCTCTCTAACTCTCATAATTAACACTCTACCATACACCTTACCTACAGCACTCAACAGACTTATACCCCTGAAGCTAGTACATTCATACTTATCACCCTTGCCTTTATACAACGGGACCATGCAAGCACTTGCCCAGTCAACTGGCACCATACCTTTCACAAACCACACATTCATCAATCTTACTAACCAGTCAACAATAGTCACTCCACCACCCTTCAGGCATTCCACAGCACACCCAACCATACCTGCAGCTTTCCCTGTTTTCATCTCCTTTACTGCCTTCTCCACTTCCTCCTTCGTGATCAAAGAACCATTCAACTCTCCCAACACATTTATTCCTTGCACCCTTCCATCCATCACAATCTCAGCCACCCTTTCCTCCTCTACATTTATCAATCTTTCAAAATACTCTGCCCATCTCTTCATTACTGCATCCATCTCAATTAACATCCTTCCATCCTCTGCTTTTACTTGCTCTTCCTTCCCAGACTCTCCCTTTCGCACCCTTTTCACCTCCTTCCGGAACATTTTCTTATTCTGTTGAAAATTCTCAGTCAGTCGCCTACTCCATCTCTCATCTGCTGCCAGTTTAGCATCACGCTCAGCCCTTCTCGCCCTATTCCTCTTTTCCTTATACCTCTCATATGACACCTCATCCTTCCTCTGCAGCCACACTTCATATGCACGTTTCTTCTCAGACACAGCCATACTTATTTCCTCGCACCACCATTCACTTCCCTTTCTTACACCACCACCCACACGTCTCACACCACACACCTCTTCTGCATGCCCCACCACAGCACTCTTAAACAACTGCCATTCCTCGTCCACACCAGCACAAAGGACGACGACACATATAATACCTAAAACAACAGTCAACATAGGAAGTCTCTTTGGAAATGAATGCATTTTGGTGTCTGCTTTATGTGAGGAGGAAGAGATTCATTATTTTTGGATCCTGGTTCACCAGTGAATTTAATAACACAAGATGAGTTAGCAAGAATTTTTAGAAATAGAAGAAAAGTGACGTTTTTGGAAAACTCAGACTTAAATTTATACACAGTGGATGGTAAAGAAATACCAGTTATTGGTATAACTGAGTTAAACATGAATTTCGCGGAGACCACAAAATCATTCACTACCACCTTTTACGTAGTAGAAAAATTATCAATTAGAGGAGAGATGCTGCTTGGACTTAACACAATGAGAACACAAAATATAATATTGATGCCACATTTCAATGGAATTCATTATGACAGCGAATTCATAGAGGAAATTTCATCTCCTGATAATACAACCAGCAATTATAGGAAAACTAGCGTCACAAGAACGATTACACACAAAACCAAAATGGGGGAGTCCGACATACAACTTCTCAAAGAAAATGGGCGCATAGACCAGCACAGTCCAAACCCCACTCCTCACTCACTCACAATGCAAACGTGACTCACCCACTCACCCAGCCAGCATTAATTATAAATTTACCAACAAAATCATTCATGCAAGTTACGATTAAGAGTAAATTGAGAAATTGTAATGTCATTGCATTAGAAGAAACGGTTAGAATAAATGGCCTGTTGATAGAGAGCGCCCTGTGCTGGATGAATGAAAAGGGTGAGACGAATGTCATTTTAGCTAACTCTATGAATGGAGATGTGAAGATTAAGAATGGAACCTGTATTTGTAGGTTAGAAATTTCCCCAGCTCCTATACGTGAAGTTACAGAAGCAGGGGCGTCGAGCAGAGTAAACTCGTCAGACAGACAGTGTATAAAGGAGAATTTGATTCACTCAGGTCAGTTTAACGTAGAAAAAGATTTCTTAGATCTGTTAGAAAAACACAGACAAATGGTAGCATTACCTGGAGAACAGTTAGGGTGTACTAACCTGATTACACACAAGATTAACGTACATCCGGACACACCACCAGTATATATACCAACTTACAGGGTCGCTCATTCTCAACGCACCCTGGCGAATCAGTGTGTTGAAATGTTAAAACTAGGTATTATTGAACCATCTGTCTCCCCGTGGAATGCCCCATTATTATTCGTGCCCAAACGACACGGAGAAATGCGTGCGGTAGTAGATTACCGTAAATTAAACCAACACAAAATCCATGACCGGTTTCCTATGCCATCGTTAAGTGACGTCTTACAAAATATTGGACCAGAAAATAATGTATTTTCCACAATCGATTTGCTCAATGGCTATTACCAAATAAGCTTTGAACAAGAATCAAGCAAATACACTGCTTTCTCCACAAATACAGGGAACTACCAATACAAACGAATGCCTATGGGGTTGAAGACAGCACCAGGCACTTTCCAGAGATGGATGAATTACGTATTGTCTGGAATGCTGGGAAAAGGAATATTTGTCTGTCTAGATGATATTATTATAGCTACTCCAAGTATAGACGAACATCTACAGAAATTACACCAGCTCCTACAAAAGCTTGCTGATGCTGGCTTAATAATTAAGCTGTCAAAATGCAAATTTTGCTTTAAGGAAATAAAATTCTTAGGCCATAGTATTAGATGCCCAAGGTATTCACACGTCTGAGGACAAAATACAGGCGGTAAGGATTTTCCCAGACCCCACAAATACAGATGAAGTAATACAGTTTGGGGGCTAGCGGGTTATTACTGCTCCTTTAGTAACCATTTCTCACATATAGCACAACCTCTATTCATTCTACTGAAAAAAAGATGTTGTATTCCGGTGGGAAGAGGAACAAAAATTAGCATTTCATGAATAAAAGATAAACTTACATGCGCACCATGCCTTGCCTATCCTAATTTCACAAAACCATTCATAATGTGCGCGGATGCTTCCCTCGAAGGTTTAGGTGCTGTATTGATGTAAGAGGATAAACGAGGTAAATATGAAGTCATTACTTTTGGCAGTAGAAGAATAAAAGGAGCAGAGATAAATTACTGTACAACAGACTTAGAAGCTCTCACAGTAGTATTTGCTCTACAGAAATTTCGTGACCTCGTGTACGGATACGAAATTCACCTATACACAGACCACAAGCCTCTCGTGGGCATGTTCCAAGAAAAACTCCTCTCTGGGAGGGGAGTGAGATGGAAATGTAAAATCCAGAATTACACTGTGAATATTCACAAAATAAAAGGTAAAGTAAATTTAGCTGCCGATGCCTTATCACGAAACCCGTTAGCCAATGTTGCTACAATAAGTCCACGGGAATCACTCTCCAACAATGATAAAACGATCCCCACAAATCAAGAAATTTCACACGCACAAAGACAGGACCCAGTATGGTCTAAAGTAATATATCATCTCGAGTCAGGCGATGATGTACCATTACCCAAGTTACATGTACCACTTGAATAATTCACAGTGGTAAACAATGCCTTATATAGGGTAAATCCAGGACAAACAAATCATAGAGAAAATAATAGGCAGTTAGTTATTCCTAGTATAATGATACCTCACATTTTAAGGGCAATACACGATAGTCCACATGCAGGGCATCCTGGCAAGGACAGGACAGTCAGGCAGGCCCGGATGTCATATTACTGGCCAACGTTATGCAAAGAAGTACATAATCACACAGACAGATACGAGTCATGTGCAAAACATAAAGGTTACACGTTATCACCTGCACCTATAGGACAATATCCTGTACCTAGACAACCGTGGGACACTGTCGCTGTTGATTTACTTAAATTACCCTTAACTACCAATCACAGTCAATATCTTTTTGTTGCAACTGATCACTTCTCACGATATGTGATCTTGGTTCCAATAAAGGATAAAAGAGCAGAAACAGTCGCACGGGTATTCATTGATAGTGTGATCTGTAGGTTCACCACACCAAAGGTGCTAAGAAGCGACAATGGTGGTGAATTTATCTCTGAAATTTTAAAAGAAATATGTAAACAATACAGTATCAAGAAAGTTAATATCTTGGCCTACCGCCCAGCTTCCAGTGGATTGGTGGAAAGGCAGAATAAAAAAAATATTAGATGTACTACGGCATATTCTCGATGAAAATTACGGAAACTGGGGTGACTGGATCCCCAGAGTTGAAGCATCAGTTAATTGTGCAATTAATAAATCAATAGGAGATACACCTCATTTCATCATTTAGGGGACAGACAAACGTCTCCCTTATGAGACGTTAGAGGGCGAGCAAATTCCCACATATAATTATGACGATTATCCTAAACTTCACTTACGTGAATTTCAAGAAATACACACAAAGGTAAAGAAACAGTTAGCGATGTCCAAGGAAGAAATGACAGAATACACACAAAGGTAAAGAAACAGTTAGCGATGTCCAAGGAAGAAATGACAGAATCATTTAATAAGAAGGCAAAATAATCAAATATCAGCATAGATGATATTGTCTATAGCCTCATTCACACTAGATATAACAAGCTATCGCCTAAATTTGAAGGCCCATACAGGGTAATCAAGAGAAGAGGCAATAAGGTAGTGATTAAGTCACTATTGAGTGACGAAGAAAAAGAATCACATGTTGATCACTTGAAAAAGATCTAAAGAAATTTAGCTTGCAACTATAAAACATCAGAAACGACCGAAATCCCTAGTACACACGGTGAAAATAAGCCTGAAGCAATCAACACATATCGGAATAAACTGCGGTCGCATACCAAACAGACAAACATAGGTGCAATCAATACAGCTCTCACCATAACAGGGCATTTACATGACTGGAATCGATTAAGACCCCTTTTATAGGTAACAGGATTAAACAGGCAAAGATTTCTGTATTATTCATCATCACTATCGTCACCCTTAGCATAATTTGCTACCAACATTGGATTAGATCTCTAATACAGTTGTTCTTTCGGTAGGTAAAGATGAGGCGAAAAATTCCATGGATCATGTTCCTGTTGATATCAAGAGGATCACCTCACTTACATCCTCAACATGTAGTCCGACAGGGGTGCCTGATAGCCCCAACAGCCTCAACAGAAATAGTGCAGGACATAATAAGTACCGAAGTTAGTTTGTACGTACTGCAAGACATACCAAGAATGTTACAGAAGGTATCAGGACCTCTTAGAACTCAGGAAGCGGTATTAAAACACCCTTCTTCACATGATCACCCCACACAGGAAGTAGCTGTATTAATTAAATTAACTGACTGGAAGCTAAAACACGCTAAGCACGTGATGATCACCATGATCCAGGATTTCCCATCAGCTGGGAGTAACACACTGGAGACAAGAAACGACAACACACGTATACGTAACAGACGCGGTTTGTTCGAGCTAGGTGGAGCAATTTTAGGCAACATTTTTGGACTAGCTACAGAAAATTATGTAGAGGAAATAAATAACAAATTTAACAAAATAGCACAAAGTCTCTCATACCAACATAAGTTAGCTGATACTCAGAACACCTTAATGCTGACAATTGTAAAGAACCTAAGGAAGGCAGAAGCATCAACCTTAGGAACTGAGGAAAAAGTAAATGCACTAGAAGGTAACAATACACTATTCCAACACCTCTCTGTGATCATAGAACATATTGATGTAATAATACTACAGTTAGACAATACTAGAGCTCAGTATCAGCCCTTCATGAAAGGAATTGCTAATGCTGGTAACGGAAGGATCACCATTAATTTACTACCCATTCACAGCCTCTTGCAAATAATTAGTCAAGGCATACATAAGCATGGATTGAAACCTTTATTTGAAGAAAAAAATCAGATGTTATATTATCCATATTTGGAAGCAACACTCACAACAACATCAATAGTAGTTCATGTACCATTCGTAACGGATGATTTTTTCACAGTCTATCAAATATACCCTTTTCCTTCTAAGAAAGATGACTCATTAGTCACCACCAACATAAAAAAAAAAGTCATCATGGTCTCCAAGAAACAGGACGCTGTCACTTTCACTAGTGAAACAACCATTGAACACAAATGTCTCACATCATTACATGCATTCCACCTTTGTCCTGCGTACATCTTCACGTTTCAGCCAGCTGAGACAGTCCTTTGTGAAATGGCCATTATAAACGATCATGACCTCCCTCATCATTGCAACTTCACATTTGCTCCAGATAAACCCATTCATCATCAACGTATTGGACATTCACAGTTCTTCTGTATCACTCAAAATATATCAGTTTTTGTGACTTGCCCAGACACACCTCCAGCCCATACATCAACATCTGGTTTATACATCTCACAAGAATACTGTGCAGTCCTGACACCTACACTATCCACCTTGCCTACTAAAAACCATTATGCCATTCTCAACCACACACACAAAAACTTCCAGCCACTGCCTAGGATGAACTTAAATGTAAGTGCACACATTAAGCTGACTTCACCCAAGTATGAAACTATGCAATTAATAAATCAGACAATACAACCTTGGGAAGAATACAGTAGGATTATGTTTAATCCATGTTATGTATACAGCCCAGCTCCAGTCATCTGTGTAATTTTCTCCATCATATTTGCTGTATTAATTTTGGCCATGCACAGAATGCAAGCAAGGATTGCTAAGCAGGAATCAGTGTTTAAGAACTGTTCTGTACAAGTGAGACAAAACTGAGTAAATATTGTACATATAATTTATATATAAACACAATATGGGTTACACATAATATAGGCTTTAATTATACTATCATATCTCATTTATATATATATATATATATATATATATATATATATATATATATATATATATATATATATATATATATATATATATATATTGATTACAGTAGACAGGCCATTGTATTATTTTAATATTACTATTATATTATACATGTACAATTTCATAACTACAATAACTACATTATCTCAGTTATGTAACCATCACAATATTATGTATTGCACTTACAAATTGACTGTAATGTGTATCTAGTATCCATTAAAATGTTATGACTATTTACTGTCGCGTGACCGAGCGATATGTAGGCATAATATAACACAATACTATATGTAACTACTGTATATAGCTATAGGTAACAATATGTAGAACAGGTAGTTATGTGTGAGTCCTCCAGGAAGAGTGAAAGAACACATCCCCTTGCCCAGACGAACCAGGAATGTCAATTCACACAATGTACATCCACAATCCTTGTTGTCCCAGACCATCAAGAATTCTTAAGCCATACGATGTATCTCAAACTTCCTCGTAGGCCAGACGAACAAGAATTTCATGTCGTATCCAAAACACGTGGAGTAACCAGCCCTAGCCAGTTAGTCCATGTGATAGGAAATTTACCATACACATCCTCCCCACGCTCTATATAATTTCGGAGAGATTCCCTTCAGATCAGAAGGGGGTTAGAGAGAGAAAGGGAAGAGAAGGCTGGTGAGAAGGTCCAGCGTTAGTATCACGCTCTACTAAACTGTAGCTCATATCTTTTATAACCTTGTGCAATAAATCTTGTAACCCGAGAGTGCTGTAACTCACCTCGTTGACACTACGTCTCACTACTTAATTCTGACTGAGCTCAACGATCCATAACCAAGTGCCCTATCTCACTACAAGTACCTAAAACTGCGCTATCGAGATTGGTGGCCAGATAACCTTCTCTGTATAATTACACCCCCTCGGCTACGTCTACTTACATAAATTATTATAACAAGGATCGACAGCTGACGTACAGTATATGGAATAGTTCCTGACTCCACTGATTCTCTTTCATATACTGATGTCTCCTATATTATTTTGTCTCGACAGATGATGAATGCAGGTATGTTATGCAGAAAGGCATGCCATATCTTCAGGCGACGGTGTTCTCATGGTCGAGGTATTTTTACCATTAGTGTAGGTTTAGCTATTTGTATCTTTAGGCTTTAGTATGGGTTAACGAAATGTCTGGTAGGTTTAGTAGTTTTTTTTTTTTTGAATGGGCATTTGTTTAAATTATGTAATATAAAAAACGAAAAACAAAACAAAAATAAAAAAATTAAAAAATAAGAAAACATTTAAATAATATACGTATATATGTGCGTCTGTCAGTTTCTGTGTATGAAGGTGTGTATATATATATATATATATATATATATATATATATATATATATATATATATATATATATGAAACAATAGGGTGGTGAAAAAGGTACATATCTGAGCAAATTTCTAGGAGAGAGGAGGCGAGGTAGGCCATGGAGATGGTGGAGGGATATGGTGGATAAGTGTGTGAAGAAGCGAAGTTTGGAAGTCGGTGAAACTAGGGGACTGACAAGAGAACGAGTTGGGTGGATGAATATTGTAAGTAGAAGCACATGATCCGAGATTTGGCACCCCTTTTTAACGTGACAGCGTCCGGATTGACTCTATCGGATACGTTTATGTGAAGCTACAATACGTGGTGAATGTTTTTGGAGTATCAGACAGATCCAGAATTCCCAGGGCTTGAATGGTGAGTTAATGGAAGCGTGGCCCATTGGACTGAGTAAATTTTGGGTCTGGATGTTGCTACTCCTCACCCTGCCGTAGGGTGTGAATGGAGGTCCGGATGATGGTAATGATGATGATACGAGTATATGTATCTATCCATCTATCTTTCTATATATATATATATATATATATATATATATATATATATATATCTCCAGCACTCTATGGCAAAGCTTCCTTATTGTGGCTACACATTAAGGATAGGTTACTAATTATCATTATCCCATTCTCAGAGTTTCACCACGATGCCAGGAGACCTGAAGACTGCGCAAGGAATCTGAAGGGCCCAGGTTATGTGTCCTGGCATGGACCATTGCTGACAGAAAAAAAAATCCAAATAACCCCAGTGAGGTCAAGGTCACTGTAAGAAACAATAGGTGGAGACTAATGACTGTAATTAGGACAGTTACAGAGTTCTAGTTATTATTATTGTTATTATTATGATGATGATTATTATTATTATCATTAATGTTGTTGTTGTTATTATTATTATTATTGTTGTTGTTGTTGTTCTTGTTGTTGTTGTTGTTCTTGTTGTTCTTATTGTTGTTGTTATTATTATTTTTGTTTCTATTAACCCTGGTGTTAGATGGTGCCGACCATCGTCCACCCACTTGATGAAGTGCTGCTTACTGCTTCCATCACCTTCATCATCCTAGATCGGGTCAGCCCTCCATTCTTTCCCTTTCTCCCTCTCATTTCTGTTTCTTTACATTACTCTTTTATCCACATCCGGCAGCTCTACACTCTGTGATAAACCTAATTGCTTCTTGTAACCCGGGGAATAATTAACAACGCTGGGCGGTAAACATGTAACTAGGTAACTGGTGATGTGAAGCCAGCTGCGATACCCCTCCTAACTGGATGTAACGACGTTAATGTGGCATCCATCCAGGAACCATACCTTCACACTTGTCCCGCCAGGCAGCCATGTAACGTGTGTGTGTGTGTGTGTGTGTGTGTGTGTGTGTGTGTGTTCTTACCTTACCTAATTACCTAATTGTTCTTACCTAATTGTATCTTTACAGGAATGAGTCAAGCTCGTACTGTCCCATGTCTTAAACCATATTTATCGTACATATCCTTAAATTTGTGAATTGTTTTGGCACACACTATTTCATTCGGTAGAGCACTCCATTGATCAATTGCTCTGTTTGGGAAACTGAATTTCCTTACGTCTTTAGCACCTCTCTTCTTATGCAGTTTTTTGCAGTGTCCTCTTGCTGATGCTTCTCCATATGTTAAGTAATCATTTATGTCTATTTTCTCCTTTCCTGATATGCATTTATATAGCATTATCATGTCACCTCGTTTCCTTCTCTCCTGTAGTGTTGGTAGATTCAGTTTATTTAGTCTTTCTTCGTAGCTTAGGTCCCTTAAGCTTGGTATCCATCTTGTAGCGGCCCTTTGAACTTTTTCAATCTTGTCTATGTGCTTTTTGAGATGAGGACTCCAGACTACTGATGCATATTCCAGGGTTGGTCTAATGAATGATGTTATTCTTCTTCTTAGCATGTCTTCATTTATGTATGTGAATGCTATTCTCATATTTGCAAGCAGTGTATACATGTTCCATACCTTCTCGCTGATGTGGTCAGCCGGAGATAGTCTGTTATTGATAATCACACCTAGGTCTTTCTCTCTTTCTGATGTGTATAGGGTTTTATTTCCTAACTTATAATCCCAACCAGGTCTTTTTCCACTTTTACCAAACTTGATTACATGACACTTGTCCACATTGAATTCCATTTGCCATGTACTACTCCATTCATGAAGTTTATTTAATTCTTCTTGTAGCTCTTTACAAGAGTCTGTGTTGGTAATTCTCCTTTGTATTTTTGCATCATCTGCAAACATATTCAGATAGCTCTCATTTCCAGTGTTACTGTTTATATCATTTACATACACTAAAAACATGATTGGTGCCAGCACTGAACCCTGTGGTACTCCACTAGTCACTTTTTTCCATGATGAGTAGTTTCCTCTTAGTACTGTCCTCATTTCTCTTTTTATGAGAAAGTCTTGCATCCAACAAAACAGTTTGCCTCGAATTCCTCCTTGATGGTACAGTTTCCATAAAAGTCTTTGGTGTGGTACTGTGTCAAAAGCTTTCTTGAAATCTAAATAGATACTGTCCACCCATCCTTCCCTTTCCTGTATTGTGTTTGTTACTCTGTCATAGTAGCTCAACAGATTAGTAACACATGATTTTCCTTTTCTGAGACCAAACTGTCTTTCTGTTATCATACTGTGTTCTTCTAGATGATTTACCCAAGCTTTTCTTTTAAGTTTTTCTAATACCTTGCTTACAACACTGGTCAGTGATACTGGTCGGTAGTTGAGTGGATTTTGTCTATTTCCTTTCTTGAATAAGGGGACAATATTTGCTTTTTTCCAAATATCAGGTAGTTTACCTTGACTCAAGGATTTCTTGAAAATTAAAAAATAATGGTTTACATAACTCCTTTGCACATTCTCGTAATACCCAACATGAAATTTCATCAGGACCACTTGCTTTTCCTCTGTCTAATCTACTTAACTCCTCCTGTATTACTTTTTCTGCTACTTGTCTATCTGGTAGTATGTGTGGACATGCGTGTTCCACATAGTCCCTCTCAAAACTTTTTTCTTCTGTAAAAATTAATTGGAAATTCTTATTTAGTGCTTCACAAATATCTTTCTCTTGTGTATAAGTGATACCCTCGTCCGTAATGGATTGTATTATATCTTTTACTTTAGTTTTGCTTCTGATATAGCTGTAAAACAGCTTTGGTTGATCACTACTTTTATTTATTATATCCTCCTCAAACTGTTTTTGGGCTTCCCTCCTTATTCTTGTATAGTCGTTTCTTGCCTGTTTGTAATTATTATACGCCCTTTCACTATTGTGTCTTCTGTATCTATTCCACAACAAGTCTCTTCTTTCTTTTGATTTTTTACATTCTGTATTGAACCATTTCTGTATTTTCTTATCTGCTTCTTTGAGCTGTGGAATGTACTTCTGGACTCCTATTTCATAAAATTCACAAAAATTTTTATATACAGCATTTAAATCTTGTCCTCTAAGCTCATTTTCCCAATCAACTTCTAAGAAATACTTCTTTAGGTCTTGATAATTTCCCTTTTTATAGTTTAGGCTCTTTTTGTAACTATCATTGCTGTTTACTATGTCATATGCTATCCTGAAGTTATAATTTAGTACTGCATGATCGCTTTTGCCGAGTGGAGGGTGATATATTAAACTGTCAATATCATTTTCTTGCCTTGTAAATATTAGATCTAGCACTGAAGGTACATCAAGTCCTCTTTTTCTGGTGGTTTCCCTCACCTAACTGTGTGTGTGTGTGTGTGTGTGTGTGTGTGTGTGTGTGTGTGTGTGTGTGTGTGTGCGCGAGAGACAGACAGACAGACAGACAGAGAAACAGAGAGATACAGAGACTTATAGGTAGTTAGATTGGTCGACAGATTTATTTCAACAGTATAAACAGGCCCTTCCATACCTTTCCCCGTTTGCTAGAGCTTGTCCTTCATCCATAATCCTCACTTCCCTCATAACTACGCCTAAGATGGTTTGTTATTAGAAATATCCGCAAGGATATTTTCTTATACGGTCATACTCCTAAGCAACCTCTAATTTCGAGATGGACTTTTTGCGATCCCTTTCCTTCTTCTAAATATTATCAACACATCTCAGGCTGTGTACACACACACACACACACACACACACACACACACACACACACACACACACACACACACACACACACACACAAACACACACACACAGTTAGGTGCAAGTTCTATCCTTAGATAAGTGACAAATTATTTTTTTATTTGGATTTCTCTTGCGTCTGTCTGTCTATCTGTCTGTCTGTCTGTCACCTGCTCGATCTATGCGTCAAGGAACTTAGAAGACCAATCCCATCCCCAATCCTTTCACTCCTATAGGAAAAATGTAACAGTATTAGTTTTTCCTTTCTGATTTATGCCATGACAACCAGAAAAATATAGTATTTCGTCGTTTTACACCAAAGTACTAAGAAAAGTTCTCGCTATGATGAAAAAAAAAAAAAAAGTCAGATTAGCGTAAAAATGTTATGAAAAAAATATCGGATTTTATAAGAGATCTTCCCCCCCCCCCCTCCACTCCATAGCTGGTTCAGATATAAGTGGGTTAAGTGCGGCTTTGACCTGGAGAAAACATATATATTCTTCATAAAGATCTTGTTTATATTAAACACCTTAACGAATGTCAGTCCGTTCTTACTTAGGCTACTCAAGAACAATACCGGTACGTAAACAATTATTATTAGTTTGGCTTCTGATTCTCCCGAACAGTCCATAAGAACTGGATACTTCACAAGGAATCTGAAGGGCCCAGCTTGTGTCCTGTCATGGACCATCCATCCTTATTGAGACTACTCAATAAAAATACGTAACTAATAGTTATCATTACGGCTTGTGATTCTCCCGAACAGTCCATGAGAACTTGATACTTCACAAGGAATCTGAAGGGCCCAGGTTACGTGTCCTGTCATGGACCATTGCTGATACAAAAATAATATAATCCAAATTTCCCCAGTGTGGTCAAGGTCACTTAAGAAACAATAGATGGAGACTAGTGAATTATCTCTAGGGCAGTTATAGAGTTCTGGTTATTATACTGTTTTCGATACTCTTATTATTATTATTATTATTATTATTATTATTATTGTTATTATTATTATTATTATCATTATTATTATTATCATCGCCTCAGAATCTCCAGTAGAACCGGAGGTTATGCAAAGAATCTGAAGGGTCCAGGTTACGTGTCCTGGCACGCTCCATTGCCGATAGGGGAAAAAAAAAAGTCCAAATCTCACCAATGGGGTCAAGGTCATTGTACGAAACAGTAGCAGACGCCTGGGTTCTTCGACACCTTTGTCAGAGTAATTGTTGATATTACACAAGAATTAACCTTAGGGTCTTCAGATCTTGTTTATATTAAACATGTTTCCCTGGCTTGATAAGCATCTTTATTATAGCTATACAATAACAAGAGGTAGCTAATTGCCATTATATCTGCCTTAGAGTCTCCCGAAGATTCCAGGAGATGCGTAGATTAAGTAAGGAATCTGATAGGCCAAGGTTGTGTCCTCTTATCGACCATTGCTGATTTAAAAAAAAAATCCCAATCTCCCCAGTAGGGTCAAGGCCACTAAGAAACAGTAGATGGAGAATACTGAATGTCCGAAGGTCAGTTACAAATTTCTTGTTAGTGTCCACCCGCTGCATTTGTGGACACTAATGTTTCCGCTGATATTATTATTGTTATTGCCTCAGAGTCTCGCAACGATTCTAGGAGAACTGGAGACTGCACAAGGAATCTGAAGGGCTCAGGTTATGTGTCCTGGCATGGGCCATTGCTGATAGAAAAAAAATCCAAATCTCCTCCATCGCGTCACAGTCACTGTAAGAAACAGTAGGAAACTCATACCTGTCAACAGTGCATCCAATTTCGCATCATAGTATACACGAATCATTATTATACACGAGTATATTATACACGAATATTATTATACAGGAATACATACACGAATCACAAGCGTATGATATTATACATGGAATTGAAAGCATTGTTGACGGGTAGGTTGCCAGGGTAAGATAATGACAGCCTCAGAGTCGTGCGCCGCGACAATAGTGACAGTCCGTAGGACAGTTATTGAGTTATAGTTATTATTATTATTATTATTATTATTATTATTATTATTATTATTGTTGTTGTTGTTGTTATCATTATTATTTCTTTCTATTAACCCTGGTGTTAGGTGGTGCCGACCATCATCCAACCACTTGATATAATGCTGCTTACTCGTTCCTTCACCTTTATCATCCTATGTCGTGTTAGCCCTCCTTTCTTCCCCTTCTACGTCTCCTTCCTGTCCCTATATTAGTATTTTATCCACTTCAGCCAGCTCTACACTCTGTGCTAAACCTAATTGCTTCTTGTAACCCGCGAAATTTTTTTCCAACGGTGGGTAGTAACCATATAACCAGATTACAGAGTGATATGAAGCCTTTTACGGTACCCCTGCTAACTGGATGGAACTGGCGTCCATCCACGAACCAAACCTTCACACTTTTCCTGCCAGGCAGCCATGTAATGTGTGTGTGTGTGTGTGTGTGTGTGTGTGTGTGTGTGTGAGAGAGAGAGAGAGAGAGAGAGAGAGAGAGACAAACATACATGCATGCCTGAATGATACATACATAGACTGATAAAAAAATGTAGACAAATAGAGTGGTAAGTATCTAGATGGAGACGGACAGACACACAGGTATATAGACACACACACAGACAGATAGACAGACAGATAGCTAGACTGACAGACAGACAGATAGCTAGACGGACAGAGAGATAAAGAAATAGACAAGGAAAAGAAAATCCTCCAATTGTGTTTCCTAACCTCTCGTTGGACACAGAAGGTCATGATAATTTTCATATAATGTATCGGTAACTTTGTCCACAGATATTTGCATTTCGTAAGCATTAATGAAAGTGATTGAAAGCCAGTCTCTGTCTGTCTGTCTGTCTGTCTGTCTCTCTCTCTCTCTCTCTCTCTCTCTCTCTCTCTCTCTCTCTCTCTCTCTCTCTCTCTCTCTCTCTCTCTCATTATAATCCACTGAATTCGCTTACGTTCTGCCTAAATTGACTCAGTCGGCTACCACCTTGCATGAAATGACTGGGAAAAAGTTTTGGCTGAACGAATGATTGGAAAAATGGATTAGCTTTCAGAATTCAAGTATTCATCGAACACTAAGGGCATAATAAGGTGAGTCTATGTATTGCACTGGAGAAGACTCGTGAGACTGAAAATATTGTTTTACTGGGTTGGGTTAGTAATGTAACCCATTTATGTGGAAAAGGTGAGCGCGATTCTCTTTCTCTCTCTCTCTCTCTCTCTCTCTCTCTCTGCTAAATCATTTTCTTTAATTTATGCGACAGAGGATAATTAATATTATTAGTGTTGAGTACAAACTACCACATCAGGACTATAAAGTCTGTGTACCCTGTATATCTATGTAACTTCATGTAAATCTCTCTCTCTCTCTCTCTCTCTCTCTCTCTCCCCCCTCATTTTTCGTAATCTTCATCTCGCTTTTAACCTCATCATCATCATCTTTATCATCATCATCATTTCCTTCCTCTCGTTTTCATTTTTTTTTAAATTGGGCCTTTGTCTCTCTTTCTTTGCTCTTGCATGTCTTCATTTTTGATGTTTTGTACATGTTTTCCTCTTATCTTTTTCTTTATTGCCTTCCTTGTTTCTGTGTGTTTCCCTCCATTTTTCTTTTCTCTCATATTTTTCATTATTTTTTTTTAATTATTTCTTCCTTTCATGCTTGTGTTTCGTTCATATTTCGTCTTCAGTCTGTCATATTGTCTGCCTTTCTCTATTTCTCTTGTTTCTTTCTCATTGTTTTATTGTCTTATTCTTTTTCTTCTCTCTTACTTTAATCTTTATATGGCTGTATCAGAAATATTTTTTTCTTTCTTTCCATCTCTACCTCTGTCTGTTCTTCTTGTATATTAAGCTTTCTGTCTTTCCCATGTATTTTCATCTTTTCTCATTATTCCATTAAATCATGCGTACATTTCTTCATACAGTACATATTAATTTCTTTTCCATAAGATATATAATTCTGTAGTTCGTTGTTTTTTTTTTTATATAATCTTTCTTATTATTTGTGACTTTTTTCAGATGCTTTTCATTTCTTTCTTTATCTTTTATTTTTGCGATTACTATTCCTTGTTTTGTCTCTGTTATATATGTTTTCTTCCTCTTTTTAATAACCATTTGTTTCTCCTGTCCTCATGATAGTATCCCCCCGTCTGTGTGTGTGTGTATATATATATATATATATATATATATATATATATATATATATATATATATATATATATATATATATATTACGTATCAAGTGGGGTTGGTGGAGGATTAGTGCCCCTCCCTGTAAAACAATTAACTTTAAGCCCTTGGCCACCCCGTTTGGGATACATGGCGTCTGACAATGAATGAATGAATATATATATATATATATATATATATATATATATATATATATATATATATATATATATATATATATATATATATATATATATATATATATATATATATATATATATATATATATATATATATATATATATATATATATATATATTGCAACCATCCAAATAATACAGGTAATTTTTCACAGTTTAATATTTTTCAGAGGACGGTGATATTTCCACTTTTTAAAATGACTCCATAAAATTTGTTGGTAATGACAGCTTCGAAATGCATGTTAAATTTTTACAGACCACACATGCTATAACAGCTTCGTATTTTACAGTAGTAGTAGTTGCACCCTATTGCGGGGAGGGACACAATCTGGCCGCACTATGGGGTGACACTACCACTCTGCTGCCAGGTTGTGTCAGGAAGAATTCTTCCACCGTGTATTCCCTGCGTGTCGTAAAAGGCGACTAAAAGGGGCGGGGTGAGGGGACTAAGGCCCCCCTCCAATGTTTATTAGGTCATACAATGAGACAGGGAATAGTAAGGGACGGGAGATTCAGCTATCCCCGTACCAGGAAGATTGGGTCTGTGAATGTAGAACAACTGAGGCTAAAAGGGGGGAGATTGAGAGAATGTTTGTGAGAGGACAACTGGATGTGTTAGCATTGAGTGAAACAAAGATAAAAGGGAAAGGTGAGTCTAAGTTCGAAAGATTGAATGGAAGGATATCAGTTGTTGATACAGGAAGGGCGGGAGAAGGTGTGGCCTTATTAGAGAGCCCGGAAGTGCAGCAGATTGTGATTAAATGGACGGAGGGCTCATCGAGCCTGATGTGAGTGAAAGCAAAATTGGGACGTGAGTTGTGGGTATTTGTGAGCACATATGGGCCTGCTAGTAAAAGGGATGCAGAAGACAAGGAGTCTTTCTGGAATGAGTTGATAAGTGTCTACAGATTTGGGGGGCGAATGTGAATGTGGTAATGAAAGGGAGATCTGAAAGCAATAGTGGGAAATGTAGCAGTTGAAGGTGTCGTTGGTATGGATGGTGTGCTCGGAAGAAATGAAAAATGGGGAAAGAATGATAGGGATGTGTGTTGAGCAAGAGATGGTGATTGGAAATTCCTTGCTGAGAAGAAAGATATTTATAAGAATACTTGGGTGAGACAGGAGGTGTGGAAGGGTTGTTCACAGAGCATTGATGGACTATGTGGTTGTGTCCAGGAATGTAATGGGAAGAATGCTGGATGTGAGAGTTTTGAGATGAAAGGGTGGAGGTATGTATGACCACTACCTGGTGGAGGTAAAGTTGAGAGTGGGTAAGAGATGGGTGACAGCTAAGAGTGTTAGGTGTGGCAGTGAGGTTTTGAAAGTGAGTGAGTTAGATAAAAGAGAGAAAATGTTAGAGTATCAGGAGAAGTTGAAAGATGAGTGGAACGCAGTGAAATATCAGGAAAATGGCGGTGTGGAGGAACAATGGCAATTGTTTAAGAGTGCCGCGGTGGGGCATGCGCAAGAGGTGTGTGATGTGAGACAAGTGAGTGGTGATGTAAGAAATGGAAGTGAATGGTGGTGGAAGGAAGTATGGCTGTGGCTGAGAAGTGATGTGCATATGAATTATTGTGGCCGCAGAGGAAGAATGAGGTTTCATATGAGAGGTACAAGGAAAAGAGGAATAGGGCGAGAAGGGCTGTACGTGATGCTAAAGTGGCAGCAGATGAGAGGTGGAGTAGGCACTTCACTGAGAATTTTCAAGAGAATAAGAAAATGTTTTGCAAGGAGGTGAGAAGGGTGTGAAAGGGAGAGTCTGAGAAGGAAGACTGAGTAGAGGATGGAAGGATGTTAAAAGAGATGGATGCAGTAAGGAAGAGATGGACAGAGTATTGTGAAAGACTGTTAAATGTAGAGGAGGAAAGGGAGGCTGAGATTGTGGCATTTGGAAGGGTGCAAGGAAAAAGTGTGTTGGGAGAGTTGAATGATTCAATAAGCACGATGGAGAAAGCGCAGGAGGCAGTAAAAGAGATGAAAGCAGGGAAAGCTGCAGGTATGGATGGGTGTGCTGTGGAATGCCTGAAAGGTGATGCAGCAACTATTGGTGAGTGGTTAGTAAGATTGCTGAATGTGTGTTTTGTAACCAGAATGATGCCGGTTGACTGGGCAAGTGCTTGTGTGGTTCCATGGTATAAAGGCAAGGATGATAAATATGAATGTACTAGCTTTAGGGATATAAGTCTTTTGAGTGTCGTTGGCAAGGCATATGGTAGAGCATTAATTAAGAGTTAGAGAGCGAGCAATGTGGCTTTAGGAGAGGGAGGGGATGCATGGATCAGGTTTTTGCTGTGAGACAGGTATGTGAAAAGTATTTAGGGAAATGTAAGGATGCTTTTTGGGCGTTCATGGATTTAGAGAACGTGTATGATAGAACTGATAGAGAGGCTTTGTGGACTGTTTTAAGATTGTATGGACTTGATGGTAGGTTGCTAAAAGGTGTGGAAAGTTTATATGTAAATAGTAGAGTGTGTAAGAGTGGGAAATACTGTGAGTGATTGGTTTCCCGTGAGAGTGGGGCTGCATCAGGGATGTGTGTTGTCGCCATAGTTGTTTAATATTTATATGGATTAATTTGTAGGGGAGGTTAATGTGAGAGTGTTATTTGGAGGTTTGACTCTAGTGAAAGCTGATCGTAAGGAGTGGAATCTGAATCAGCTGCTGTTTGGAGATGATACTGCACTGGTGGCTGATTCAGAGGAGAGATTGAGACATTATTGTAGGCAGAGGAGTTTGGAAGGGTGTGTGAAAGGAGGAAATTGAGAATAAATGAGAAAAAGAGTAAAGTGATGAAGTGTACGATGTTGGTAGATGGTAGGAGGATGTATATCGTTTTGAATGGTGAGTTGCTTGAGGAGGCAGTGTGTTTAAGAATTTAGGGTCACGTGTTGCTGTGGATGGAAGAATAGATGTAGAAGTGAAGATTAGAATGAATGAAGTAGGAAAGGTGCTGGGAGGAATGAAAAAAGTGTTTAGATGTCATTCGCTTAGAATGGATGTAAAGAAAGGGCTGTATGAGGGTGTTGTGGTACCGACTGCATTGTATGGGGCTGAAACATGGAATATGAGTGTAGCTGAGAGGAAGAATTTGAATGTAACGGACATGAGATGTCTGAGGAGTACGTGTGGAGTGACACGTACGGGTCGAGTGAGAAATGATGAAGTGTGAAGGGGAACTGGAGTTGTGTGGGAGATGGCCAATAGAGCTGAGCAGAGGGTGTTGCGATGGTTTGGTTATATGAAGAGAAT
>NC_137057.1:27438362-27453362 GCF_032717465.1 Coenobita brevimanus
TGTGGCAGTGTGTGGCTTGGCAGTGTGAGGTATGGCAATTTACGAGTATGGTGTGAGGTGTGGCAGTGTCTGGTGTTATAGTGTGTGGTGTTGTGGTGTATAGTGCGGCAGTGTGAAGTGTCACTGTGTGAGGTGTGGCAGTGCGAGGTGTGGTAGTGTGTGTTGTGGCAGTTAGATGTGCCACTGTGTGGTGTTATAGTGTGTTGTGGCAGTATGATGTTTGGCAGTGTGAGGTGTGGCAGAGGTGCGGTAGTGTGTAGTGTGTCAGTGTGTGATGTGGCACTATGAGGTGCATCAGTATAAATATTTCATTGTGTGTTTTTTTTTTTCTACAAGTGACCTGTTAAGTTATTTGTCTGGCTGATTACGAAGAACATCAAGTTATTTACTCGTATATTTATCTTTTATTTACCTCAGTGTGGATATTCAGTAGCAAAATAATGACCGTTGTTGAATGATGGTTAATATCTTTCTGTTAGATGCAAATTAATTTTATCTTTAGTGAAATACTTGTCAAGTAAATATAAGGAAAATTTGGAAGGATCTGGAGTAATCTTCCATAATCTATTTGTTTTGCTCTGCCAATAACATCTTATCTTTTATGAGTCTTGAAGTGTTTGTTTTTTTAATTCTTTTGTGAAACTTTTGAGCTGGTCTTTTAGGTTGGCTTTCTTTTCTTCAAGTTTGTTTGGAATAATGAAACACCATATACCAACACCTCGTTATGAAGTGAAATTTTCACGATGTAAATAATTTTCTTGCTTAAAATCTCTCGAAACACTGCGATATTATCTACTACTTCCATGGAAATATTTTGTGGTTTAAAGTAAAGATACTTGGCGTAGTACTGTGCTTTAGCCAGATGACACAAAGGAAATATCTGTTGACTTTGTCTGAATAAAGGTGATTTGGCGCAAAAGGAATTTGTGTTCGCCTTTGGCGAACCTGGCTAATAAGGCTGACACACCTGAGGAACATCTGGACGTATTCTCGTTGGTTGAAGAAGTTCCTTAACACCTCCTTCTAAACGATTTATTTTCCAAACTACTCATCAATATCCCTTGTTTATCTGGGTAATAAGGCTGACACCTGAGGAACACCTGGATCTGTATTTTTGTCGGTAAAGGAAGCTCCTAACGCCTCTTCTTCAATGGTTTATTTTCCAAACCCACTCATTTTTATCTCTTGGTTTGCTTCTTCTGTCTTTTCAGTATCGACGTAGATTGCATGAATAGCACACAAGAATACCGTAACGAAGCAGAGTTAGAAACAAATCGGCAAGGAAATTGTTAGTAAGCTTACCAACAGAACTCGAATACCACCTATATTCTCGTCGGTTAAGGAAGCTCCCCAACACTCATTTCTAAGCGAATCATTTTGCTTATTTCTCCTTAATGCTCCCTTCTGTGCCATTTAAATAATTCAAGTACCACCATACTCAGCATAAATAACATACACATTGATATTAACCAGCCGTATCCAAAAACAAGCAGCTAAGGAGGAAGTGCTAATCGACGAGAATACAGGCCCCAGCTTCTTGGTTCGTATTCTCATCGGTTACGGAAGCTCCCTAACGGCGATTCCTTAGCAATTTATATTTGATTAATATCCAATTTTATGATACGTATGCAGTGTGTGGTGATACTGGAAGGATTTATGTAACAGAACAGGAGAGAAATGTGTAATAAAAAAATAAAAATCGCTAAAGGAAAGGTGCTAGGAAGCTTTCTTATCCGACGAGAATAAAGGTATATTTTCGTTAGTTAAGAACGCTCCTTAACACGTTCTCTTAAGCAATTTATTTGTTTTATATCCTAAGAAGCGGCAGGGGTACGCTACCACATATATGGATCTTGAATTTGGCTCTCTGTTATCTTCTTTTTGTTTTTTCTTGGAAGAAACAGTCTTGCTGGCTTTTGTCAATTGGTTCCTTCTTCCTCGCATTAAAACAACACAAAACCCTGCAACACAAGGCCAAGGTCACAGGTAAAAGGTAGTCCTAAGGTGTCAATTGAGGTGAACTTCAGGTGTGAGGGAATCAGTTTCAATCTGTTAACTCTTTGGCTCCGAAATGCGATTTTTTTTTTTTTTTAAGACACGAGTTTTTTCATGGCATATAGACCTAGCACCTCATAATAAAATAAATGAATAAACAGATAATAGATAAATGGATAGATAAATAGATTATACATACATACATAGATGTTTGTGTGTATGTATAAAAGAGAGTGTATATGTCATTTGAAAGATTTCAGTCACAGTTGACATTATCACATCATTCAAACCTAAACACATACACTCAACAGCAGATTGTTTTTTTCTGTTTCTCCCCCTCTAGCTGCAACTCATTCACTCAGCAACACACACACACACACACACACACACACACACACACACACACACACACACACACACACACACACACACACACACACACACACACACAAATGACAGGGTTGAAGCAAACAGTAAAAACAATAATCCATCTACACACACACGCACACACACACACACACACACACACACACACACACACACACACACACACACACACACACACACACACACACACACAAACGAACATGCATGTCTCCTCTCTGCCCCATGCCATTCTCTACCCCTTGCCAACAACAGTTACATGGGCCCAAAGTTTGCATGTAAGGAAGGGTTGACATCCCGGCTCGTCGCTTGAGTTAGGGTAAGGGGGTGCACCTCACGAATTCTGTGTGTGTGTGTGTGTGTGTGTGTGTGTGTGTGTGTGTGTGTGTGTGTGTGTGTGTGTGTGTGTGTGTGTGAGAGAGAGAGAGAGAGAGAGAAGCCCTTTATCACGTATTGCCTCCCGTTTGGTTGTCATCTATTTTGCTTTTATTCCCGTAATTCACCTTTAATAAGCTGCCCAAGATTTATAAACAATTGTATTTTTGTCTATGGGAGTAGGGTAATATAAGATAAATGATGCAGGAATTGTTAATAACTTGGTGCAAAATGTTATGGCTGACTTTAACAGCATCAGCTCTACGACACAGCTATTCACATCCCCCTTTCCCCCCACTCCTCCCACTTCTCCTTCCCTCCCCTCTCCACTCCTCCCACTTTCCCCTCCCTTCCTCCACCTACCTCCCAGACTCCATGTCCCCCACCTGCCTCTCCTACTGTTCGAAAAGTGAATTTGGCTGGATAATTTTTTTGCTGTCAATACTCTATAGCACTTTTTGTTGCCATATGCATTGTCCAATCTGTCTTCTTGCACGTAAATCATGAAGGAAGAATTATGTTTCATGTGTTTTAGTATCTGTAAATGTGAGCTAATTAAAAATAAGTACTGTACAAATTTAAAGGGCATACAAGTGCGGTTCAGTGTGGGGTAGCCGGCTTGAGGTAGCTGAGGGATGCCGGTTATGTCGTGCTGTTTGCTGAATGAGGTTAAATGACTTTAGTTCCTTGATTAAAATGACTGTGGAGCTCCTAATACAATGTTGCTGTTTAGTTTCTTAGAGGTAAACGTATCTTGACGTTACGGTATGAAGCTCATTATAAAAGTTGTTAGATGAAGTGACGGTGCCAGTCGATTGTTTAGTAATGCATGTATGGAATTACCTACTAACGTTGCATAGTGAAGCGACTGTGTGGAGTTCTTTATGAACCTTGATTGGTGTTGTGTCTGTGTGCAGTTCCGTATAAATGTTTGTACAGTAAGTGCAGAAAATGTTTGGAGTTCCTTAAAACGTTGCTTGGCGAACTAGCTCTCTGTATATACGTTGCTTTGTTAAGCAACTTACTGTAGTGTTCCTTACGAACTTTGATTAATGAAGTTACTTATTATGATGTCCTTATAAATGTTTCTTGGTGAACTGGCTATTCATATATGGAGAGAATTCGAAACGGAGGGGATACAAAATGTTAATTAGAGTATTCATGCATTGTAAATACTACAAAATTGTAATTAGTGTTTGATGGAATACCGTGATTGTTAGAGCGATCATGATGATGATCATCATCATCATCACCATCATCATCATCATCATCATCATCATCATCATCATCATCATCTCCCCGTTCTCCTTCATGCTCGGCAAGGTGAGTAGACTGCCATCCCATTGAATTTAGTTAGTCATTTCTTTTATTTCTCTTTTTTTGGGGGGGTTATTTGCACATCTCAATATCCGCTTGTATGTTATTGATGAAAATTACATGGATATTAAGCTAAACAAGTTACTAAGAAAAAAGAGTAAGAAATTTTTATACGGTATTGAATCAGATGGTGTGTGTGTGTGTGTGTGTGTGTGTGTGTGTGTGTGTGTGTGTGTGTGTGTGTGTGTGTGTGTGTGTGTGTGTGAAGTGTATGCTGTGTATTATTGTGTGTATGGTGAATTTGTCATATGATTTATGTATTGTGCTTTGTTTGTCTCTCTCAGGAAAAGGGAACAACGGTGTGTTTTGTATCTATGTGAAAGACAACAGAGATTGATAACACTGGACTCTAATTGTCGCTATATTTTTTCTGTATGCTACAGTGAGGTGCATGAATCAAAATACATCTCTCTCTCTCTCTCTCTCTCTCTCTCTCTCTCTCTCTCTGACTCAACCCAAGCTAATCTCAGTTTAACCTGATTTCCAGTAACCTAATCTGACCTCGCTTATCCTTTCCTAATGAAACGTAACCTACAAAGTAAACTTACCTAACTCTATCTGATATAACTTTACTTGACCTTACCTACCTTAATTTTCATTAACCTAATCTACCTAAAGTCACCTAACCTATCCTAACCCAAAATTAACCTAATCTTGCCTTCTATATCCTACCCCTCCCTACTCTGCCCTATCCTACCCTACCCTACCCTACCCCACCCCACCCTACCCACCCCTACCCCCCACCCCCCCCCCCCACCTCCCTCACCCTCCCCTACCCAACCCCCCTCTACCCTCCCCTACCCTACACTACACTACCCAAAACCACCCCACCCTACTTTAACTTACCCTACCCTACCCCACCCCACTCTACCCAAAACCACCCCACCCTACTTTAACTTACCCAACCCAACCCCACCCCACTCTACCCAACCCTACCCTACCCAATCCATATGTAATCTAACTTAACCCCACCTAACTTAACCTAACCTGGCCTATTTTCAAAGGCAAAGGACTTACCCAAATAGAGAAAAAAACGATTTCCACCCATCCCCGTTTTTTAAAGTTTCTGGGGGGCCTACAGCCTTGGCCTGGCCCAATTAGGCCCAAAATTTAATTAGGTGATCAGAATGTCATAGCGCATCATTTGTAATTCTAGTCAAAATCGCACCACTAGTTTTTGGGTAAAATTGTCAACAGACTGACAGACAAAGAGACACACACACAGAGTGAAAACAATACCCGTCCCGAGTCCCTCCGGGGCGGGGACAGGTAAAAAACATGGCTTAAATACGCTAAGTCGTAATCACTAACTTGTTTATATCCACTCGGGGTAAAATCACATTAAAAGTACAGTGAGAGTGACATCCTCCACTCAGACTCTCACTCACAATATGATATCCAGTCACTGAAAACAGACCAATGAGTGTATGCATATAATTCCTTTCACCATAAATAGACCTTGTTCTTCTTTATTTTTACAGGTTCATTCATGTAGTTCAGTGACAGAAAAATATAATATTGTTCTGTATCCTTTCCATATCATTTAGTGTTAAATTCTATTGCACTGCAATCTCCCTAGAGCATTTTTAGTGACTAGCATCATATTCCATTGCTAATCTATTATTGCAACTTATCATTCAAGAAGGAGAGATGATAGTTTTAAATCTTGTTAGATTAAAAAATTTAGTTTTAGTCACTGAAAGCAGATCAGGAGCCGTATCAACAAAATCTCATTAGCAAAAGTTGTGTCTATGATTGCTTATATATATATATATATATATATATATATATATATATATATATATATATATATATATATATATATATATATAAAATTTCTTGCCTCATATGTAATGTAAAATGTAATTAGCTTAAGATAAGTTTATTCATGATTGTATGTCACTCTGGTCTTCAATTACACATCTGTAAACTCTTCATAGCTTGATGTTCATGATTGCCTGTATATAAATTTTTCATTGATGCAGCTTGAATGCATTCTAATAAATTTGTATTACGTTCTATTCGTTTGTCTTCATCTGTATCCACCAAACACTTCACTACCAGAGTAAAATGATTTCTTTAAAATAAAAAATGAACAGATGAAGAGGGAAAAACCCATACACCAAATTACAGGTGTACCAAAATACAATAATAGGAAAAAGCAAACATGACATTATAATTAATTGATATAGCAGCTTGATTACCATAAAAAATTCTTTGATATTGGTTAACTGAACACTCTACTCTGTTCACTTTACCTTGGCCTAAAATTGCCATCCCTTCACTTCAGTGCTGAGTTATAGCGGTAAATCAACACTACAATATGATGCAAGTTACGAAAAAGTGCTACAGGAAGGTTATAGAACCACAGTGTTTTCTTTTTCTGCCACTGAGCCAAGTGAAATACGCTGCAAAAGGATAATAATATGGGCCAAGTCAAAGCGACTGAACTACAGGTAGGAAGTGTTGATAGTCCTTGTTTTTCCTGTAAACTAATTAGGACACTTTAAAAATGCCAGTTGTTCATCCTGCAAATCAAACAGGACACTTTGTGAATTCGAATTTATCATGTGATTTAAACAAGACACTTGATTTCTAGCTGTTCATCCTGCAATTAAACAGGACACTTTATAAATTCGAGTTGCATATCCTGTAATTAAAAAGGACTATGAATTCGAAGCCCAGGTAAATTAGAAGTGATTTCACGGTTAATTAATAAGGTCGCATTAACCAAAATACTCGCAACAATCTCTCTCTCTCTCTCTCTCTCTCTCTCTCTCTGACTCAACCGTATACCTAACATTACCTACTCGAACCTGATCTCATTAACACGTCTAATGGGACTGCTTGGAACTCCCCGTGAGCGAACCACTTAATGCTTTGTCAATTAGCTGAGTGTTCGGGTGTGAGGAAGTGAGCTGAGTGTGATTTATGACTGAATGTGCTCCACTGCCAATAGATTAGCAGATCCTGTTTATCTATCTTTGTCTGTCTGTCTGTCTATCTATCTGTCGGTCTGTCTGTCTACCTATTTAACTATCTACTTTTTCTACATACGAGTGTGTGTGTGTGTGTGTGTGTGTGTGTGTGTGTGTGTGTGTGTGTGTGTGTGTGTGTGTGTTAGCTATCGTGGATGAGTACATTTCTTTTGTATGTATGTGTATATGTATGTATGTACAGTATGCATGTATGTGTGTGTTCGGAGAGTGGGGATTAGTTTCTGTGTATGGAGTAGAGTTGCGTTTGTGTATTATACTTCTCTCTCTCTCTCTCTCTCTCTCTCTCTCTCTCTCTCTCTCTCTCTCTCTCTCTCTCTCTCTCTCTCACACACACACACACACACACACACACACACACATTTCACTGTCCAGGGGGAAACTCAACATTTATTTTAAAAAAAAGAGAGAGAGAATTACATTTTACATTTTTCCCCTTTTGGGTGAATATGGTGATATTTGTTAAATCTGAGATATTGTACGGTCTTCATATTCATATTTTTTTTTGGGAGGCGAAAACATGAAAGGTGGAAAAAGTTATAATGAGGAAAGTTTGCTACATGCAGTATTTTAATTCGATTTTTTTCTTGGTTAAATTAGCTCATAGATTTTTCAAAAGTGTAAATTCTTTTCTTGTGTATATATCCCCTGAATATCCTTTTCTTTATTGTGTATGTGACAATAGAGTGCATGTCGGGAAAGCTAATTATAATCAAGAAGAGGTATAATAATAGTAATAGTGATGATAATAATAATATTAATCATCATCATCATCAAACCTAGTGGTTTCCCTTGAGAAACCCGGGGCTAGGCAACTTGGTCGTGACATTTAACATGAGAGTGACCAGCCTCATTTATCCCTGAGTGGCATTACGTGAACGACAAACCCCTACCACCCTTTGTATATAAACCTGCACAGGCTCAATCTAGCTGAAGCGCCTTAATTACCCACTAAAACACCAGGCGCCATAATCCGGTTATATGGTTACCACCTAACATAGTAAATTGTTTCCTGATGTACAGGAAACCATTTAGCTTGTCGCGCAGTGTAGTCACCTGTAAACAGAGGGAAGAACAAAGAATGAAGGAAAGAAAGAAGGAAGGAAAGAAGGAACGAAGAGGGAAATGGGGACTCACCCGAGAGCAGTACTACATCGAGTGGGTGGATGGTGAGCTCCCCCACCTACCACTGATAATAATAATAATAATAATAATAATAATAATAATAATAATAATAATAATGATAATAATAAAGGATGGTGGTAATGATAACGATGAAATACATCTAAAAGAAATATTAATAATGATTAAGAAAAAATAAAGGCAGATATGAGAGAGGTTCATCTAAAAATGTATTGTCATGTAAATCACACTATAAAAATGGTGTAAAGAAAAAAAATCACACGATAGATTTTGAAGAGAAAAAATAAATCAAAATACGATGCAAAGAAGCTATTAACCCCGTGAAACATGAAAAAATATATTATAGCACATCATAAAAAATGGTGGGCAGGTAAAAAAATAATAATAATAATAAATCACGCTAATTCACTATAATAGAAGTATTTTGTTACAGAGAAAATTTACAAGAGAGAAAAGTTAATAACGACAGAGTAAAATTGGAATATGAAACCGACGATGGAGGGAATATATCCAGAATGTAAATCACATAATAACAAAAAACAAATGAAATGGGATACGAAATGAAATGCCATAAGAAGGAGAGGAGCGTGATAATGTGGTCTGAAGGTGATGTATGTGAGAGACAGGGAAGAAAGAGAAAGTGAGAGAGCGAGGGAGAAAAAGGTAAAAGAGATGACAAAGTTGAATGCCAAGGAGATGAATGATAGCCATAGGAGAAATGAGATGTAGGTGAAGGAACACAATATTTACTTAAAGTTAAACAATAATGATGAAATAGTGAGAGAAAATAGCCACACACACACACACACACACACACACACACACACACACACACACACACACACACACACATGTATACTTATGAAAAATGGAAAGAATTGCAAATATATACTCTTACACACGGAAATATTTTCTCAAAATATATACGTAAGAAGAATAGTAAAGGTTGAAAGGACACACACACACACACACACACACACACACACACACACACACACACACACGTATACATAAGAAGAATGGTAAGAACTGCAAATAGATACTTTTACACACGGAAATATTTTTTCAGAATAATCATGTAATAAAATTTCTTTACAGACGAAAAATCTTATCACTACTCGTATAATAGAGAGAGAGAGAGAGAGAGAGAGAGAGAGAGAGAGACAGACAGACAGACAGACAGAGACAGAGAGACAGAAACTAGGTAAATTGGTAAGTAGATATTTGTAGATAGATTAATAAAGAATGGATTCCAGTAAGACCTATAGTTAAGTAGATGAAGGAATATATACTAGTGAATATATATATATATATATATATATATATATATATATATATATATATATATATATATTTATGTGTGTGTGTGTGTGTGTGTGTGTGTGTATGTGTGTGTGTGTATGTGTGTGTGTGTGTGTGCGTATGTGTGTGTGTGTGTGTGTGTGTGTGTGTGTGTGTGTGTGTGTGTGAGAGAGAGAGAGAGAGAGAGAGAGAGAGAGAGAGAGAGAGAAGCCCTTTATCACGTATTGCCTCCCGTTTGGTTGTCATCTATTTTGCTTTTATTCCCGTAATTCACCTTTAATAAGCTGCCCAAGATTTATAAACAATTGTATTTTTGTCTATGGGAGTAGGGTAATATAAGATAAATGATGCAGGAATTGTTAATAACTTGGTGCAAAATGTTATGCCGACTTTAACACCATCATCTCTACGACACAGCTATTCACATCCCCCTTTCCCCCCCACTCCTCCCACTCCTCCTTCCCTCCCCTCTCCACTCCTCCCACTTTCCCCTCCCTTCCTCCACCTACCTCCCAGACTCCATGTCCCCCACCTGCCTCTCCTACTGTTCGAAAAGTAAATTTGGCTGGATAATTTTTTTGCTGTCAATACTCTATAGCACTTTTTGTTGCCATATGCATTGTCCAATCTGTCTTCTTGCACGTAAATCATGAAGGAAGAATTATGTTTCATGTGTTTTAGTATCTGTAAATGTGAGATAATTAAAAATAAGTACTGTACAAATTTAATGGGCATACAAGTGCTGTTCAGTGTGGGGTAGCCGGCTTGAGGTAGCTGAGGGATGCCGGTTATGTCCTGCTGTTTGCTGAATGAGGTTAAATGACTTTAGTTCGTTGATTAAAGTGACTGTCGAGCTCCTAATACAATGTTGCTGTGGAGTTTCTTAGAGGTAAACGTATCTTGACGTTACGGTATGAAGCTCATTATAAAAGTTGTTAGATGAAGTGACGGTGCCAGTCGATTGTTTAGTAATGCATGTATGGAATTACCTACTAACGTTGCATAGTGAAGCGACTGTGTGGAGTTCTTTACGAACCTTGATTGGTATTGTGACTGTGTGGAGTTCCTTATAAATGTTTGTACAGTAAGTGCAGAAAATGTTTGGAGTTCCTTAAAAAGTTGCTTGGCGAACCAGCTCTCTGTATATACGTTGCTTTGTTAAGCAACCTACTGTAGTGTTCCTTATGAACTTTGATTAATGAAGTTACTTATTATGATGCCCTTATAAATGTTTCTTGGTGAACTGGCTATTCATATATGGAGAGAATTCGAAACGGAGGGGATACAAAATGTTAATTAGAGTATTCATGCATTGTAAATACTACAAAATTGTAATTAGTGTTTGTTGGAATACCGGGATTGTTAGACCGATCATGATGATGATGATCATCATCACCATCATCATCATCATCATCATCATCATCCCCCTGTTCTCCTTCTTGCTCGGCAAGGTGAGTAGACTGCTATCCCATTGAATTTAGTTGGTCATGTCTTTTATTTCTCTCTTTTTTTAGGTTATTTGCACATCTCAATATCCGCTTGTATGTTATTGATGAAAATTACATGGATATTAAGGTAAACAAGTTACTAAGAAAAAAGAGTAAGAAATTTTTATACAGTATTGAATCAGATGGTGTGTGTGTGTGTGTGTGTGTGTGTGTGTGTGTGTGTGTGTGTGTGTGTGTGTGTGTGTGAAGTGTATGCTGTGTATTATTGTGTGTATGGTGAATTTGTCATATGTTTTATGTATTGTGCTTTGTTTGTCTCTCTCAGTAAAAGGGAACAACAGTGTGTTTTGTATCTATGTGAAAGACAAGAGAGATTGATAAAACTGGACTCTGATTGTCGCTATATTTTTTCTGTATGCTACAGTGAGGTGCATGAATCAAAATACATCTCTCTCTCTCTCTCTCTCTCTCTCTCTCTCTCTCTCTCTCTCTCTCTCTCTCTCTCTCTTTCTCTCTCTCTCTGACTCAACCCAAGCTAATCTCAGTTTAACCTGATTTCCAGTAATCTAATCTGACCTCGCTTATCCTTTCCTAATGAAACGTAACCTACAAAGCAAACTTACCTAACTCTATCTGATATAACTTTACTTGACCTTACCTACCTTAATTTTCATTAACCTAATCTACCTAAAGTCACCTAACCTATCCTAACCCAAAATTAACCTAATCTTGCCTTCTATATCCTACCCCTCCCTACTCTGCCCTATCCTACCCTACCCTACCCTACCCCACCCCACCCTACCCTGCCCTACCCTACACTACCCCACCCCACCTTCCTCACCCTACCCTACCCAACCCCACTCTACCCTACCCTACCCTACACTACACTACCCAAAACCACCCCACCCTACTTTAACTTACCCTACCCTACCCCACCCCACTCTACCCAAAACCACCCCACCCTACTTTAACTTACCCTACCCTACCCCACCCCACTCTACCCAACCCTACCCTACCCAATCCATATGTAATCTAACTTAACCCCACCTAACTTAACCTAACCTGGCCTATTTTCAAAGGCAAAGGACTTACCCAAATAGAGAAAAAAACGATTTCCACCCATCCCCGTTTTTTAAAGTTTCTGGGGGGCCTACAGCCTTGGCCTGGCCCAATTAGGCCCAAAATTTAATTAGGTGATCAGAATGTCATAGCGCATCATTTGTAATTCTAGTCAAAATCGCACCACTAGTTTTTGGGTAAAATTGTCAACAGACTGACAGACAAAGAGACACACACACAGAGTGAAAACAATACCCGTCCCGAGTCCCTCCGGGGCGGGGACAGGTAAAAAACATGGCTTAAATACGCTAAGTCGTAATCACTAACTTGTTTATATCCACTCGGGGTAAAATCACATTAAAAGTACAGTGAGAGTGACATCCTCCACTCAGACTCTCACTCACAATATGATATCCAGTCACTGAAAACAGACCAATGAGTGTATGCATATAATTCCTTTCACCATAAATAGACCTTATTCTTCTTTATTTTTACAGGTTCATTCATGTAGTTCAGTGACAGAAAAATATAATATTGTTCTGTATCCTTTCCATATCATTTAGTGTTAAATTCTATTGCACTGAAATCTCCCTAGAGCATTTTTAGTGACTAGCATCATATTCCATTGCTAATCTATTATTGCAACTTATCATTCAAGAAGGAGAGATGATAGTTTTAAATCTTGTTAGATTAAAAAATTTAGTTTTAGTCACTTAAAGCAGATCAGGAGCCGCATCAACAAAATCTCATTAGGAAAAGTTGTGTCTATGATTGCTTTATATATATATATATATATATATATATATATATATATATATATATATATATATATATATATATAAAATTTCTTGCCTCATATGTAATGTAAAATGTAATTAGCTTAAGATAAGTTTATTCATGATTGTATGTCACTCTGGTCTTCAATTACACATCTGTAAACTCTTCATAGCTTGATGTTCATGATTGCCTGTATATAAATTTTTCATTGATGCAGCTTCAGTGCATTCTAATAAATTTGTATTACGTTCTATTCGTTTGTCTTCATCTGTATCCACCAAACACTTCACTACCAGAGTAAAATGATTTCTTTAAAATAAAAAATGAACAGATGAAGAGGGAAAAACCCATACACCAAATTACAGGTGTACCAAAATACAATAATAGGAAAAAGCAAACATGACATTATAATTAATTGATATAGCAGCTTGATTACCATAAAAAATTCTTTGATATTGGTTAACTGAACACTATACTCTGTTCACTTTACCTTGGCCTAAAATTGCCATCCCTTCACTTCAGTGCTGATTTATAGCCGTAAATCAACACTACAATATGATGCAAGTTACGAAAAAGTGCTACAGGAAGGTTATAGAACCACAGTGTTTTCTTTTTCTGCCACTGAGCCAAGTGAAATACGCTGGAAAAGGATAATAATATGGGCCAAGTCAAAGCGACTGAACTTCAGGTAGGAAGTGTTGATAGTCCTTGTTTTTCCTGTAAACTAGTTAGGACACTTTAAAAATGCCAGTTGTTCATCCTGCAAATCAAACAGGACACTTTGTGAATTCGAATTTATCATGTGATTTAAACAAGACACTTTATTTCTAGCTGTTCATCCTGCAATTAAACAGGACACTTTATAAATTCGAGTTGCATATCCTGTAATTAAAAAGGACTATGAATTCGAAGCCCAGGTAAATTAGAAGTGATTTCACGGTTAATTAATAAGGTCGCATTAACCAAAATACTCGCAACAATCTCTCTCTCTCTCTCTCTCTCTGACTCAACCGTATACCTAACATTACCTACTCGAACCTGATCTCATTAACACGTCTAATGGGACTGCTTCGAACTCCCCGTGAGCGAACCACTTAATGCTTTGTCAATTAGCTGAGTGTTCGGGTGTGAGGAAGTGAGCTGAGTGTGATTTATGACTGAATGTGCTCCACTGCCAATAGATTAGCAGATCCTGTTTATCTATCTTTGTCTGTCTGTCTGTCTATCTATCTGTCGGTCTGTCTGTCTACCTATTTAACTATCTACTTTTTCTACATACGAGTGTGTGTGTGTGTGTGTGTGTGTGTGTGTGTGTGTGTGTGTGTGTTAGCTATCGTGGATGAGTACATTTCTTTTGTATGTATGTGTATATGTATGTATGTACAGTATGCATGTATGTGTGTGTTCGGAGAGTGGGGATTAGTTTCTGTGTATGGAGTAGAGTTGCGTTTGTGTATTATACTTCTCTCTCTCTCTCTCTCTCACACACACACACACACACACACACACACACACACACACACACACATTTCACTGTCCAGGGGGAAACTCAACATTTATTTTAAAAAAAGAGAGAGAGAATTACATTTTACATTTTTCCCCTTTTGGGTGAATATGGTGATATTTGTTAAATCTGAGATATTGTAGGGTCTTCATATTCATATTTTTATTTTTGGGGCGAAAACATGAAAGGTGGAAAAAGTTATAATAAGGAAAGTTTGCTACATGCAGTATTTTAATTCAATTTTTTTCTTGGTTACATTAGCTCATAGATTTTTCAAAAGTGTAAATTCTTTTTTTGTGTATATATCCCCTGATTATCCTTTTCTTTATTGTGTATGTGACAATACAGTGCATGTCGGGAAAGCTAATTATAATCAGGAAGAGGTATAATAATAGTAATAGTGATGATAATAATATTATTAATCATCATCATCATCAAACCTAGTGTTTCCCCTTGAGAAGCGCAGAAGCCCGGGGCTAGGCAACTTGGTCCTGACATTTAACATGAGAGTGACCAGCCTCATTTATCCCTGAGTGGCATTACGTGAACGACAAACCCCTACCACCCTTTGTATATAAACCTGCACAGGCTCAATCTAGCTGAAGCGCCTTAATTACCCACTAAAACACCAGGCGCCATA
>NC_137057.1:27455862-27485862 GCF_032717465.1 Coenobita brevimanus
AAGAGAAAGAAGTTGTATGCGGCCTTCATGGATTTGGAGAAAGCATATGATAGGGTGGACAGACAAGGATTGTGGAAAGTACTAAGAATATATGAAGTTGTTATTAATGCATCAATAAATCAGTTTTTACACCAATCAACCGGACACAATCTTCCACAGGAGTACCCACTAATGTTTAATAATATCCAGCTCAATCCTGCATCATCCTTGAACATGCTTGGAGTTTCATTCACTTGGGACTTATCTTGGAAAGATCATATTGCATCTCTTGTAAAATCTGCCTCCAAGAGAGTGGGTGTGCTTAGCCGACTCTGTACCTTCTTTACCTTTCCACAGTGTTTGGCTTTATACACGGGTTTTATTCGCCCCTGTTTAGAGTATAACTCTCATGTGTGGGGAGGATCCCCACATACAGCTCTTCTCAGTAGGGTGGAGTCAAAGGCTTTTCGTCTCATCAACTCTCCTTCTCTTACTGGCTCCCTCCAACCTCTGTATCATCAGCGCACTGTTACATCTTTATCTCTTTTGTATTGCTACTTCACTGGTCACTGCCCCTCTGAACTGTCCACTTGCATCCCTCCACCTCTACGTCGGGCGCGTAGCACCCGCCTAGCAACAAACTCTCATCCGTTTTCTGTTCAACTTTCTAATGCAAGAGTTAACTGTTACTCCCAGTCCTTCATTTATGCAACAGGTCAGCTCTGGAACTCTCTCCCTCTGTCTGTATTTCCTACTTCGTATGATCTCCTGTCTTTCAAACGCGGTGTGTCCAGGCATCTCGATATGAACGGATCTTGAATTTGGCTGTCTTTTGTATGTTTTTTTTTTTTCCTTGGAAGAAACGGTTTGCGGGCCCCTGGCCTTTGGTTCCCCCTTTCTTGCTTAAAAAAAAAAAAAATCTTTAGTGGAAAAAGTTTCTAGAGATGGGAAAGAAGTTGTATGCGGCTTTCATGGATATGGAGAAAGCATATAACAGGGTTGATAGACAAGGATTGTGGAAAGTATTAAGAATATATGGAGTAGATGGGAAGTTGTGAATGCTGTGAAGAGTAGGTATGAGGGTGCTAAGGCTGCAGTGTGTGTGGAGAGTGAACTGAGTGAGCTTTTCTGTTTGAAGATTGGATTGAAACACGGCTGTTATGTCTCCATGGTTGTTCAATCTGTGTATGGGTGGGGATATAAAAGAGCTACAAGGTAGGGCAGTGGATGTTGGACCGGCCCTGGTGAGAGAGGGCAGTGTTTGGAAACTCCCTGTACTGTTGTTTGCAGATGTTACTGTGTTGCTAAGAGAAGACGAAGGAACGCTGCAAGGTTTGTTGGATAAGTAGGGGAGAGTGTGAAAGAAACTGAATCTAAAGGTGAATGTAGGGAAGTGTAAAGTTATGGTCATCGAAAGAAGTGAAGTCAGTGAATGTACAGTGAGGTTCGTTGAGGAGGAAATGGAAAACGTGAGTGCGTTCAAGTACTTGAATAGTGTGATGAGTAAGGATGGAGGTTTGGAGGGTGAAGTGCTTAAAAGGGTACAACAAGGAAGAAAGGTTGCTGGTTCTTTGAAAGCAGTGATAAGAAACAGGAGAGTGTGCATGGAAGTGAAAATGCTACTAAATGACAGTATTGTGATACCAACTCTAACGTATGGTAGTGAAGCTTGGACCTTATTGGGCGGGACAGAAATCAGTAATGAGGGCATTGGAAATGAGTTACTTGAGATGAGCATGTGGAGTCACATGGAGAGACAGAATGACAAATGAGGAAGTGAAGAAGCGTTGTCTTGTGGATGTGGATGTGATAGGAAGCGTTAGGAGAAACACAATGAGGTAGTTTGGCCATGTGGAGAGGATGGAGAGTGAGACTTGACGAGGAGAGTGTACAGTATGTGAGTGAGGTGGGGGGGGAGAGAGGGAGGGAGGGAGGGAGAGGCCAAGGATGAAATGAAGGGATGGGGTGGAGGGGTTTATGAAAGACGGAGATGTAAGCTGGGAGCAGGGCAATGAAATGGCGGGGGACAGGGCGACTTGGAGGCGATTTGTTTGTGGCCACCCCTTACGGGATTGAGGCGTCTGGGAATAGATAGATAGATAGATTCCAGTCAGACCTATAGTTAAGCAGATGGATGAGTATATATGGATAAGTACAGAGAGAGACAGAGACAGAGAGAGAGAGTAACAAAATAAATGCCGAAAACTCTGGCCACAAAGTGTCGCTTGGCGTGCCTCCACCAATCCTTTCGTACAGACTCGTCAAGCAGTCTTTGCAGACCCAGTCAGTCTCATTTTTTCATACTGTATCACTGACAATATTTTGGTCGAAATCCGTCGATGGGTTCAGGAGATATTGCGCCCACAAGGATAAAGTCCTCATATGACGTTGACCTTTAACCTCTTGACCTAGCTGACCTACTCATTTCATCATCTCCTCATACTGCATCATTGACAGAAGTTTGGTGAAAATCCGTCGATGGGTTCAGTAGATACTGTATTTCGCCCATAAGAGTGTTACGGACGCATGGACCCACGCACGCATGCACGCACAGACAGACATAACAATCACTTAATGCCTCTTTCGCTAAACGTGGGCTGTGGCATAAAAATACTGTGAATGTAACTTGCCAGAGAAATTATATTGTGCTGTAAGGTCCAAATTATTATCTGGATTTCAGTATACCGACAGGTTATGTCATCTTTCATGCATTCAGCCATCTGCCTTGTTTTGTCGATATGAGAATATATATATATATATATATATATATATATATATATATATATATATATATATATATATATAATTAGGAATGTGTGTTTTCTCCAGGTCAAAGTCGTACTTAACCCACTTCCATTTGAACAAGCTGCGGAGTGAAGGAAAAAAAAAAGGTGTCTCCTATAAATTACGATTTTTTTTTTTTCCACAATATTGTTACGCTCATCTGACAGTTTTTTCATCGTAGCAATGAATTGTCCTAGTATTTTGGTGTAAAACGACGAAATACTATATTTTTTTCTGGTCGCCATTACAAAAATCAAGAAAGAAAAACAAATACTGTTATATTTTTCCTATGGGGGGAAAGGATTGCGGATGGGGTTGGCTTTCTAGGTTCTTTGATGCATGGGTGGAGCAGGTTACAGACAGACAGACAGATGGAGAGACGCAACAGAAATCAAGACAAATCAAAAATAATATGTCAAGTGTACTCTAAGTGCGTGTCGACACGTGTACTCGAACATGTGTTGACAACATAGCTGGCAACATGTTTGGATACAAGTATGCAGCACTATGTGGACACATGTATGCAAACATGTTATAGTGCAGCTTCAAACCTGCTGACAGCAGAGGCGATGGGATGTGTCCATACGAGGTAGCTGAGACTTCATCATGATGTTGCCAACATGATCTGGACGCTGCTGTTCCCAGTATGTTTGCAGCGTGTTCGTTAGTGTGTTGTTTACATGTTGCCAGCACTTGCTCCATCACACGCGTGGACGCTTCCTAAGGATTAAACTTGCACCGAACTGCCAGTGTGTGTGTGTGTGTGTGTGTGTGTGTGTGTGTGTGTGTGTGTGTGTGCATTAGTTTTAGCCCCGGGAAATGATGGTGTTCGCTTGAGTGTAAGTGATAGTGTATGTCTCGTTGCAGGATGTTTATGGTACGTTTTCGTCATCATGACCATCATCATCCATGGTCGTCATCCATCATTATCCATCATCCACCCATCCTTCATCAATTTATCCTGCATCCGTCATCCATCCAGTATACAATATCAGCATCAGCATCATCACCTTCATCATCATAAGAGGTGTAAGTGCCTGGATAAAACTGTACTGTTTAACTTCCTCTCATCTAGACTAATTGTCCTGCTGTGTCTTGAGTATTATAAACTCGTCCATAGCAACAAGATTTGTCCATGCAATAATGAAAACTGTATATCAGCACTTTTAGTGTGTGTGTGTGTGTGTGTGTGTGTGTGTGTGTGTGTGTGTGTGTGTACAGCCTGAGATGTGTTGATAATATTTAGAGGAGGGAAAGAGATCGCTAAAAGTCCACCTGAAATTAAAGGCTGCTTAGGAGTATGAACTTATAAGAAAGGTTAAGATCCTTGCGGATTTCTCTAAGAACGAACCATCTCGGGCGGAATTAAGATTAGAGTGAGGATTATGGATGAAGGAAGGACAAGGTCTCGCAGATGATGAAATATGTGGAAGGGCCTGTTTACAGTGTTGAAATATATCTATCTGTCGACCTACTATACTTATCTAACAACCAATCTATCTCATGTTAGACGCCTTCATCCCGTATGGGGTGGCCACAAACTAATAGCCTCAGTGTCAAAATGCTTTTATGTATTTTTCACGTTAGGTGACGGATGGTAGAGAGAGAGAGAGAGAGAGAGAGAGAGAGAGAGAGAGAGAGAGGGCGGAGGAAAAATGAAAAAGTAAGAGGAGATGAAGTTTACGCTTAATTATAGATACGCAATGATAGATAGATAGACAGATAGACAGATAGGAAGACAAGTAGATAGACTGATAGATAAAGTCCATATCTGCCTTGCTTTAGCAAAGACAACACAGCTGGAGTTATGAAGGAAAACTTTAGCCCAGACAGCCAATTCCAACTTTAGCTTTCTGGCTAAGACGGAAGACGGTGAGTGAGGGGAGAGAGGGGAGGGAGGAAAGGGAGAGAGGGGGAGGAAGTGGTAAGAGGGGAGAGAGGGTAAGGAAGAGGGGGGGGGAAGGCGGAAGAAGTGAGAGAGAAGTGAGAGGGAGAGAGGGGAGAGAGGGCGATAAGGGGAAGGGGGAAAGAGGGGGAAGGGGAGAGAGGGGAAGGAAAGGGGAGAGGAGGAAGGAAGGGTGAAAAAGGGGAGGGGGAGGGAGAGGAGAGGGAAAAGATGGGGAAGGGGTAGTGCGCGAGGGGAGAGAGGGAAGAGGAAAGAGGGAAAAGAGGGAAGAAGGAAAGGAGAGAGAAGAATGGAGAGTGAGGAGGAACGGGGTGAGAGGCAGAGGGAAGAGAGATGAAACGTGGCAGACAGAGGGAAGGGAAGAGGGGAGGGGAAGAGGAGTTGGGTGAGGAGAGGGAGGGAAGTGAAATTAGGAGAGAAAAACGAGGCTGCGAAAAGCTAGAGGGAGAGAGGGCGAGTGGGAAGGAGAAAGAGTGACGAGGAGAGGGGAGGTGAGGGGGGAGAGTTAGGGGGGAGGGATAAATTAAGGGGATGAGGGGAGAAAAGTTAGGGAAAGGGGGTGAGGGAAAGGGATGGGTATTATATCCTCTCATATTCCTCCTTCCCTGCCGCTCCCGATTCGGTTTTACTTAATCTCTCTCTCTCTCTCTCTCTCTCTCTCTCTCTCTCTCTCTCTCTCTCTCTCTCTCACACACACACACACACACACTCATAAATTGTACCATGCCAAGGGCAAGGCAAGCCCAAGTAGACAACTCATTTCTGTACAATATGGAAATGTATAATTGCACTGAGCACGAAAATGAAATGCATATCAGGGTAGCGGTGAATTACAGATATGAAATATAAAATGTATAATGAAAATACGATATGAAACGTAAACGTGATAATAAACAATATGAAGAACTGTAATCTAAAACAGCAATGTCAATAGGTGAAATAATGAATCACCGATATGAAACAGCAACGTGAAGCGATGTTACGAAATAATGTGAAAGCAAACTGAAACAATACTACGAATATGGTAGGTTGGGCGCTCTTCATCCACTGACTGGATGTAGTGCTGCTCTCGGGTGACTGCCTTTTTGCTCTCTTCCTTCCTTCTTTCCTTCCTTCCTCCTCTGTCTTTCTTTCCTTCGTTCTTATCTCTTCCTTCTGTCTACGGGTGAGTCTACACTGAGTGTCAAGACAAACTATTTCCTCCACACCAGGAAACCATTTACTACGTTGGTGGTAACCATTTAACTAAATTATGGGTCCGGATGGTTTAGTAGGTAATTAAGGAGCTCAAATCGGATTGAGCCTGTGCAAGTTAATATCTAAGGGATGGCTGGGGCTTATTACTCACATAATGTCACTCAGGGATGAGTGAGGATGGTCACTCCCATCTTAAATGTCAAAACCTACTTGACTCTCCCCGGGCTCCTACGCTCCTCATGGGGAAACACAGGATTAGGTGATGATGAAGTTGATGATGATGATGATGATGAAACAATATGAAAGAATAATACGAAACATGCAAATGCCATGCTAAACGTTATTCGAAACAACAGAAAATTAAGAAACTACAAAAAAATGAGAAACAAATGCAAAATTATATGAAAGCAATACGAAAGAATAATGTTAAACATGAAACCAATACAAAATACGAATTAACGAAACAGCAATGCGAAACAATAGGAACCAGCAATACGAAACCATTCGAACCAACAATACCAAACAATATGAACCAGCAATACCAAACAATATGAACCAGCAATACCAAACAATATGAACCAGCAATACCAAGCAATACAAACCAGCAATACCAAACAATATGAACCAACAATACCAAACAATATGAACCAACAATACCAAACAATATGAACCAACAATACCAAACAATACAAACCAGCAATACCAAACAATATGAACCAACAATACCAAACAATACAAAATAGGAATACGAAATAGGACCACGAAACAATAAAAATAGCAGTAGGAAAAGGAAATACAACACGGGAATACGAAATACTAACACGAAATATCAATAAGAAGTAGCTATACGAAAAGGTTATAGGAAATAGGAATACAAAACTGCAGTACGAAATAAGAAATAGCAATAGAACAAGCAGGTTATCAATAGCAAGCTAGTAATAGGAAACAAAGCGAAATAGCAACTCGAAATAGCAATACGAATAAACGAAACACAAAGAAACTAAATGGCAGTTTATCAACAGCAAGTTAACAATACGAAACAATACGAAATGATAAGAAAACAGCAGTTCGAAACAATACGAAACAGAGCAAAATAGCAATAAAAAACATGAAATTGCATTACGAAACAGCAGTACAAGACAAAATGAACTAAGAAATAATATGCAACAAAACGAATTAGTAAAACGAAACATCAATGCGAAAAAACGAAACAGCAATACGAAAGTATGGTACAATAACGCGAAAAAATACAGAAACCGTATGGACTAGCAGGTTATGTGCTGAGTGTTAGCAAAAAAAAAAAAAAAAAACAATACGGAACACCAGTACGAAACAATTCAAAGAGCAAAACGAAACAGCAATACGAAGCAGAGAATTAGGATACAAGTGAGCAATTATCCAATACGAAATAAAGGATTCTAATAAGAAAAATATCAAGAACGTGATCTGACACAGGATGACCTCTTCAGTAATAGTATATTTTTAAATTTTAGTCTCTGATCCCTTTAATCTGAATCCATTTTAAAATCCCGATTCTCTTATCCCTTTATTCTGATTCAATTTTTAAATTACAGTCTCTAATCCCTTTACTCTTACTTCATTTAAATATGTATTCCCTTATCTGTTTAATATTATTATATTTTACAATTTTATTCTCTCTATAACCAGTCGATTTAATTCCATTAACGCCCAGCAACCTTAACATACAAATTAATAATAATAATCATCATTATCATCATCATCCGGCCCTCCTTTCCCACCCTAGGGCAGGATGAGGAGTAGCAACTTCCAGACAGCCCAAGTTTGCCCATTTCAATGGGCCACGCTTCCCTTCACTCTTCTTTCAAGCCCCCGGATTCCTGGCTCTATTTGATACGTCAAATAACTTTCACCACATTCTGTAGCTTATCATACACATATCTGATGGGGTCAGTCATGACACTGTCACGTTAAAAACTGGTGCCAAATCCCTGATCATGCACTTTTTTTCACAACATTCATCCAGCCAGAGCGTTCTCTTCTCAGTCCCCTAGCCTCACCGACTTCCATACATCTCTCCCTCAAATACTCATCCACCATGTCCCTCCACCTTTGCCTTGGCCTACCTCGCCTCCTGCCTCTTTCAAATTCGCTCATATATACCTTTTTCACCACTCTATTTATATTCATTCTCTCCACATGGCCATATCACCTCAGTACACTCTCTTCGATTCTGGTGTCCACATACTTCCTTACTCCGAATCTTTCACTTATCGCATTATTTCGTATCATGTCCACTCTCTGTACTCTCCATACATTTCTCAGTAGTCTTATCTCCACTGCTCTCGCTCTTGATTTTTCATTTTCATGCCGTACCATAGTCTCACATCCAAATGTTAAAGTTGGCACTGACACTTCTTCATGTATGCCCCACGCAACGGCAACACTCACGCCTCTGTTTCTCATCAAGGCCATCATAGCACCAGCTGCTTTCCTTCCTTGTGTCACTCTACTTTCCACTTCTTTTGCACATTATCCTTTTTCCTCTCTTTTCTATCACTGTACCCAGTTACTTGAACTCTATCACCAATTCTCGTCTTTCTCCATTAACCATAACATCACACTGGGAGTTACCTTCTCTCTAGATTTTCATCACAAACACTCTCGAGGCACGATGCTCACATCAGAAAAACTCTGCACTAGTCTACCAAGTTCTTGTCCGGTATTTGAAAGTAGTACTGCATCATAAACATACAAATCTGAGATATTCCAGCCATCAGCATTCATTATCAATGCCATCGTTCTCTCCATTTCTCGTGTTTTTATTTATCTCATTATCCCATTTATATATATATTGACAACCATGATGACATCTCACAACCTTGTCGTATGCTCATACTGATCGTGAATCATTCACTTAGATGCCTATTTACTCTTACACGTGCCTCACTACCATCACAAGAACTCTTGACGGCACCTAGCAGCTTGTCATTTACACATGCACCAAACTTTCAACAATCCTTCTCTCACTACTTTGTCGTTGCTTTTTTTCTAGAGCCATAAATGCCATAAACACCTTTTAGTCCTTCTCTCAAGCCTTCTCCACTATCTGTCTCATTGCAAATTGATCTGCACATCCCCTGCCACTCCTAAATCCACCCTCTTCATCACTCAGTAGGACTTCTGATCTCTCTGTTACTTTCTTTATAATTCTTTCATAGACCTTCTCTAAAACACTAAAAAACACTTACGACACGATAATTCTTGCACTCTCTTTGCTAATCTTTATTTTTCTACAGGTGTACAGTCACAGTCTTCTTTCACTCTGGTGGCAAAGTTTCACTCATCCATGCCTTCTTACATATGTCCAAAGAGCACTTAATTCCGGTCTCTCCACTACCCTTAATCAACTCTGCATACACATCATCAACCCCATTTGCTTTCCCATTTTCCAGTTGTTTCACAGCGTTCTTCATCTTTGCGAGGGTCACATTCCCTGGCACTGCATTCTTTCTTCGCACCCCCCCCAAATCAATCATGTTTACAGCAGCTTTGCTCTGCTTGTTCCCATTTCCAATACAACTAATAATAATAATAATAATAATAATAATAAATAAATAAATAAATAATAGTGCTGAGAAGCAGGATTTGCTAGTTAGATAGTGCTGGAGTATTCCTGACTATTCTCGAATTGTCGTGACGTGTCAGAGTTGCCAATTACCCTGCTGTTTGTGAAAGTAGTTGTTTTGTAAGTTGTACATTTGTTTTCGTGCTCTTTTTTCTCTAAAAAATTTTTGTTTATGTGATTGTTAAATTATGTAATTTTATCTCAGTTTGCATGCTACATAACTTAGAGTGTTATGCAGTGTAAGTAAACTCTGGCATGTTTTGGATGTCTCCGAGTTGGTAACTGTTGTAACTGTTGTTCCATCGAGAATGTACGAGAATTGTGGAGTAGTCGATCATTCTAGAATATATAAAGCTTATATAAGGATGGGGAAGAGACTAGAGCAAGTTCAGTCAGTTTTAGTTCAGTTTGAGTATCAGTGAAGTGTCAGTAAAGTTCGTATATCTCCGGTACATGTGAAAACAGTAAAGTGTTGTCACCAAGCATTAAATGTAATTGCATTTAGTGAAGCTTGTATAGCTCCGGTATTTGTGAAAACAGTGAAGTGTAATTGACAAGCATTAAGTATAATTATTTGGCGAATGAAGACCGCGAACATAAGAAGCCAGTGTTTATTTACAAGGCCTGAGCTGATCTTGTGTGCTGTGCACTGAAAGGGTGACCAAAGGAAGAAGCTTACTGGGCAACATCCTTCCTATACTGTACTACTGCTTTTGGAGCCTGTGGCAGTGTGGGACGGGGATGCAGCAGTGGTGTCAGAAGTGTGGATCATTAGAGAGTGCTGCAGTGAATCAGACCTTTGACATAGAAGCAGAAGACCAAGCTAGACAGGATGAAGCATTTCTGGCAGCAATCATGAAGCTATTACAAACAGAGAATGATGGACACAAAGAACTCAAATAACAATTACAAGCACAGAATGAAGGACAGAAAGAACTCAAAGAACAGTTACAGGCAAAAAGTGTACTACTACAAGCACAGAATGAAGGACAGAAGAACTCAAAGAACAATTACAGACACAAAGTGAAGAACAGAAGGAGCCCAGGAACAACATCAAAGAATATCTGTTACAACCACAAAGTGAACAGCAAGGCACATTACAGGAACAAAAGTGGGTGTTATAGCTGAGGATGCAGGGACAGCTATACAATTTCATGGGGGAAATGAAGGAAAAAAAACAGCAGTTGAAGGAGGATGTATATGCTGAGCTACTGCAGCAGAAGTATGAGGCAAGCAATAATGTGGTGGAGTGCAGACAGCATACAGACAACCAGCTGAAGATTAGTGAAAGAAGAGTGATGGAGTGCAAACAGCATATACTCGTAGATATCCAGCTGAAGCATGTAGTCGACCATGTGAAGATAATTAGTGTGAAAATTGAGGCTGCAGAGAAATATTACACTGCTGAGCCTCAGGTTAGTGTCCAGAGAGCATTTGAAAAGAATGGGCAGTGTTTGGTGAATCTTGATGGATCCCAAGCATTTAATGGAGGAATTGCAGGGCTGAATAATCAGAATACAGAAGTTTTAAGTCCTGCATTTAATTTTGATGCCCCACTTTTTAGGCCTCAAGGCAGTGAGGTGCACGGCTATAATGAGGGGTCCAATTAAAAGAAACCTCAGGAATTTGATAGTAGAGTATCTTGCGAAGCTTACCATGCGCAGTTAGAGCTACTAGCTAATCCGAATGGTTGGGATGGTAGGCAGAGGACAGTGCAGCTGGTTACTAGCCTCAAGGGTGCCACAATGTAAATTCTGGGCCAGATGTCAGTAGAGAAGAGGAACATGTATCAGGCCTTAGTAGAAGTACTGGAGCACAGATACGGGACCATGTACCAGACTGAGGTTTATAGAGCAAGATTCTGGACCTGTGTACAGGCTCGAGGGTAATCCATCCAGCAGCTTCCTCATGACCTGGAAAGTATGGCACACAAAGCGTACCCTGGAGCAGCACCTAACCAGTTGGCTATTCTTCTGAAGGACCAGTTCATCAGTGATCTTGATAGGGCAGAGTTGAAAGTGCAGGTGAAGCAAGCACAACCCAGATGCATGCAAGAAGCACTAGTCTAGAAGTTGAATCCTACCACAGGTCCAGTATATCCACTTTTCAGGCAGGTCATAGTGCAGGATTCAAGGCAGGAAGGGGGCAGGTACGTGAAGAGCAAAAGTTTGGAAGGAAGTTGCTGGTACTGTGAAAAACCAGGACATAGGCAAGAGGAGTGCTACAAGTGGAAGATGGAACAGGAGAAGTTCAGAGGAATTTGCTGGTATTGTGGGAAGCCAGGACATCAGAAAGTGAACTGTAACAAATGGAAGAGAGGACAGATCAGAGGAGATTGCTGGTTCTGTGAGAAGCCAGGACACAAGAAGGTGGACTGTTACAAATGGAAGCAGCAAGAAAAGAACAGTGCAAGGAAACCCACGATTGCAAGGAACAGGTGTTGGACATGTGGTGAGATGTGACACTACAGCTATAATTGCCCAAATGAGAAGGACGGCAAGCAGTGTAGACAGAATGTTAATCTTAACTAGAAATGCTGCCGTACTGTAGTGACAGGGCCAGCATCGGATGAAGATGACCTGAAGAGGATGCAGATGGAGGATGCAGATTCACAACCAGTGCTAGAGTGGCTGCACCGTAGTACAGTGTGACTATCTTGGGAAGAGGTTTCCAGGTTCAGTGCTGTGACCAAAAGCTACTGAAGTCAGTGTGACCTTCTTCATTTGAAACACGAACTACTGGAGCGTCAGTGGGAGACACCCAATGGCCTCAGGAAGTATTGGCAACTGGTGGTTCCCAAGAAAATAAGGTCCAAGATCTTGGACGAGTCCCATATCCAGATTATTAGTGTGCATCTGGGAGTGAAGAAAACTCTAAGTCAGCTGCGACAGTGGTTCTACTAGACTGGCATGCATAAGGACGTTGATGAGTGGTGATGTATGCTGTGTCAAGAAGGGTCCCAAAAAACGCGGTTGCACCCCTCTTCAGTTGTACCAAGTTGGTGCACCAATGGAAAGAGTCACTGTGGATAATGCTAGACTTTGCCACTCAATGAGAGAGGAAACCAGTATATATGCATCACCATGGACTACTTCACAAAGTGGCCAGAAGCCTATGCCATCCCTGATCAAGAGCCTGCAATTGTTACTCAGGTGTTAGTTGACCAGGTTATCTGTCGTTTTGGGATGCCATAAGGAGCTACGGTCATACCAGGGTATTAACTTCGAGTCTGCTGTGTTCCGTGAGTGCTGCAAGTTACTGGAGATCAAGAAGACTAGGATGACTTCACTACGGCCAACTGGACCCTGGGACAAGAAATGATCAAGTACTGTGTAGAGGAACAAACAGAATGGGACGAAAAATTATCTGATGACATATCGGTCTGCATCCCATGAGTCTGCTGGCTACACACTTGCAAAACTGATGTTAGGCCACGAGTTATACTGTACTTACCTGTTGACTTGTTAATGGGAAGACCACCTGGTGAAGGGCTGCCTACAGATACCTTCAACAGTGCGAAGCATCTTCAGGAAAGGCTGACTGAGGTACATCATCAGGTGCTAGAAACTCTAAAGTTTTCGAGTGAAGTGATGAACTGCAAGTATGATGCCAAGGAAAGTGAAGTGAGCTTCAAGGATGGTGACAAAGTTTGGTTATACAGTCCTATGTGGAAGAAGGGACAGTCACCAAAGCTGCAAATCCCATGGGATGGGCCTTACACTGTGTTGCACTGTCTATCACATGTAATGTACCGTATTTGGGGAGGCAGGAAATCCCAACCAAAGGTGATACATGTGAATTCTCTGTGGCAGTGCCATGGGCCAGGACAGTACAGAAGGAATGTCTCCAAGGAAACGTGATTCCTCAGCTGTGGATGTTGAGAAGAACCAAGGAACTGAATTGCAAGAGGATGGTGATTGTTTTCCAAAAGAAGAAGTGCATCAGGAGGAGTGGACTGTGTGGAGGGGCAAGCACATCGTCGGAAGTGGCATAGTAGAGGACCTGATAAGATGAAAGATTATTTTCTGTATGATTATTGGTAGGTGGGGGCACTCATCCACTCACTCGATGTAGTGCTGTTCTCGGGTGTCTGCCCTTTCCTCTCCTCCATCCTTCTTTCCTTCCAACCACTTCTGTCTTTCTTTTCTTCAGTCTTTCCCTGTCCTTCTTTCTACGGGTGACTTTACTTTCCCTCTTCCGTCTTTCTTTCCTTCAATCTTTCCTCTTCCTTCTGCCTGTGGGTGACTTTACACTGGGTGACAAGCCACATGGTTTCCTGTACACCAGGAAACCATTTACTATGCTGGGTGGTAACCATATAACCAAATTTTGGCACCTGGTGGTTTAGTGGGTTTTAAGGTGCTACAGTCGGATTGAGCCGGTGAAGGTATATATCCAAGGGGTGGTTGGGGTTTATTGCTCATGTAATGCCACTCAGGGATGAGTGAGGCTGGTCATTCTCATCTTAAATGTCAGCATCAATTGCCTAGCCCCGGGCTCCTACGTTCCTCATGGGGCAATGTAGGATTGGATGATGGATGGATGGATGGATAAAATCTTTAGTTTGGATTAAGGATTATGTTTATGTAAATCGTGTAGTTTGCTGGGACGACAGAAGGACTAAGGAGGCTGTAGTGTTGAGAAGTGGGATTTCCTAGCTAGGCAGTGCTGGAGTATACCTGACGATTCTCGAATTTTTTATGACGTGTCAGAAATACCAGTTAGCCTGCTGTTAGTGAACATATTTATTTTGTAAGTTGTACATAAATTTTTTGTTATTTTCTCTATAATGTTTTATTCATGTGATTGTTTGTTAAATAATGTAATTTTATCTCAGTTTGCATGCTAAATAGTTTAGACTGTTATGCAGTGTAAGTGAACTCTGACATTTTTTGGATGTCTCAGAATTGGTAACTGTTGTAACTGTTTCTCCCTGGAGAATGCACGAGAACTGGGGAGAAGTACATTAGTAGGTCACTCTAGAATATAGAAGTATGTATAATGATGGGGAAGAGACTAGAGCAAGTTCAGTTTCAGTACAGTTTGAGTGTCAGTACAGTGTCAGTGAAGTTTGTATATCTCCGGTACTTGTGAAAACAGTGAAGTGTTGTTGGCAAGCATTAAGTGTAATTGCAGTTAGTGAAGATTGTATAGCTAGCTCTGGTGCTTATAAAAACAGTGAAGTATTGTTGGCAGGCATTAAGTGTATTTGGTGAATAAAGGCTGTGAACTTACTGTAAAAGTCCAGGGTTTATTTACAAGGCCTAAGCTGATCTTGTGTGCTGTACACCGAAAGGCTGACCATAGGAAGAACAACTCACTGGGCAATGTCCTTCCTGTACTGTACCACTGCTGTTGGAGCCTGTGACAGTGTGGGATGGGGATGTATCAATAGCAATAAAAGTACTTAATAATATAAATATTACTACTATTACTACTACTACTACTACTACTACTACTACTACTACTACCACTACTACTACTACTACTATCAACAAGAAGGGGTACCAAGGCACAGCAAACCATCCCCGGCAGTCATTTTAGTGCTGACATAAACACAACAGGATAGCTAGTCAAAGATGTCGCAAATCAAATTTGGAGTTAATCAGGTGAAAATCGGAAATTTTATGCCCATTTGAAATTTTAGGCCTTACCCACCTGACACTGACCCCCCAACCACTATCTGGAGGATGACCCACCTGATGTAATGAGCATGTTATAGGATGCAGATATAAAAGGTGCACCTTTAGGTTTTGGTTTCATGTCTATATTACGAATATGAAAGGAGTTAAGGCGAAAAAAAAATAAAAAATTTAAATACCTTTTTGAGGGCTACAGCCTTTATATAACTATATTTTTTACGCCCTGTATATAACTCCCACACTATAATTTTCACTCCCTGTATATAACTCCCTCTCTACAAGAGTCACTCTCGTTCTATAACGGCTGAAGACTCACACAATCGTCAACATCAAATGGGATCCAAAAAACCTTCAGTGGGAGACGAAAAAGATGTATTTCCAAAAAGTTTCGGCAACAGCTGTCGCCCAGCTCATTAGATTTACAAACCAAGCCTGGTACATGCAGTTACTCAGAAGCTACTTATATGCAGGGTAACCACACTTGGTTTTTTCCAACTGCACCGGATGTGACCTCACCTGACACTCCCTCTACACCAGTGTTTCTTGTAGTGTGGTCCGCGGACCCGCAGGGGTCCGAGGAACTTTCCATGGGTCTTGCAAGCTAATCTGAGTATCAGATAAAACATATAATAGTATCTGGGAACAATTTAACGACTTTGTAGAATGCAGTGATATTTGTGATGGCAACTCTACTGGCTGCTGCCTGGCCGCAGGCCCGCCGCATGCCATAGATATAGCCTACAAACACCTTTAAACTCAAGAGGTAGGGTAGGAGGGAAATCTACTCATAATTAAGGGTCCGCCAATTGATTAGTTTTAATAAAAGGGGTCTGCTGCACGAGAAAGTAGAAGAACAACTGCTCTACACTGTCCATGCCCTGAGTGAGGGATTACAAGCAATGTCAAGGATCTGGTCTCTAATCCTCACATTACTGGATTCAATTTCTACATTACTTCACCATGGCTAAAATTATTATATCTATGTATGCATACATCTTTTTTTATGCAACAAAGAAGGAACCAAAGGCCAGGAGCCCGAAAACCATTCCTTCCAAGAAAAAACAAAAACAATACAAAAGTGAGCCAAATTCAAGATCCGTTCATTTCATTTCGAGATGCCTGGACACACTGCGATTGAAAGACTGGAGATTATAGGAAGTAGGAAATACAGACAGAGGGAGACAGTTCCAGAGTTGACCTGGTGCATAAATGAAGGACTGGGAGTAACGGTTAACTCTTTCATTAGAGAGTTGGACAGAAAAGGGATGAGAATTTGTTGCTAGACGGGTGCTACACACCCGTCGTAGAGGTGGAGGGATGCAAGCAGCCAGTTCAGAGGAGCAGTGACCATTTAAGTAGCGATAGAAAAGAGACAGAGGTTGAAGGGAGCCAGTAAGAGGAGGAGAGTTGGCAAGACGAAAAGCCTTTGACTCCACCCTATTGAGAAGAACTGTATGTGGGGAGCCTTCCCACACATGAGAGTTGTACCCTACACAGGGGCGAATAAAACCCGTGTATAAAGTCAACAGCTGTGCAGGGGTAAAGAATGTATGGAGTCGGCTTAGCACAGAGAACCTCTTGGAAGAAGATTTTACAAGAGATGCAGTATGATTTTTCCAAGATAAGTCCCAAGTGAATGAAACCCCAAGCATGTTCAAGGATAATTCAGGATTGTGCTGGATATTGTAAAACCTTAGAGAGGACTCCTGTGGAAGACTGTGTCGGGTTGATAGGTGTAAAAACTAAGTTTTTGATGCATTAAAAATAACAAGATTATTATTACTCCAGTCAGAGATACGAGCCAAGTCAGACATTAGGTGTGCCATAGCCTCATCCCTAGTTTGTTGACATAACTGCTGAGACGGACGTTGAGGGAACCGAATGGAAAGGTGAAGGGTGGAATCATCAGCATACGAGTGGATAGGGTTATATGTACAGTTGAGAAGGTCATTGATGAAAGAAAGGAAGAGAGTTGGTGATAGGACAGAGCCCTGAGGAACACCACTGATGATAGATCTAGGAGACGAACGATGGCCGTCTACAACAGCAGCTATAGAATGACCAGAAAGGAAGCTATTGATGAAGGCACAGATAGAAGAATAGAAACTGTAAGAGGGCAGTTTGGAAATTAAAGATTTATGCCAGACTCGATCGAAAGCCTTTGAGAAGTCAAGTGCAATGGCAAAGCTTTCGCCGAAGTTCCGAAAGGAGGATGACCAGGAGTCTGAATGTTAGGTGAGAAGACCGCAGGTGGAGCATCCCTTATCGAACCCATACTGATGATCAGAAAGAAGGTTGTGATAGGAAAGATGCCTTAAAATTTTTCTATTAAGAATTAACTCGAAAACTTTTGAAACTCAGGATGTTAGAACAATTGGACGACAGTTAGAGGGTTGGGAACGGTCACCTTTCTTTGGGACTGGCTGAATAAGAGCAAACTTCCAGCAAGAAGGAAAGGTTCAAGATGACAAAGGCGAAAGAGTTTACCAAGGCAAGGTTTAAGCACTGAAGCACAGTTCTTGAGGACAACAGGAGGGACTCCATCAGGCCCATATGCCTTATTAATATTGAGGCCAGTGATGGCAGAAAATACATCAACTGAAGAAATTTTAATGTCAGCCATGAGGAAGTCTGAGGGGGGAAGTGATGGAGGAACAGCACTGGAATTGTCAATGCTGGAAATGAAGGAGAAAGTCTGAGCGAAGAAATCTGCCTGATCAGTAGAAGAAATAGCTACAGAGCCATCAGAGTAGAAAAGATGAGGGAAGGATGATGAGGTAAAGTTGTTAGAAAGATTTTTGGCAAGGTGCCAGAAGGAGCGGGAAGAATTCGAGTTGGAGAGTTGAGTGCACTTAGTACGGATAAAATTATTTTTAGCAGTGCGAAGAACAGACTTAACACGATTCTGGGCAGAAACATAAACAAGATGTGATTCAGGGGTGGGTTGGCTCTGGTTCCTCTCAAAGGCCCTCTTCTTATTGCGGACAGCATTAGAACAAGCGTGATTAAACCAAGGCTTTCTTGCATTAGTCAAAGGATGTAAGTAAGGAATGTATGCTTCCATGCCCGAGAGAATAACCTCTGTAATGCGCAAGGCACGCTCAGATAGAAAATCAAAGAAGTACTGTCTGAGGGCCTCCCAATCTGCAGCTCCAAAGTGTCACGGATGACGTTTCTTTGAAGGGTTCACAGGTTGTACCAGAGCGACTGGACAGGTTAATGTAATAAGACTGTGATTGAAGGAGGCAATGGAGAGGAAAGATTAAAAGTGTAAGCAGAAGAATTAGTTGTAAGGAAGAGGTCAAGTACGTTGGAGCTCTCTCCAAGGCGGTCAGGGATACGGATAAGCTGCTCTAGGTCATTAAGGATAGAAAAGATGTAGGCTTGTTCACCAGGTGGATCAGTGAAAGGAGAGGAGAGCCAAAGGTGGTGGTGAACATTGAAATCTCCTAGAATGGAGATTTCAGAGAAAGGAGATATGGATAGGATGTTTTCCATCGTAGAAGTAAGATAGTCGAGGAATTTTTGATAGTCAGTAGAATTAGGAGATAAGTAAACAGAGCAAATATATTTAGTCAGAGAATGACAAGAAAGCCGAAGCCAGAAAGTAGAGAATTCAGAAGAATCAAGTTCAGAAACACAAGAGCAAGATAAATCATTGTGTACATATACACAACATCCACCTTTGGCTATCAAATAAGTATAAAGTAGGAGGAAACAGAAAAGGGTTTGCTGTCAGTTGCCTCAGACAGCTGAGTCTCTGTCAAGAAGAGAAGGTGAGGTTTAGCGGAGGAGAGGTGGTGTTCTACAGAGAGAAAGTTAGAGGAAAGGCCGCGAATTTGCAGAAATGAAGAAGTGAGTCAGACAGTGGTTCCAGGTATCTCTCTGAGTCGTCATCGGGAGAGGGGCTGATGGTGGGGGAATTTAGTCCCTCCCTCCCTAGGAACTCCGAGGCCTGTTTTTCTGATTTTTTTTTTTTTTTTTTTTTTATGTGTCCGACTCTGGGCAAAGGCTTCAGGGCCTATATCTTGGGGGCAGTAGCCTATCCCAAGGCCCAGTAGTCCTCCTACACCTCCACATGATGCCACCATTTTACCTTTAATTTTGAAAATGAAGTGCAGTGTGTACTGTGCATGTAGTTTGGTGTTGACAGTTAGAGAAATTTGTACTGGAGAGCATGCTGGCCTACTCTCTGTGTTAATGAGTCATTGAAAAAGTTCAGCAAAGCTGGATAGTCAGGAACTAGTCTCGAGGGCTGATGAAACGGGAGCTCCAGCTCTCCCTGTCATCAGCTTTCCATCCACCATGGGAGTACTGCTCTGCTCGACTGGTGCTACAGTCTACTCCTCTACTATCGTTTTTTTCTTATAATTACTACATTTGTACAAAATTTTGCTAGAATTCCAGTTGATTCCATGGTCATTTTCTGAAGAGTGAACATGCACTGCGTTATATGTGCCTATCTTACAAACATACTTGTGTTCCTTATTGGGAGTGTCCAAATCCCTTCCAGTTTCACCAATATAAACTGAGTCACAGTTCCCATAGGGAATTTTTACATCCCTGCAGTTTCGTTACTGATGGGATTATTCTATACTAACATTGATCTGAAGTGGAAGTATATTTAAATGCAATGCTCTTAACTCACAGACTTAGCCAGACTTAGATTTGACACATATGGTACTGTGATGTATAGCTTATTCTGTTGACTTTGTGATGTTGGTCTAGGTACAAAAATGGCTTTCCTAGCTTTGAAATATGCATGCCGTATAAACCAATTGGGATATATTACATCTAAAAATATTTTCCATATCTTAGCATTTTCCATATCCAGATGCTGGGGACTATTGATTCTGCTTTTTCCAAGAAACATACAAAGAAATAACTGACACTGAAATGGAACTGTTTTGATATGAATAGTAATGTATACACAAATTGCACTGAGTTGGTTTCCTGTAAACTGAAATGCTGAGTGTCCCCTGAATCTCTGTTTTTTTTTTTTTTCTTCTTTTTCTACCCGGAATCGTGCTAAGTCTACTCGTAATCTTAACTGTGCTAAAAACGATTTCAAATTCATTAAATGCTTTCAACTCTCCAAATTGAATTCTTCCCGCTTCCTTTGGCACCTTGCCAAAAACCTTTCTACCAGCTTCACCTCAACATCCTGCCCTCGTCTTTTCTACTCTGATGACTCTGGAGTTATTTTTTCGACTGATAAAGCAGATCTCTTCACTCAGACTTTCTTCGAAAGTTCAACATTAGACGATTCCAGTACTGTTCCTCTATCACTTCCCCCTTCCGACTTCCTCTTGGCTGACAATGAAATGTCTTCAACTGATGTATTTTCTGCCATCACTGGCTTCAATACTAACAAGGCATATGTGCCTGATGGGGTACCCCCTGTTATTCTCAAGAGCTGTGCGTCTGTGCTTACGCCATACCTAGGTAAACTCTTTCGCCTTTGTCTATCAATTTGCATCTTTCCATTTTGCTGGAAGTTTGCTCTCAGTCAACCAGTCCCAAAGAAGAGTGACCATTCCCAACCCTCTAACTATCACCCAATTGGTTTATCTCAAAAATATTCAGTCTATCTTTAACAAAATATATTATAAAGCATATTTCCTCTCACTACCTTCTTTCTGATCGCCAGGAGGGGTTCCATCAGGGACACTACACTGGCGATCTTCTAACCTACCTTTCATTCACTTGGTCATCCTCCTTTCGGGACTTTGGCAAAAGCTTTGCCATTGCACTTGACATCTCAAAGGCTTTTGATCGAGTCTGGCATAACTCTTTAATTTCCAAACTGCCCTCTTACTGTCTATCAATAGTGGTGTTCCTCAGGGCTCTGTCCTATAACCAACTCTCTTCCTTTTAATCATCAATGACCTTCTAAGCTGTACATGTAACTTTATCCACTCATGCGCTGGTGATTCTACCCATCACCTTTCCATTAGCTTCCTGCAGTGTCAATCTCAGCAGTTACTTCAACAAACAAGAGATAAAGCTATGCACACTTAATGTCTGACTTGGCTCTTATCTCTGACTGGGTAAAAGTAATCTTGTTGTTTTTAATGCGTCAAAAATTAAGTTCTTACATCAATCAACCCAACAAAATCTTCCACAGGGTACCCTCAAATGTTTAATAATATCCAGCTCAAGCCTGCATCATCTTTTAAAACACTTGGTGTTTTATTCTTTCGGGAAATATCTTGGAAATATCAACTTGCATCTCTTGTCAAATCTGCTTCCAAAAGATTAGGTGTGCTAAGCCGACTCCGTACCTTCTTTACCTCTGCACAGTTGTTGACTTTATACACGGGTTTTATTCGCCCCTGTGTTGAGTACAACTCTCATGTGTGGGAAGGCTCCTCACACACAACTCTTTTCAATAGGGTGGAGTCAAAGGCTTTTCGTCTCATTAATTCTTCTCCTATTGGTTCCCTTCAACCTCTGTCTCTTCGCCGCATTGTTGCATCTTTATCTCTTTTCTATCGCTACTTCAATGGTCACTGGTCCTCTGAGCTATCTGCTTTCACCCCTGCACCACTACGACCGGCACGTAGCACCCGTCTAGCAACAAAATCTCATCCTTTTTCTGTCCAACTCTCTGTTACATGAGTTAACTATTACTCCCGGCCCTTCAATTATGCAACAGGTCTGGAACTGTCTCCCTCTGTCTGTATTTTCTACTTCTTATGATCTCCAGTCTTTCAAACACAGTGTGTCCAGACATCTCGAAATGAATAGATCTTGAAGTTGGCTCTCTCTTGTATTGCTTGTTTTTTTTTTTTTTTTTTTTTTTTAAGGAAAAGTTTGCTGGCTCCGGCCTTTGGTTCCTTCTCCCTTGCATAAAAAAATGCACAAATGCATCTGGAAATGGAAGGGAATCATTATTTCCCCACCCAGCTTTAAATTTAACTTAGGGAACCAATGCGTTTAATTTTGTGAGAAAATCGTCAGAGTTAGTGTATATGTCTGGCCAAAAGGAAAACATCATGAACATGCCTATACCAAGTTAGAGTTTGAGAGGATGTGGTGGTAAGAGGATTGGATTCGAAATATTCCATGTCCATACAGTAGTGTTTAGGTAGGTTGTTTTTTGGTTTTCATTTTTTTCCATGCTTTACTTGGTGTTGAAAGTTATTTTGGATAATCCTATGTATGTTTTGATGTCAAAATACCTGTATGCCAAAATGACTGGAAAACAGTGCCAAAATAAGGAAAGGTACTGTACATACAGCAGTATTTAGGTAGGGTATTTTTTTTTCATGGTTTTCTTCATGCTGAAAACCTTTTTGGATAATCCTGTGTATGTTTCGATGTCAGCATATGCCAGAATGACCTGAAAACACTGCCAAAATAAGGGGGGGTACTGTAATTACAGTAGTGTATAGGTAGGGTGTGTTTTGGTTTTCAGTGGTTTTCCTGCATGGTTTTCTTGGTGTTTACCATTACTTTTGGTATGCCTATGTGTGTTTTGATGTCAAAGTATTCCAGAATGACCGGAAAACACTGCCAAATTAAGCATGGGTACTGTGCAAATAGGTTAGGTATGGGTTGGAGGTGGGTATAAGTATGGTCTGGGTATGGTAGGGGAATAGTGTTCAGTATCAGGATGTTGCCACTACCCGGCCATGCCTTTGGCTTTGTTATGTCCGATAAATGAGGGATTACTATCATCCTGCGTTGGATTCTTTCTTCTCAGTGGTGGTCAAGAAAAAGGAAATGCCCGCGCGCGCGCGTGCGTGCGTGTGTGTGTGTGTGTGTGTAATTCACCGGGTGGGTCAGGATCACTTGATGGTCGTGATGGTCAGCTTTTTACCCTCCCGGAAGGGAGCTGAGAGCTCATATAGTCCGATCTAAGGGCAAGGCTGACCTTCACACACGCACACACCCGTCCCCTTGCTCAAGGGGGACAGTTACCACCCACTTCGTCAGTGAAACTTTTCGCAACCTGAGCGAGGCGCGAACTCCCGTCCACCAGTTGGCAAGCGAGAACGTTACCACTGCACCAGCGAGCGGTGTGTGTGTGTGTGTGTGTGTGTGTGTGTGTGTAAGAAAACCCTGCTGGTCACTGTCTAGCTTTGTTCGTGGGATTTTTATTTTTTAATTGTTTCTGTCTGTCTCTTTATCTGTGTCTGCCTCTCTCTCTCTCTCTCTCTCTCTCTCTCTCTCTCTCTCTCTCTCTCTATCAATCCATCTATCTATCCATGTATTCTGTTACCTACAGCATCTCAGTGAGAAACAAAACTTAATTTATTTTTAAGGTCGTTTTCTCACACTGTTACACCATTCTTTCTATTTTTTCTTTACAATTCTTTTTCAATTCTTTTACCTCCCTCCCTCCCAGACTCTCAGTTTCTCTCAATTTTCCTTTTGTTCTCCCTGTTTTATTTCAATTTCTCTTCCCGCGTATTTTTTTTTAAATCTTTGTTCTTCTCTCTCCTTACACCATCTCTCTCTCTCTCCCCTTGGAGAATAAATATAACAAGACAATGGATACTTGATAGCTGCACCCACCACCATCGTATTCATCATTCCAACACATCCCCAAAAGGTGTCGTCTATGTTCGGATACACCCATGAGGTACACTCCAAATAAACCTTGATTCACACCACCAGATCCCCAGACACACCACAGACACGACCCTGTGGGTGCGGCAAAAAATAAAAAAATAATTAAATAAGTAAATAAATCGCAGAAAGTCCGACGCTAATTAAACTCTACGGCAGCAACTTGCCAGATATCACATTTCAAACGGGTACAGACACTCAGTGAGTGTGACTGGTGAGTGAGTGAGTGAATGAGTGGATGAGTGAGTGAGTGAGTGTGACAGAATGAGTGACTATAAGTGAGTGAGTGAGTGGTACAGTTTCGAACAAACTGGATTTAGCCGTCCCCGTGGCTGCAGCAAACACAGAAGTACGAATACCAAAGAAACGTTTCATAATATGTTCGTACAAGTTTTCAAGTCAATCAGTATCCTAAAACCTATGAAAGTTATTAGACAAACGCTTCATATTAACCCCTTCAGACAGAGGACTCATTCTTTTATTCTTACAAGCTCCAGACGATTTGATTCAACACTCGAGGGAGTTTTTGGGTTGGAGATATCACCTACAGGCCTGTATTCTCGTCAATTTAGGAAGCTCCCTAACACCTTTTCCTATGCGATTTATTTCGTTTATTACACCTTATTATACTCATCTGTGTTACATGAATCCTTTCAATCTTGCCATACGGTACTCTGCATAAATAACATACACGAGGATAATAGCCATATCCAAGAACAAGGAAGAGGTGTTAGAGAGCTTCCTTAACCAACGAGAATACTGTCCATGGGACGATATTATAGTTTCTTCTTTTTATGCTGGTAAGAAGGAACAAAAGGCCACGAGCGTGCAAACTGTTCCTTCCAAGAGAAAAACAAAGTACAAGAGAGAGCCAAATTTAAGATCCAATCAGTTCAAGGTGCCTGGACACACTGCATTTGAAAGACTGGAGATCATAGCTAGCAGGAATTACAGATAGAGGAGACAGATCCAGAGTTGATCTGTTGCATAAATGAAGGACTGGGAGTAACGGTTAACTCTTGCATCAGAGTTGGACAGAAAAGGGATGAGAGTTTGCTGCTAGACGGGTGCTATGCGCCCGTCGTAGATGTGGAGGAATACAAGCAGACAGTTCAGAGGAGCAGTGACCACTGAAGTAGCAATAGAAAAGAGGTAAAGATGCAACAGTGCGGCGAAGAGACAGAGGTTGAAGGAAGCTAGTAAGAGGAGGAGAGTTAATGAGATGATAAGTCTTTGACTCCACTCTATTGAGAAGAGCTGTATGTGGGGAGCCTTCCCACACATGAGAGTCGTACTCTACACAGGGGTGGATAAAACCCGTATATAGAGTCAACAATTGTGCTGGGGTAAAGAAGGAACAGAGTCGGCTTAGCACACCCAATCTCTTTGAAGCAGATTTTACAAGAGATGTAATATGATCTTTCCAAGATAAGTCCCGAGTGAATGAAACCCCAAGCATGTTCAAGGATGATGCAGGATTAAGCTGAATATTATTGAACGTTCGTGGGTACACCTGTGGAAGATTTTGTTGGGTTGATAGGTGTAAGAACTGAGTTTTTAATGCATTAAAACAACAGGATTATTTTTACCCCAGTGAGAGACACGAGCCAAGTCAGACATTAGGTGTGCCATAGCCTTATCTCTAGTTTGTTGAAGTAACTACTGAGATGGACGTTGCGGGAACCGAAAGGAAAGGTGAAGGGTGGAATCATCAGCATACGAATGGATAGGGTTAGATGTACAGCTTAGGTAATTGATGAATAAAAGGAAGAGAGTTGGTGATAGGACAGAGCCCTGAGGAACACCACTGATGACAGATCTAGGAAAAGAAAGATGGCCGTCTACAACAGTGGCTAGGGAACGACCAGAAAAGAAGCTATAGATGAAGGCATGGACAGAAGGATAGAAACCGTAAGTGGGCAGTTTGGAAATTAAAGACTTATGCCAGACTCGAACGAAAGCCTTTGAGATGTCAAGTGCAAAGGTAAAGCTTTCGCCAAAGTCCCGAAAAGAGGATGACCACGAGTCTGAAAGGTAGGTGAGAATATCTCCAGTGGAGCGTCCCTGATGGAACCCGTACTGACAATCAGAAAGAAGGTTGTGAAAGGAAAGATGCTTTAAATTTTTTCTATTAAGTATTAACTCGAAAAGTTTTGAGAGACAGAATGTTAAAGCAATTGGACGATAGTTAGAGGGTTGGGAATCGTCACCCTTTTTTGGGATTGCCTGAATGAAAGGAAACTTCCTGTAAGAATTTTTGGGATTGCCTGAATGAAAGGAAAATTCCTGCAAGAAGGAAAGATACAAGTTGACAGACAAAGACGAAAAAGTTCATCGAGGTAGGGTGTAAGCACAGAAGCGCAGTTCTTGAGGACAACAGGAGGGACTCCATCAGGCACATATGCCTTGTTAGTATTGAGGCCAATGATGGCAGAAAATACATCAGCTGAGGAAATTTTAATGTCAGCCATGAGGAAGTCATAGGGGGGAAGTGATGGAGGAACAGCACCGAAACTGTGTAAGGTGGAACTGGGGGAGAAAGTCTGAGTGAAGAGATCCCCTTCGTCAGTAGAAGAAATAGCTACAGAACCATCAGAGTAGAAAAGAGGAGGGAAAGATGTTCAGGTAAAGTTGTTAGAATGGTTTTTGGCACTTCTCTCTTTACCGGTTTATTTCTCATCCTGCTCTGTTATCATAATCGTTTTATTCACGGAATCTATCTCCACACTCAAAATATCTAAGAAGGATAAACGATGATATTAATAGATAGTTCGGAAAGTAAATCGCTAAGGAATAGGTGTCAGGGAGCTTTCTTAACCAAAGACAATACAAGCCACAGTCTTCATTTACCACATCACAGCGAGGTGTATCTTAAGCTGAATAAAAACGTCTCATGGTAGCAAGCAAGAAAAATAATCAGTTGGAGTAGTAACGTCTGAGCAAATTTTAAAGGTATTTCCTAATCTGAAACCTAAGAAAGTAATTAAAGAAACATTTCAAGACTACTAACATCTTGAAAAAAAGATTAAGGTAATACTAGAAGTTGTTATAAGGTAGGAATACTTTATAAAACTACAGTAAATTAATACGTAAGAGAATGTTGGAAAACTTAAGATAATGTTACAATTATTTCTTAAAATGTTAGAAATTATTAAGAAAATGTTGGAAGCATTTTAGATTATGTTAGAAATATTTAAATCTTACACATGCCTAAGAAAATTTTAGAAATGCATTAGAAAATGCTGGTAATACTGAAGAACATGTTAGAAATAACTGAATCTTGCAAATGCTTAAGAAAATGTTAGAAATACTTATGAAGATGTTATGAATGCTTAACCCTGGGGTACTAAACTTGGGTATAATATACCCGATGCACATGATGTTATTCGCATTACACAGAGATCCCGCCAAGCCAGTGTGTTGGGACCCTCGGTACCCTCAGGGTTCCCCGAGTGCTCAAGGAGGTAGGTCACGTCGTGCTGCTGCTTGGCTGGGAATTGTCCATTGTGATGGGTTCGGGTATAGTGTACCCAAGTTTAATGATAACCGACCAGTGACGTACTTGGGTATATTATACATGGGTTTGGTGCTAATAACCCCCCCTTGGAGCAAAGCCAGAAGTGCTTGGAGGGGTTTGGGGAAGTTTAGGGTAATTTGGTGGAGTGTTTTATTTATTGTGTGTGTGTGTGTGTGTGTGTGTGTGTGTGTGTGTGTGTGTGTGTGTGTGTGTGTGTGTGTGTGTGTGTGTGTGATTTTTTTTCCAAAAATTTGGTGACAATTTTACAGTGTTGAATGTTTTTTTCTTGATTTCCCTACAATACCTCATTTAGAGTAATTAAGTGTTACTAACAGTTTAGGTAATATTAAGATGCCTTAAATTTGGTGTGCAAGTGACAGCTTTAATAAATTTGTATATTTACTATTTTTTTTTTCCAAAATCAGGTATAATATACCCATGTTTAGTTGCACTGTAACAGGCACTGAAGTTTAGTGGTCCAGGATTAAAAAAATGTTAGAGACAAATGTTACAAATGTTTAAGAAAATTTATAGATGCTTGAAAAAGTTGGAACCGTTTAAAAATTTTAGAAATAAAATAATATATATTTAAGAAAATAGTAAAAATACTCTAGAAATGTTAGAAATACTTAAGAAATGTGAGAAATACCAAAGAATGTATTAGAAACACTATAATGTTAGAAATACTTAAGAATTTGCTCAAAATACTATAAAAGTAGAATGACTTAAGAAATGTTAGTATTTATGAAAATATTAGAAATACTTGAAATGTTAGAAATATTTAACAAAATGTTAGAATTGCTTAAGAAAATGATCTTGGTCTTGTGTAAGGAAAAAAAAAATGTGTCTGATTTAAACTCGGATCACGTTCCCTATAAAAATGAATTTGGAGTTGGGCTGCAGTAAAAAAAAAAAAAAAAAGGTAGCAGGAGGTAGAGGAGGAGGAGGAGGAGTTGAAAGGAAAGATATTGGAGCGTACGGGGCAAAAGAGAAAAAATTTCTATAGACTATGGAGACAGTAAAGAGGAAAAGAGAAGGAAATTAGGAAAATGAGACGGATAGACAGACAGACAGACAGACAGACAGAGATTGGCGACAGCTACACAGGGCAGGGCAGGGCGGGGCAAGAGAGGGGAAGAATAGGGAAGAATTTCTCCTATTATTAAAAATGTCGTTTCGCGTCAAAAGATATAAAATGCAAAATTAGTCATTCACAGTTACAGGGTTAATAACCTTGGAAATATTACTGACATGCTTGTCTAAGGAGTGAGGATGGGGTGAAGAGGTGAGGGGGAGAGGGAGAAGAAAAGTAATATTTTGGTAAGAGTGAGGAGTCAAATACTAATTCATTTATACTTATTCAGGCAACTCGGCTATATGGCAAAATTTTCTGCCACCGCGCGCGCGCGAATGTGTGTGTGTGTGTGTGTGTGTGTGTGTGTGTGTGTGTGTGTGTGTGTGATCTGGTAGAGTGCGGTGTGGTAGTAACCGGTGTGGCAATGTGTGATGTGGTAGGGTGAGATGCGTGGTGTTAGATTAGACTGTGTATGATGTGTGTGTCGTGTAGTAATGTGTAATGTGTTGTGGCAGTGTGTAGAGTGATAGTGAATGGTGTGGTGTAGTAGTGTGTGGTGTGGTGTGATGTCGTATTGTAGTGTGTGGTGTGGTGTGGTGTGGTAGTGTGGCGTGGTGGTGTGCTGTGGTGTAGTGTGGTGTGGTATGTGTGGTAGTGTTGTTTTGTGTGGTATTGTGGTGTGGTGCGTTAGTGTGTGATGTTGTGTGATAGTGTGGTGTGGTAGTGTGGTGTGGTAATGGGGTGTCGTAGTCTGTAGTGTGCTGCGGTAGTGTATGGTGTGGCGTGGTAGTCTGTGGTGTGGTGGTGTGGTATGGTAGTCTGTGGTGTGGTGGTGTGGTATGGTAGTCTGTGGTATGTTGTGGTAGTCTGTGGTGTGGTGCGGTAGTCTGTGGTGTTGTACAGTAGTGTATGGTGTGGTGTGGTAGTCTGTGGTTTGGTGCGGTAGTGTCTGATGTGGTACGGTAGTGTATGGTGTGGTGTGGTAGTCTGTGATGTGGTGCGGTGGTGTATTGTGTGGTGTGGTAGTCTGTGGTGTGGTGCGGTAGTCTGTGGTGTGGTGCAGTAGTCTGTGGTGTGGTGCGATAGTCTGTGGTGAGGTGCGATAGTTTATGGTGAGGTGCGATAGTCTGTGGTGAGGTGAGGTAGTCTGCGGTGTGATGTGGAAGTGTGTGGTGTGGTGTGGTGTGGTAGTGGGTGATGTGATGTGGTAGTGTTGTGTGGTGAGGTAGTGTGTGGTTTGGTAATGTGTGGTGTGGTAATTTGGGGGGAAGTGTGGTGTGGTAATGAGTTGTGATAATGTGTGGTGTGATAGTGCATGGTGTGGTAGTGCGTGGTGTGGCAGTGTGTGATGTGGTAGTGTGTGGTGTGGTGTGGTGCGGTAGCGTGTGGTGTGGTCCGATGTGGTAGTGTGTGATGTGGTATGGGAGTGTGGTGCGGTAGTTTGTGGTGAGGTGCAATAATTTGTGGTGAGGTGAGGTAGCTTATGGTGTGGTGTGGTAGTGTGTGGTGTGAGATTTGGTAATGTGTGGTGTGTCAGAGTATGCTGTGTTAGTATGTGGTGTGGTAGTTTGTGTGGTGTAGTGTGATGGTGTGTGTGTGGTGTGGTAATGTGTGTGTGTGTGATGTCGAGTGGCAGTGTATGGTGTGGCGCGGCAGTGTGTGATGTCGCGTGGCAGTGTGTATGGTGTGGTAGTGTGTGGTGTCGCGTGGCAATGT
>NC_137057.1:27490862-27615862 GCF_032717465.1 Coenobita brevimanus
TCTCCATTAGTAATCTACCATATTTATCTTTCATTCCTCTGCTAACTTCACTGCCACCCTGTCTAACTTTCTTCACCTCCTTCCAGAACATTTTCTTACAGTCCCTCCACTTTACACTCAAATTCCTTCCAAATTCCTCAACCACTCTCTTCTTACTCTCTCTTACTAATCTTTTCACCTCTCTCTTTCTTTCTACATATAACTCTCTCTTCCGCCTCTCAACTTCTACCATGCCCCTATTTCTCATTCATTCATTGTATGCTTTCTTCTTTTGTGCCACAGCCTGTCTCATCTCTTCATTCCACCACGCTGTTCTTGCACCCCCCCCCCTCCGTCTTCTCTTCACCGCACACACCACCTCAGAAACAAGGGCACTATATTTGCTTACGAATTCGTCTGCAGAGATTGTGTCAGCAGACTTCTGTTCCCCCGAGATATCCAGCTGCCTTATTCCATGACGAATTTTGAAGCAACGTAAACAACCGTTTGAAAGACATACTTCTCTTCTATGTTCATTTTTTCATGAAATTCTGTTTCTTATTCATTCAACAGAGGACCCAAAATGCACACGCCCTCAGATTTCATTGTCTGGAATCACTCATACAAAGAATGATCGAGGTCTCCTTTAACTTTGCTGTGCACAGTGTTCGTCACTTTTCAGTGCCATCAGATGTTTAAGTTCTCATGAAAAATTCTTTAAGTTTCTGCGACTGTGCTCTCAACAGTAAATGGTGGATGAACCGATGTTGTACTCTTTCATCAACACACTGAGTTTCACACCTCTTCCAATTTTCTTACATATCTCTAGTTTCTGTTTTAGAGTTAACACCACCCTTTTCCTCTTGTTAGAATCATCCTTAGGCATTGCTGGATGATTTTGTAATAGACTTTTCCTGTAAAAGCGGCACAAAACACTGAGATAGTAGCGACGTGGCAGCAGTGACCTACTCGGGTCGGCGACAGTGCAAACAAAGGTCACGCTGATGTATACTGTACAAGGCCATCCAACTGTGTGGCCATCCACCCAGTGCAACCAAGAACCACAACCAGCACAGGCTAGAACCATCCACCCGGCACGGCCATAAGAGTGCACAAAATTCAAATTTATTTATTTTTTTCACTAGTCAAACATATTTATACACTCTGAATTTGCTGGTTTTTAAAAATTGCGAATTTTTTAACTTCAGGATGAATGGGGTTCTACTGTATCTTGAAGGATATCATCGAAGATGGGGGTTACCCAGCAGAGCAAGGTTTTAAGATGGACGAAAGCGGCCTTCAGTGGAAGAGAATGCAAGACAACAGCTCAAGCAAAGGGACGGAAGGTCGACAAGAACAGGGTAACGGTTTTGTTTTGTTGCAACGCTACCATAAGTTTTAAAATGAGGCCAATATGCATAAAATGTATAAGTATTAATCTATCTATCTATCTATTGCCAGATGCCTTAATCCCGTTTGGGGTGGCCACAAACAAATAGCCTCCACGTCGCCCTGTCCCCTGCCATTTCACTGCCCTGCTCCCAACTCACACCCCCCTCTCTCATATACCTCTCCACCCCATCCCTCTATCTCATCCTTGGCCTCCCCTTGCCTCTTCCCCCCTCCACCTCACTCATATACACTCTCTTGGTCAGTCTTTCACCCTCCATCCTTTCCACATGGCCAAACCACCTCAGTGTGTTCCTCATAATGCTTCTTAGCACATTCACATCCACATCACAACGCTCCTTTATATTCTCATTCGTCAGCCTGTCTCTCTATGTGACTCCACAGGCTTCTCTTAAATAACTCATTTCCACTGCTGTCACTCTTGACTTGTGTCCTTCCAACAACGTCCAGTCTTCACTTCCATACGTTAGAGTTGGTATCACAATACTGTCATGTAGTAACTTTTTCACTTCCATGTTCACTTCCCTGTTTCTTATTACTGCTTTCAAGGAACCAGCAACCTTTCTTCCCTGCTGTACCCTTCACTTCACCCTCCAAACCTCCATCCTTACACATCACACTACCCGAGTACTTAAATGTACTCACATTTTCCAATTCCTCATCATCCAACCTCGCTGTACATTCACTGACTTCACCTCTCAAAGACTATCACTTTACTCTTCCCTACATTCATCTTTAGATTCCATTTCTTACACACTCTCCCAAATTCATCCACCAAGCCTTGCAGCTCCCCTTCGTCTTCACTCAACAACACAGTATCATCTGCAAACAACAGTACAGGGAGTTTCCAAACACCACCCTCTCTCACCAGGGCCACTCCAACATCCACTACCCTACCTTGTACCTCTTTTATTACCTCATCCATGTACAGATTGAACAACCGTGGAGACATGACACATCCCTGTTTCAACCCAACCTTGAAAGAGAAAAATTCACTTAGTTCACCATCCACATGCACTGCAGCCTTAGCACCATCATACATACTCTTCACAGGATTCAACAACTTCCCATCTACTCCATGTATTCTTAATACATTCCACAATCCTTGTCTATCCACCCTGTCATATGCTTTCTCCAAATCCATGAAAGCCGCATACAACTTCTTTCCCTTCTCTAGAAACGTTTCCACTAAAGATCTAAGAATGAATACCTGATCTACACAACCTCTTTCCCTTCCTAAAGCCTCCCTTTTCTTCTCCAACTAATTCCTCTGTTCTTTCTCTAACTCTGTTAATAAGTACCCTACCATACACTCTTCCTATTATACTAAGAAGACAGATGCCCCTATGATTACCACACACTTCTTTTTCCCCTTTTCCTTTGTACAAGCGAATAATTATACCTGACTTCCAATCCTCCGGGGCTCTACCTTCCTCCCAGACCAATCTGCACATTTTCCACATCCATTCTACTACTATCTCTCCCCCATGCTTCAGCATTTCACCACACACTTCATCAAGTCCTGGGGCTTTCCCCAATTTAACTTTCTTCATTGCTTCCACAACTTCTATCCTACTGATTTCTTCCTGTCTTCTCACCTCCCTCCTTCTCCCAGTCATTCCCCAGCCACTTATACTCGCATTACTTCCATCATGTATGTTCAACAATTCCTTAAATTGTTCTCTCCATCTGCTCACTTTTTCTCCCTTCTCCACTAGTAATCTACCATTTTTATCTTTCACTCCCCTGCTAACCTCACTTCCACCCTGTCTTACTCTCTTCACCTCTTTCCAGAACATTTTCTTACAGTCCCTCCACTTTACACTCAAATTCCTTCCAAATTCATTTATCAAAAACCGCCAATTTCCAATAATTATCAAATAACTTCTTGGATAAAAATAATTTCATGGATAATGCTGTCTCTTTTAGATGGGATTACTTGTATTTAGGCAAATTTCAAGAAATTACTACTACGGGTGTGCAATATGGTGGGTTTGATATCATTGTCACCCTTAACCCACTGTGTTCCATTAATGTACAGCTGCCAGCACTCCTGCGTGGTACAGGAACACGAGGGTTTGAAGAGATGTGTCACCACTGTGATTATTAACTTCGGAATAGTCCACGTGAGTGAAGCAGAGTAACTTCGATATAGCTTCGTTAAGGAAAGATGTTTGTTGTATGTAAGCTCCATTTTGCAAGGTTGACATTTCAACCCCAATTTTTAGTATGATTTACATTGTTCTACCTAAAGATAATAATCGCCTTAATATGACGTTTTATGACTGTCCACAGTTTTCACGTAAACTGACGTGTAAAGGAGGGTGGGAAGGGAGGGAGGGTGTTCCACAGCCCCACCTGGGGTAAGAGGGAGGATCCCCCACATGGTGTCGGAGAGAGGGGAGGAGGGGCCTGTAAACTTCGCACTTGACACGGTGAGACAAGACCACATCTGCTTCATTACCCTCAATTTGGAAACTCAGTAATACAGAACGATCATAAAATAATGAGTAACTTAATGAACTATGTTTATGTGAGCAATAAATCATGATAAAAAGAGAAAACTATATGTTTCAGTTTATGTATTAAGGAAATATCAGGCTAAATAATCATAAACTGTGGGTGACACCATGCCCATGACTTGAGAAAACACTGATCCAGACTGAGACTTGTGCATGGCAGCCTCCAGAGATCAAGGTCATCCCACTCCAGTAGTGTTAATCTTATCTTTATAATGATTGTAACATCTTAGGCTAAAAGACTAAATAACATGGTGATCCTAGCATGAACACCTACAGTGAGACAATAATTGATAATGGAGTTAAATTGCTTAATAACTACCGTAATTAAGGATTTTCATACACCAAATGAATATGGTAAGTATATAAATAAATATATAAATAAACATATATATATATATATATATATATATATATATATATATATATATATATATATATATATATATATATATATATATATATATATATATATATATATATATATATATATATATATATATATATATATATATATATATATATATATATATATATATATATATATATATTATATATATAATATACATATTATATATATATATATATATATTTTTTTTTTATGCGAGGAAGAAGGAACCAAAGGCCATGGCCCGCAGTAACAGTTCCCTCCAAGAGAAAAACAAAATACAAAAGAGAGCCAAATTCAAGATCCGATCATTTTGAGATGCCTGGACACACTGCGTTTGAAAGACTGGAGATCATAGGCAGCAGGAAATATAGATAGAGGGAGACAGTTCCAGAGCTGACCTGTTGCATAAATGAAAGACTGGGAGTAACGGTTAATTCTTGCATTAGAGAGTTGGACAGAAAAGGGATGAGAGTTTGCTGCCAGACGGGTGCTACGCGCCCGTCGTAGAGGTGGAGGAATGCAAGCAGACAGTTCAGAGGAGCAGTGACCATTAAAGTAGCGATAGAAAAGAGATAAAGATGCAACAGGGTGTTCCAGAAATATGTGCCGAAAATCAGGGGATGTATTCGTGACACATAATTGAATGTAAATTACTAAATGACCATATTAGCAAATCTCAATAGTTTTCGAGTTACAGCACCTAACAGGTCTGCTTGAATGTTTTTGACTCCGGGAATTGCTCGTAAATGAAACATTTACCAAGGACAACGTGATGTATTAACAAAATAAAACAGTATTTCCAGTATGACAATAACATTTACAGTAAATGTTCAAAATTCCGCCCTCCTTGCTCGATGCACGCTGCAGCCTGTCGCAGAAGTGACTGATGCACACGTTGGAAGACCCCAGGATTGTTTCGTACACGTGCCGCTCTGTTCTCCACACGGCGCCACAATTCCTCTCGGTTTGGAACGTCTGTAGCGTACATTTCGCTTTTAATGTGTCCCCACAGGTAGAAGTCCAGGAGAGTGATGTCAGGAGACCGAGGTGGCCATGACACTGGGCCGCCTCGCCCAATCCATTGTCCAGGAAACACATCATTTAAGTAATCCCTTGTAATATGCCAATAATGGGCCAGAGCACCATCATGCTGAAACCACATCCTTTTCCGTATTCCAATGGGCACATCCTCCAGCAGAAGTGGTAGTGTGTCCTCAAGAAAACGTCTGTATGTTGCACCATTCAGCCGCTGGGGTAGAAGGTATGGACCAATCAGATAGTTACCAATGATGCCTGCCCATACATTGATTGTAAATCGTACCTGATGACCTCGTCAAGCCATTACATGTGGGTTGTCACCAGACCAAGTATGCCGGTTCTGTAAATTAATGGTGCCATCTCTCTCGAATGTTACCTCATCAGTAAATAGCACAAGTGCTGGAAATTGACCGCTTTCAGCATGCCTCCTTAACAGTCACTGGCAAAACTGCATCCTTGGAAGATAGTCCACATCAGTTAAAACTTGTACTTTCTGATGGTGGTATGGATATAGATGATGTTGATGTAGAGTCCGCCACACTGTCACCACTGGCAGCTGCAGAGCATGAGCAATCTGTCGAGTACTTATTTCAGGATCATCCTCAAACATTTGTAGTATCCGGTCCTCCATGTTGTCCATGTGAATGTCCCGTGGTCGTCCTCTGTCACCCGGAATTGCGCGTTGACGAACGGTACCAGTCTCACGTATACGACGATCAACTGCGAGAAATGTTCGCCAGTGTGGCACTCTGCAGTTCGGATAACGTTCCCTGTACTGCCATACTGCTGCCGCAGCACTACCCCTAGCTTCACCCAGTGTCAGGTGCATATCTGCATAGTCACCATTGCAGTATTGCTCCATGTCTGCTTGCGTGTGGTTCTCTAAAACTGATTGATCCACACGTTCAGCTCTCGATATCTGGTAGACGGGTGTTGGTGGGTGAGTGAACACCCGTCTTTCCACCACCCCTCGACATCACCTTGCTGGTTCGCCACCCCCACCCTTCCTTCCTCATACACCATCCCCACTCAACCACCCAACAACACCTTTGTCGTTTATGGCATGTTACCATGTAAAGGGTGATAACACTATCTGATACTGCACACACGAACGTATCATTACGATTCTTATTACTAACTTATGTACAGGCTATCACATACTGTACATTCTACAGTTTTCGGCACATTCCTGACAAACTTGTCAACTTTGCTGTGTGCCGTATTACTTTATGGTCGTTAAGTAATTTCACATCTGTCTCAGACATTTTGTGCAATCCCTGGATTTAAACACTCCTGGCAGACCTCTGAGGTGCTGTAACTCGACAACTATTGAGAATTGCCAACATGGTCATTTAGTAATTTACATTCAATTATGTGTCAGGAATACAACCCCTGAATTTCGGCACATATTTCTGGAACACCCTGTATATATATATATCAAATGTGAGAGAGAGAGAGAGAGAGAGAGAGAGAGAGAGAGATTCACTCTTTGCCTTTATTCTTTTTGTCTCTGTGACTCCCGTTGATGTTTGTAAATGCGTTGCAATTGTGAGGTCCGTCTTTTGCACATTTTTCAAATTTCGCACGTGATTCTTGGTACGTATACGGGGGACACCTTCCTCTACCCGAGGCCAGGCAGGGACAATGCCTTACCCCACGTGACCTCCCCCCGCACAGCACGCCACTGTCTCAGCAACTCACCTGCTACCAGTGACCTGGCCAGTAAAGACATGTTGTGCCATGGTACGATACTCAAGGCGAGAGTGATTCCCCAATCGATTGCAATGTGGAAGACAAAGTTTACATGGTGTTAGAGAAAGAGACGTGCAGAAGTAATGTCGCCAAAAAGGGTGCAGTATGTTGGTGTGTTTGGTGAGTGAAACAATGCTTATATTGCCTATATTACTGTGTGAGAACCAATATACATTGTACTACATATAAATTCGGACCAAATAAATAAATATCTACTATTCTGAGTGGTTAGGAATAGTTACCTCTCCCATAGAAAACGTCTTCTCTGGAACCTGGCTCGAGAGATCACGTTACCAGTAGAGGGCAGGGTCACCTGTATCGGGGATTTCTAAGCTCAGGTGAGCACTTTCTGAATTTTCGATGTTTCTCATAAAAAAGTGGAGGTTTTAGCCCCCCCCCAAAAAAATCGAACATCTGCCGGGATTGCAGGGGGAGGTCATTGGTGAAAAACCTGCCAGGACAAGGCAGCTTAATTAATGACGTGACGTCTAGAGTATCACTGTTAGTTCGAAACTATTCATGATGAACAAGTAAAATCGACTAAGTGCTTTATTTACAAATCCTTAATTCCACATTAAAAAAAAAAAAAAACAATGAACTAGCCTTCTTTGAAATTCGCATCTTCTCCCTCATCCGTCATCTTCATCATGAATAGTCAGTGGATTGTGACAACTATCCCCGCCTTCACAGGGACAACAGTCCATGCAAGACAAGCCAGCATATGTGCAGCTGCATTTATTTTGCCTACAAATGGTTGATGCACTGCAGCTGCAGCTGATGATGTTAAGGAGTTGTACTGGAGGCACAGGTTGATCTGCTCTATGTGACATTATTCCTTCTTGTATGATTTCCCAGAAATAGCACGAGATATCATTTGCATCAACTGGAGGGCCGTCTTTGTCAGCAGCTTTCTAAATCTGCAATTGCAAATGAGCTCTGAGCGTATGGAAGAAGAGATTCTTGTCTGTTGAGGGCAGCTTCTTGAGTGGAAGTCGCTTCCTTTTGCTTTTATGATGTTATACCTAACTTCAGTCATGGAAGGGGCTTTCTTTTGCTGATACAGTGCCAAGAAAAAGGCCTGAGAAGTTCTCTGAGTGTCATAAGGAGCAGCACCTTCTTCATCAAGGACTGTGTCCAAACCATGAATGTCATTTTATGGCAGAAAGCTTGCCTCTCCAATGGGGAAATGTTGCTGTGTCACAGCCAGACAGTGCATACATTCCAAGAAGATCCTAACATTTGGCTGCAAGCTGTGCAACTGTAGCACTGATGTCAAGTACTGTCCTATCCCATTTTTCCATGTGTATCCAGCACTTAATAGATCCTTTTTCCACACCCAGTACACTGCCAAAGGAAACACATCACTGTCATTGCATAGCAGACAGATGATGCGAGCTCCTTTAGTAGCTACTTTGAGCAGGTATCTTATGAGGATGACGTCAGCTTTAGCATGAATGAAGAGACTGTTGGCTCAGCTACTCATGTTAACCCTCTGGCCAAGGTTAAAGGTGCAAAGAAGTTGACTCAGCTGTCTCTTGTTGATCTTGTTTTTCATGATGCTCTCTCGTACTGGAAGAGGAGAATTAAGTGAAAGGATATACTCTGTTCCACCTTCACTAGCTCTCCTCTGGCGCTCATGATCCTTTCCATACTTTATTCCATTGTACCGATCAAAGATCACAAACTTTTCAGCATATCCATACTGGTCTTCAAAGCCGCAACTTCATGTTGTCAGAAATATTGGACACAGAGCCAGGTACTGGACAGATAATCTGATACAACAGAAGACTTGCATCAACGAGAAGAACATCTGGAGTCGGGGCATTCTCATGAGGGTAACTTATTCGCCTGACCAAGACAGACTTGTCCCCTTTCCTTAAACAGTTAAATTCGTCAACAAGGCTGCTGGAACTGCACTGAGCTCGTACTGGAAGATGTCCTTCAGTTCGATGTCTCGCTGTTGTCTGACTACAAGTAGTCATGTAAATATAGCTTCCACATTATACAGAGGCTTTCCCTTCTGGGTGAAAGATTTCTTCATATGCTGCAATACTTTCACTTGTTTCTCAATCTTTTTATGAAAGCCATCATGAAGTGTTGCTGCAAAAAGTCCTTGCTCATCTTCTCTCTAATAGTGACAGAGTTATGTACGTTGACTTCTGAAGGGGCAACCTGTGCTCTGACAGTGTCATACAAATGGGATGAGTTTGTTTCTAGCAGATGAGAGTGCTTCTTCAGTTCTTCGTATACCTTATTCCTATCTTCTGCATCGAGCTGTCTCTTTTTCTTCACATTCTTCCTTATGTTTTGCCTCTGACTGCTTGCAATCCTCCTCAGGGTCTGCACTGTACATCTCATTGATAGTCACTGAGAGGTGCGAGCAACTACTTGCTCAGTATTCTTTGATATCCCTTTCAGGCCACCTGCACCTTTACCCTGTTTGATGTAAGTGTGCTTGCCATATTGGTCTACAAGAACTGGGTTGCTAAATGATGCCATACATGTGCTCCAACCAGAAACTCCTTCTTGGCGGCATCTGGAATGTTGCTTATTTCACGGAGTTGCCATGTGTTCCAATTGGCATAGTTATGATGCCCTGCTGCAAAGTACTTTTCCATTTAAGCGAAACAGTGATGCTCAAAAAGATAGTTGCCTGCATGTCATGCCCTCACGAAACAGTGTGCTATCATGGTGGGGATGATGAAGCAATCCACCCATAACTTTCCAGTTGGATGTCCCTTTGCCTCCTCCATGCATACAGCAATCTTTTGATCTGTCTTTCAGGAAATCATGCAACAGAGTTGCCACTACGAATCGAAAGGCACGAAGTGTTATCGACCATTTCTTGCCGTTGAGAATAATGGTCAAGTTTGCAAAGCCTGAGTGGAGCTGTACCTTGAGGCCACTTGCCTTCATAAGCACTCCAATACAACCCAATAACAACATTAGCGTGTGCATCATACCTAGTCTTAGAAGTATGCTTTTCCATCGATTTTGGACACTCCATTTTATGAGGGAAGCCACAATGTACAGCTGCATGTTAAAGGTGAGAAATGTGTATTTCACCCCAAAGTTTTTCAAAGCCTTGTCCACGAAGGCCATGGCTTGCTGCACTGTATCAGGGTGTGACAGTGGTAGATCCCGTATTGGGCAAATACAAACACTGTCCTTTGTTTCTCTGCAGTAGCCTCTATCCTGTCCTCATGAGCATTGTATGCTGACCAGTCAACTGCTTCTAGATCAGTATGTAACTGGGAGTACCAGGCACCATCTCTGCTCTTTGCCCTTACTAAACTGATTGCAAGATGTTTCTTATCGAATGGTGACAGGACCTTGTCTGGAAGAATTGGTGGGTCTAGTTTAGGTGGATCCTTGTAGTGCTCACATTGTTGATATTGGTCTGTTAGATGGAGAGTTGAACCCACAGACTTCTTTATTCAGGGGATCGTGAACTGCATCACTCCAGCATTTCCTGGCATCACTATGTCTGTTGGATGTTGTGTGAACTCTGCAACCATGAGTGCTCTTCTGCCCACTGGGGTTGCAAATCATCAGATCAAAGTTATCTCCCCAGCCAAAGATAGGCCCATGCTCATTTGTGAGGCCCATTTCTTGTTGTACACATCAACATCCTCTGAGACATATGATGCTGCTGAGTTCCTGAATCGCAAGACTTTGTCGTATGTGGTTAATAAACCGTGCTTATGTCATAAAAAAAAGACATTTGTTGTTACTTGTAGTGGAGTTATATATATTAGACTTGTGGACGAGCGGTTGTTATACTTGAGTTCTTTGTACGTTGATAATCTTGGTTCCCATTTGTCATGCAATGACAGGAGAGGTAAAGAATAGTATGGGACTATTTTTATTAGTCTTGGAAATGTTAACAAGTCTCTCACACATGAGTGAAGTTAGGTAGAGTCCCGCGAGCTACCTCCTGTCTCTCTCTCTCTCTCTCTCTCTCTCTCTCTCAATGTTGCTAAGCCCTTCTCCCTACTACCTGCCTGTTCTATGACCTGTCTCCTTCTGAGCTCTCTTTCCTAAATTCTGGTGAAACAGGAGTCGTGTCACGTGTGTTCACTGTGGTTGGAAAGTTCTAGAAGCCTGTGTGTGAGTATGTGTGTATGTGTGTGTATGGTCACGAGGTGCTGTCATGTGCCTATAAAGCATTCCTTGAGTTAAGAGTGTGTAAGCATGTTTAGTATTGCTCGATTCTCACAGACACAGTACCTTCTCATCATCTGACTTCCTGCTTGTATCTGTCTCTCTATCTATCTATTTATCTATCTATCTATTATGATTTGTAATTATAATATGGAGTCCTAACATATGCTCGGTACACGCAGCTGGAGGTCCTCCGACAACAATTATCATTGACATATGCTAATCTATTAGTACATAATATTGATGATAATATTGTATACATATAATATTCATAGTAAATTGCAATGTTTCAATAATATTACATTTTAAACAAGTTGTATACATATTTGAATAAATGCAATGGTTGTTGTATGACACTTTGTAGGACGTGCATGTACAACAGACGTACGCATATAATTGTGCAATGGCAATACTGCTAGGTTACACATTACATATTGAGTTATCCCTTTAGTAATGTCTAATATTTCACCTAACTTGTAAGATGATTCTGGTAATACAGAATTGTGGTATAATAGTATGACTTTACATAATATTGTAGTAATATTGTGGTAATACATAATTGTAATATTTTATGAACTGTTACAAAATATTGTGGTAATGCATAATTGTGTTGGCCTTATAATTGTAGTTACATTTTGTTAATGCAACTGTTACATAAGTGTCTTGGCCTTATAATTGTAGTTAAAGTTACATAAAAGTTACATCTTGTTAATGCAACTGTTACATAATTGGCAAAGTGTAACATAATGCAATCGTTTGTCATTACATAACTGTTACATATCGTTTGTAGTTACAAAATTGTAGTTAAAGTTACATAAAAGTTACATCTTGTTAATGCAACTGTTACATAAATGGTACATATTGTTTGTAGTTACATAATTGTAGCAAGTGTAACATAATGCAATCGTTTGTCGTTACATAATTATAATATGGAGTTACATAATTGTTGCATATCGTTTGTAGTTACATTGTAGCAAGTGTAACATAATGCAATCGTTTGTCGTTACATAATTGTAATAACTGCAGTCCTGACATATGAATCCGGTCATGCTGCGGTCGATGATAGTGATGATGTGCCATGCCACTTGCTTGTGGAGACAACAATTTGCTTTTTTGTTTGTAGTTTATGTGGTATTTTGGCATATGTAGTAACACTTACACTTATTTTCATTTGTTTGTTATGTGATCTTACTCTATTTCACTCTTTTTTCTTTCTTACTTTTTCTTTCTTTCTTTTTTTTTTGTATGTATTGATTTTCTATAGTTTGTTTTTCTTCGCTTGTGTACTCTTTTTCTATGTTGTTCATGGTTGCATAATTACTGGCTAATTTCCTTGGGATACTTTTTTAAAGTTTAGTTTATATTGCACAGGTATTACTGAAAATGATATTGTATAGCCCCATATTTTGTTATTTTAAATAAAAATATACACTATATACATTATTAACTATATACACTACTTGTTGTTCACTTGTACCTATCGTGGGTAATATGTGTGTCAGCACTGTGTGGAAATCATTGATTTCACGATTGTGTTGAAGATGTTCACTCTTGCTAACGTCATTTGTGTTGGCCATTTTTTTTTTTTCTATAGTTTACCTTGTAACTTAATTTATATGTTTCCACTAGGTAGCTTTAATTAATAAATGTTTAATACAGTTCTTTTAATCGCTCACTGAGTAACTGTGATGGTATATTTTCTTTAATACCTTGTAGATGTATGTATGCAAACGTATGTTATGTAGGTATAAATGGTAACTCGTTGGTAGTAAATAAATGTTATAATAAATGAATGAATATATACAGTGTAGAATATTTATTGTTGGTGATTATTTAGTGTTTGAGTTATGCAGATAACTGAAGTAAGTATGTGTATTTAAGCTGGAACTATACAGCACGTTTTATATGTTTGTGCAGAAGCTTATTGTCTATCACTGTGTATTGTATAAATGAAGTAACTATGTAACTCACTAATTTTTACCGTGGTGGGAATGGTGTTAGTGATGGTGCAGTGGTGAGTTGACTGACGTGGCGTCTTTTCAGCAAGCACGCATGATGACGTCGACTTCCCACACTGGTAGCTGTGGTGAGTGAATGAGTAGCGATGAGTAACTTGAGTGAAGATGAGTGAGTAGGATGAGTTGTGAATATGGACTTGGTATTTGCTTCGTCGTCTTGACCTCTTCACTCCTGCGTCAGCGGTGGAGGTTGGGTGGATGTAGCAGAGAGAGGAGGGTGAGGTCTGGTAGTTGTGAGTTATGAGTCGTGTCACATTCTTCGTTTGTTTGTTTTGTTTTTTTTTGTCGATGTTTTCTCGGTCCTTTTCTCTTGTGATTTACTCGTTGTGGGATGGAGACTGCCGCTACTTGTAGGTGCGTGTAGAAGATTATACAGACGATTCGTAGAGTTGTTACTTGTAGTTGATTGTAGATGGTTGTAGTTGGTTGGTTCGTCGTAGAAATTTCAAGATTGTTTGTATCAGTACTTTGTTAAACTACTTGCAAGGCGTCGTGTGATCACTTCTAAATCAGCGTGATGATCGTGCAAACGGAGGGGGGCGGTTGGAGAGAATACTGTCAGGAGCTGGTTGTAAGTTGTTGGTTGTGAGAGTTTTTTTTTTTTTTTTTCAATCTTGATATTTTGTAGGAATTCACTGTTGATTCGTAGACGAGGTTTTTATACGTTCGCTGCTACCAAATGTCATAAAAAAAAGACATTTGTTGTTACTTGTAGTGGAGTTATATATATTAGACTTGTGGACGAGCGGTTGTTATACTTGAGTTCTTTGTACGTTGATAATCTTGGTTCCCATTTGTCATGCAATGACAGGAGAGGTAAAGAATAGTATGGGACTATTTTCATTAGTCTTGGAAATGTTAACAAGTCTCTCACACATGAGTGAAGTTAGGTAGAGTCCCGCAAGCTACCTCCTGTCTCGCTCTCTCTCTCTCTCTCTCTCCATGTTGCTAAGCCCTTCTCCCTACTACCTGCCTGTTCTATGACCTGTCTCCTTCTGAGCTCTCTTTCCTAAATTCTGGTGAAACAGGAGTCGTGTCACGTGTGTTCACTGTGGTTGGAAAGTTCTAGAAGCCTGTGTGTGAGTATGTGTGTATGTGTGTGTATGGTCACGAGGCGCTATCGTGTGCCTATAAAGCATTCCTTGAGTTAAGAGTGTGTAAGCATGTTTAGCATTGCTCGATTCTCGCAGACACAGTACCTTCTCCTCATCTGACTTCCTGCTTCTATCTGTCTCTCTATCTATCTATTTATCTATCTATCTCTTATGATTTGTAATTATAATATGGAGTCCTAACACTTATATGGGGATTTTATCAGCTCAGAACTGCCGTGTTTGTGGTGTTTGTGATGTAGTTTCTTGTTTTATTGATGTGCTGTTGGGTAAATTGTGCTAGTGTAAGAGATGGCTTTGTGACCTTTCCATCTGAGACTAAGACAGAGACGAGTCTTGAAAAATCTCACTTGTTTCCTTGACAGTAATTCGTCATAGTTGCGAGGTTGAAGTACAGGGCCTCCTTACTAACGTGTCCACAGCATCATCGTCAATAGACCTTAAATGTTTCACAAATTTCAGAAATTTTGATGAAATCTTCCTAAATCCAATAACGGTGTCACAACCTTCCATGTTTATAACTAATATCCTCACCGAAATATTTACACAGGTGAACCAACATCTGCTTTTTTTATAGCTGTCCAGACCCTTCTACATATAATTGTATTTCAGCTACTGTCCAAGTCTGATGCATGTCAACTTTCATAAGATCAATTGCATATTTCCATGCCTCATAAGCAATGGGATTGCATGAGTCTGCATTTACTGTACTCATAAGGATATGGCGAAATCCGTCATAGCAGCGAACACGGTACAACGCATCTTAAGCAGGTAAGTCTATATGTACACAACACAGTCTTAAAGTTACCTCTCTGCCCCAACCATCCTGACATTGATCACAAATATCAGACAAAACCTGCTTGAATGTAGGCACCCCTTCCCCTCTCTCTCTCCCTCTCTCTCTCTCTTTTTTTATTTTTTTTTCACATTGTTTTACTGGATTCCAACGATCTAAATGGTTTGGATGTTTTTGGAGACACTCCCTGCAACATATCATCAATCTCTTCCGAACTCATAAGTCATCTTTACATGAGATTTCAAGACTCTGTCAGACTCAGATGTCCATTGCACCTTTTTCTTGTTCTTACATTTTGGTTTCTAATTCCTAGATCCTGAAATAGAGGTAGAGTAAGATGACTAATGGCAGTGAATTGTTGCCGTTTCACCGTGTGAATCTACTAACTTCTCCAATTCAAATTGAAGAGAATCATCTCTCCTTGCTTGAAGAAAGTATAGTCTTCATTCCAGGAAGCTTGCAATTACACCATATTCTTTGCCATGACAGGGAACCAAGATGCAGTGCTTTGTCATGATGAATCTGAAAATAAACAATCGATTCATTATTCATGAGCCAACACATTAATTACACAACTATAATTTAATTATACACGTCATGAATATTAGAAACATAGATACGAGGTGGGACACATGTTCAGTGAATTCTCTGGGGTCGAAAACATGGGTATAGACACCAAGATCTTACTGTATCTGTAAGTGTAGTTCAGTGGAAGATATGAGTTTTTGAATAATATGATAATTACATAAAATGACCAGAATGTACAAATGCCCAAAGAGGTGATGACTCGATTCCCAATACCTTTCACTCAGAAAGTGGTATCTGGCAACTGCCATGGCCTAGTTGTATTATGAATAATCCACACCGGAAAGAGCTGTATTTAAGTAAACAGCTCCCAAAAAACAATATATAAGAGTTTTTACCGTGTATATCTCGGATTACGGAAGGGGAAACCATAATGTACTAAAGCTGAGGCTTAGCCCTAAGAAAGAATGTGAAATGTGTGCCTTATCGCTCAATGGTTTCAGAGTTTAAATGCGGAGAAACCTTCGTAATACTTATTTTACATCCTAAATCAACAATACTGAAGGAAAAATTTTCATAAAATAAAACCTGCAGATAATGGTAATGCCGAAATCACAAGTGCCACCAAATCAGAAAAATAAACGTCAAAACATATATTATTATCGACATTTCTCTATGCGGGATGATATTTAAGCTGGAAAACCCGCGAGCACTAGCCGCTAAACAAGATGGATCGTCAACAAGATACTACAGCTTGTCAGTGCAAACAGATTATTGCTCTTTAGCAACGTTGGGTCTGGTTAGTACTTGGATGGGTAACCGCCTGGGAACGCCAGATGCTGTTGGCATCCCTACGTGTCAAGTGGGGTTGGTGGAGGATTAGTGCCCCTCCCTGTAAAACAGTTAACTCTAAGCCCTTGACCACCCCGTTTGGGATACATGGCGTCTGGCAATGGATGGATGGATTTACCAAATATTCCTGTGTTACTGTCAAGAAACAAATTAATCTGCCGGTATTCAGTTTAGTGAAACCAATGCATTTATTTGGAACAATTGGTCATTTTTATTCACACGATGATAATCCAACATGTAATGACATATGTAGGGCAATTTCATAAAGGAACTAAAGAGGGAGAAGATGATAGTCAAAAGCAAGAGTGTGACAATGAAGATAACTTATGGCGAAAAGGATTGTATAAAAAAAAAAAAAAAAAAAAAAGAGAAGGGGTAATCATCACTAAGACCAATGCACATCCTCTCACGCCCACAGCATGATGATGCCTGACAGTCCCTTACGTAAGGTCTGGCGTGCAGCGTTGCCAAAGGGAAATTTAAGAAATCCGCTAGATTGGTCTCAAAGGTGTTTAAAAATCCACTAGGCTGAGGGATATTTAAAAAAAGAAAAATGCTGGACGGGACTTTAAAAGAGCGCCAGATATAGGGAAAATATTTATTTTTTTCCCAGCTAGATTGCTTTTAAAATCTCTAAATTTTGAGGGAAAACTGCTACATTGGTAACACTGCTGGCATGAGTTGTGATGAGTGGAAACGTGCCAGATGTCGCTTTTTATTTAATTGTTATTGACCTAATTAAAAATACAGTAAACTTAATTAAGTAATATTTTTGCAAGATTTTTTTTCTTTTAAACACCATAAGTAATGTTTGCAGGGCAGGCAATGACTGTTTCTGTCTCCTAACTCCCAAACATGTGAACCTATCAGACCCAGGGAGTTTTGTCCAAAACTTAAAGAAAGCAAGATATCACTTGTCTGGGCGATCATAATGATAACATCTCTGTGATTCTGAGTCTCTAGATCTCAATGATAATATTTACTTGAAATTACTGCGGTGGAAACAACATTTCTTGGTATCACTAGAGCGGGTATAAGGTCAGCAACTGGACTAAAAAGATCGTTCATTGGTAGGCCCAAGGTCCAATGACAGCAGGTCTGGTCATTTTGCCTCCCTGCGCATCATTGTGACGACATGCGGTACCCTTCTCCAGTGTACATCTACGTCTGCATGTTGAACTACATCAACCCAAGGTCTAGTGAGATACTCTAAAACATCTACCCACGGTGTACATCCACGTCCGCACGTTGCAGTGTGATACATGCCTGCATTTTCTTCAAATGTCACTCATCGTTTTATAAAACTTAATAATCAACTTTAATTTTCTTTGATAACATTAAACTTTTAAAGCTAATTTTGACCTCTTTAGCTTTGAAATCATTCCATATTAAAACTGGCTGTTTATAATGCAAGCAGTTTGGAAATATAAATATATATGTTAAAATAAATGGAGCAGTAGATATACCATGCTACTCAGTGTTGCATTAACCAGTGAGCAGATGGGTGAACTGCTGACATTAATGTTATCTTTATGACCAGAAAGATTAATCCACCTTTATTTCAGTTCTTCATGCATCGGGAAATGACATAAATGTGTATTTCCATTTTCCTTATTTTTATGTTGCGAGGATGTGCACCCATAAACTGCACAGCTCACCATAGCCTAATCTGGAGCGAAAAGTCAGGGGGAACTGAGGAACTTGACCCATGCGGAGTCTAAATCCAACTGACAGCATTAACCCTATTGAAGTGGTGGGCTCGGGTACCACGTGACATCTTGCGTGGACTGGGCCCATTTTTAGCCAGAAATTATCTGACCTTATAGATTATCTCACTAGACGTTGGGGAGGACATTCACTTTATGATTTGAGTGTGCCCTAATTCATAAGTTCAAGCAGTGATGGGATATCTTAAAAACTCCTACTTCGGAATATATTCTGTGCCCTACACCTCAGTATTCCTGTGTACTGCACTGATGCACACTGTTGATACTAAGGGATATAAACGGAGGATGTTGATGTGTAATACATAGAGTAAATTTCTAAGGAGAACGTGCCACGAAGTTTCTCGTGCCACTGAGAACACAACCCTTTTTTACATTATTATTTTTACCTAGGATTGTTAAAATTGTTTGGTATTGGCATAAGCTTATTAAAAAAAACAGTAAAGAGAATGAAAATAAAAGAATATGATCACTGATCTAGTGGTGGATAGGGGTGCCCATCATTCACTCACTCAGTGTAGGGGTGCCCTACGGTCTCTACACTGAGCAACAAGCCAAATGGTGTCCTGTACCCAGGAAACCATTTACTATACTGAGGGGTTACCATATAACCGGGGTTTTTGGCGGGGCTAAGTGTCCCCCAGATTCTCCTATCCAAAATTACTTAATCATGGCAGTTCTTTCAGAGAGCCTCAGATGGTCCAATACCTACCCAGTGCCCCAACAAAATGGGCAGATTCGCATGGACATGTGGAATGTGTGAGGTGTAAATGAGAAGAGCAAGAGGGTGGAAGTGGTGAATGTGTTCAAGAGTGTGAGATATGCTGTGATGGCAGTGTGTGAAATAAAGATGAAAGGGACTGGGAGGGTGTGAACTGTGTAAGATCGGTCATGAACACGCAAGGAAGATGCAAGGAAGGAGTTGCTTTGTTGATGAAGGAGGAGGCATAGTGGAATGAGAAATTACAAATGTGTCAGTTCAAGGTGTATGTATGTCAAGTTCATGTCTGAGGTGAAAGTGGCGGTGATTGTAGCATATGCTCCGTGTGAGGACAGGAGTGAGAGAAAGAAAGGTTTTGGGATCAGCTGGATGAAGCAGTGGGAGAAATGCCCAGGAGCAATAAAGTGAACATAATGGGCGATATGAATGGAAGAGTAGGCACTGGTCCTGAGGATTACATAATGGGTTGTAATGGAGTACCAGGAGAAAATGATAATAGGATGTGACTGAAGGATATGTGTCAGGAAAGGAGGTTGTGCATTTGTATCTCGTATTTCAAACACAAAGATGCACGTAAATATGCAAGGTATAGAGGAAACAGGGACTGTGTTGAAAGGAGCCTGATTGATTAAGTGCTTGTAGACAGGGCGATGCTGTGAATGGTTGCTGATATGAGGGCCGCGAGAGGGCGATGCGGAGGACTGTGAGATCATACTTATGATTGTTGTATGCAAGATGAAGGTGAGAGGAGTGAGGTGGACCATGAAAGAGAAGAGCAGTCAGGGAGAAAGACTGAAAGTCGAGAAGTTGAGGATCAAAGAAATGGCACATGAATACAGGACCAAAGTAGGGGAGGAATTAGAATCAGTGAATTGGAATGAAATGGATCTGAACAGCCTGTGAAATGCATATAGGAATTGCTTTGCTAGAAATGCTAAAGCGGTGTACGGTGTGGCAAGAGCAACAACAAGGAAGAAAGGTACGGCATGGTGGGATGATTAGGTTAAGAGAGCAGTAGAGGAAAAGAGGAAGAAGGGGCTAGAGTGGTAACAGAACAGGGGTTCAGTTGAAACAAGAACTGAATATATTGAGAACAAGAAGCACATAAAGTGACTAGTGGAGAGACTAGTGAAGGAAGTAAATGACGATCTAGGAAGAAAAATTAATGCAAACTACTCTATAAAAGGAAATTAATCTGGAAAGAGGTGCAGATATGTAGTAGTGAAAGTGGAAAGAAATGTGATGGTATGAAAGATGTAGGTGGTAGATTATTAATCCATGGGGATGAATTAAGGACCAGATGGAAAGAATTTTAAAAATCTGATGAATGAGAATAGAGAGAGCAGAGCGGCTGTAAACATGATTGGTTTGGAGGGTGTGCAGAAAAGGAATGCAATGCCAGGAGACGTGACACTCGCACAGGTTAAGAGCGCTGTGAAGCGGCTGAAAAATGGGAAAGCAGCTTGGGTTGATGAGGTGTATGCAGAGATGCTTAAGTGTATTGGAGAGAGCGGAATGAAGTGCTTGTTGTAGATATGTAAGAAGGCATGGATGAGTGAAACTGTCCCAGCAGAGTGGAAAAAGGCTGTGATTGTACCCCTGTACAAAAATAAAGGTGAGCGAAGTGAATGCAAGAATTATCGTGGCATAAGTTTATTGAGTGTGGTAGGCAAGGTATATGGAAGAATTATTATAAAATAAAATGATATCAGAAGTCCTAGTGAGTGATGAACAGGGTGGCTTTAGAAGTGGCAGAGGATGTGTGGATCAAATATTTGCAATGAGACGGATAGCGGAGAAGGCTTGTGAGAAGGACCATAAGGTGTTTATGGCATTCATGGATCTGGAAAAAGCATATGACAAAGTGGACAGTGAAGCATTGTTGAAGGTTCTGCGCATGTACGGTGTAGATGGTAAGCTGCCGGGTGCCGTCATGAGTTTTTTATGATGGTAGTGAAGCATGTGCAAGTGTTAATGGGCATCTAAGTGAATGGTTCACGATCGGTGTGGGCGTGCGACAAGGTTGTGTGATGTCCCCATGGTTGTACAATATATATATATGGATGGGGTGATGGGAGAAGTAAAAATACGAGTAATAGAGAGATGGATGGCGTTGGTAATGAATGGTGATGGATAGAATATCTTAGATTTGTTGTATGCTGATGATGCAGTACTACATGCAAATACCAGACAAGAAAATGGTAGACGAGTGCAGAGTTTTGCTGATGTCTGTGAGCATCGTGCCTTGAGAGTAAATGTAGAAAACAGTAAAGTGATGGTTACTGAGTGAGAAGGTGACTCCCAGTGCAATGTTACAGTGAATGAAGAGAGACTGGAATTAGTGAGTGTTCAAGTACCTGGGTACAGCGATAGAAAAGAGAGGAAAATATGCAAAAGAAGTGGAAAGTAGAGTGACACAAGAAAGGAAAGTAGCTGATGCAATGAAGACCTTGATGAGAAACAGGGGCTTGGGTGCTGCAGCTGCATTTGGCTTACATGACGGAGTGTTAGTGCCAATTTTAACATATGGATATGAGACTATAGTGCTACATGAAAATGAAAATTCAGGAGTGAGATCAGTGGAGATGGAACTGCTGAGGAATGTATGTGGAATACAGAGAGTGGATAAGATACGAAATAATGTGATTCGTGAAAGATGTGGAGTGAGGAAGTCTGTGGACACCAGAATCGAAGAGAGTACTGAGATGGTATGGTCATGTGGAGAGAATGGATAACAATAGATTGGTGAAATAAGTATGTCTCAGTGAATTTGAAGGAGGGAGGAGGCGAGGTAGGCCAAGGAGAAGGTAAAGAGATATGGTAGATGAGTGTTTGAGGAAGAGAGGTTTGGAAGTCGGTGAGGCTAGGAAACTGACAAGAGATCTAACTGGCTTGATGAATATTGTGTGGAGAACTGCATGATCAGGGATTTGGCACCCCCTTTTAGCGTGACAGTGTCTGGAATGACTCTATCGGATACATTTATGTGAAGATACAGAACGTGGTGAATGTTTTTTGCGTATCCGATAGAGCCAGGATTCCGGGAGCTTGAATGATGAGTGAATGAAAGAGTGGCCCATTGGATTGGGCAAATTTGGATTGTCTGCACATTGCTACTCCTCACTCTGCCCTAGGGAAGGAAAGGAGGTCCAGATGATGATGATGATGACGATCTGCGTTGTTCATAAAGTGAAAAATTGCCCAGGAGTAAGACTTTCATGTTACGATAAAACAGTGAAATACTTCAAAGGACTGGATGAAATTAATACAGAAAAAGCGTTAGTATCATAAACAGGACTATAATTACTCTCTCTCTCTCTCGCCGCCAACATTTCCGCTCTCCATCAGTCGTTATCCTTATCTCACTCTTTTTCTCTCCTCTGCTGACTCACAAGCTGGCTCCACTCCAGCCGTATATTCAACTTACTTTCACTCCCGCCTCTTCTCTTTCACTCATCGTCCCTTTCACTTAGCCTCTTACAGTCTAAGCCTGCCAGTAAACACCGTCAACCTCTGTGAAATACTGAAATCAAAACCTGACTAGTGTAGCATTTACATTACGTTTACTAAATTCCTCTGACTGCCTAAAACTGAAGAGAATGGCTGTATACACCACCAGACTTAACACCTTTACGTTTTTCAGAGCTACCAAGAAAACAACATGCTGACCTCTGCGGAATCTGAAATCGGAACCATTGCCAGAAAACATTTCAACAGTACTAAATTCCTTTGGCATAGCAAAAGGAGAAGAGGAGGGGGAGAAGGAGGGAGACTCATAATAATAATGATTTTTTTTTTTTTTTTTTTTAGGTGAGGAAGAAGAAGCCAAAGGCAACGAGCCCGCAAAACTGTTCCTTCCAAGAGAAAAACAAAATACAAGAGAGAGTCAAATTCAAGATCCATTCATTTCGAGATGCCTGGACACACTGCGTTTGAAAGACTGGAGATCATAGGAAGCAGGAAATACAGACAGAGGGAGACAGTTCCAGAGTTGATGATACTAGTAATAATAGTAGTAATAATAATAATAATCCATCCAAACATCCATCCATCATCCAATCCTACATTACCCCATGAGGAGCGTAGGAGCCCGGGGCCAGGCAGTTGGTCTCGACATTTAAGATGAGAGTGACCAGCCTCACTCATCCCTGAGTGGCATAACATGAGCAATCAACCCCAACCATCCCTTGGATATAAACCTTCACCGGCTCAATCCGACTGGAGCGCAATAATTACCCATTAAACCACCAAGTGCCAAAATTTGGCTATATGGTTACCACCCAGCGTAGTAAATGGTTTCCTGGTGTACAGGAAACCATTTGGCTTGTCACTCAGTGTAGAGTCACCCACAGGCAGAAGGAAAAGGAAAGAATGAAGGAAAGAAAGACAGAAGAGGGAGTGTAAAGTCACCCGTAGGCAGAACGACAAGGAAAGAATGAAGGAAAGAACAGAAGAGGATGGAAGGAAAGAAGGATGGAAGAGAGGAAAGGGCAGACACCCGAGAGCAGCACTACATCAAGTGAGTGGATGGTGAGCGCCCCCACCTACCACAATAATAATAATAATGATAATAGTAATAATAATAATAATAATAATAATAATAATAATAATAATAATAAAATAATAATAATGAATAGAAGAAGAAGAAGAAACAGAAAAAGAAAAGAAAAAGAAAAGGAAGGAGAAGAAGAAGAAGAAGAAGAAGAAGAAGACGAGGAGGGGGAGGAGGAAGATTATGAGTCCTATAAAGTAGCAAAAAATAAGTGCTGGGGAGGAACGCCTTCACTGGTGGCATTGCTTTAAAATTTTACACAAGTCATTGAACTCCCTATCCCCCAAAAGTAGAACTGTTGACCATAGAAGGAGAGAAACTAGAGCCGGCAGTTCACTGAATTCACACCTGAATAAGCCTGGGTCCATAACACCACCACCACCACCACCACCACCACCACCACCAACAACAACAACAACAACAGCAACAACAACAACAACAACAACAGCAAGAAAGCAAGCAACCTATAAGCCTAGGCATCCATCTCATATCACGGGAAATACATAGGTCCAAACTCATGTCACGTTTCCTATTAATTTCTCAATCTATCTGTCTATTAGCAGATCCCTAAATCCCGTAAGGGGTGGCCACAAACAAATCGCCTCCATGTCGCCCTGTCCTCCGCCATTTCACTGCCCTGCTCCCAGCTAACACCCCCGTCTCTCATATACCTTTCCACTTCATTTTTCCATCTCATCATTTACCTCCCCCTCCCTCTCCCCCTTCCACCTCATTCACATACACTCTCCTCGTCAGTTTCTCACTCTCCATCCACTCCCCATGGCCAAACGACCTCAGTGTGTTTCTCTTATCGCTTCCTATCACATCCACATCCACATCACAATGCTCCTTCACTTCCTCATTTGTCAATCTGTCTCTCCATGTGACTCCACAGGCTCTCTCAATTAACTCATTTCCACTGCTCTTACTCTTGACTTGTGTTCCTCCAACAACGTCCAAGCATCACTTCCATACTTTAGAGCTGATATCACAATACTGTCATGTAGTAACTTTTTCATTTCCATGTTAACTTCCCTGTTTCTTATCACTGCTTTAAAGGAACCAGCAACCCTTCTTCCTTGCTGTACCCTTTCAAGCACTTCACCCTCTAAACTTCCATCCTTACTCATCACAGTACCCGAGTACTTAAACACACTCACATAATCCATTTCCTCCTCACCCAACCTCACTGTACATCCAGTGACTTCATTTCTCTCAAAGTCCATAACTTTACTCGTCCCTACATTCAACTTTTCATTCCGTTTCTTACACACTCCCCCAAACTCATCCACCAAGCCTTGCAGCTCCCCTTCGTTTTCATTTAACAATACAGTATCATCTGCAAGAAACAGTACTGGGAGTTTCCTAACACTGCCCTCTCTCATTAGGGCCGCTCGAACATCCACTGCCCTTCTTTGTAATCACTTTTATAACCCCATCCATATACAGATTGAACAACCATGGGGACATGACACATCCCTGTTTCAATCCAACTTTCAAATAGAAGAATTTACTCAGTTCACTATCCACATACACTGCAGCCTTCGCACTCTCATACATACTCTCCACGGTATTCAACAATTTCCCATCTACTCCATGTATTCTTAATACTTTCCACAATCCTTGTCTATCCGCCCTGTGATATGCTTTCTCCAGTTCCAAGAAGGCCACATACAACTTCTTTCCCTTTTCGAGAAACTTTTCCACTAAAGATCTAAGAATGAATATCTGATCTACACAACCTCTTCCCTTCCTAAAACCTCTCTTTTCTTCTCCAACTAATTCCTCTGTTATTTCCTTAACTCTGTCAATAAGTATCCTATCATATCTATCTATCTATCTATATACCTAGGCTGCTTTCCCCAAGGAAAGGAGAAGACAAATCCCTCTATGATTACCATATACTTCTTTTTCCCTTTTTCCTTTGTATAGGGGAATAATTATACCAGACTTCCAATCCTCCGGGACTCTACCTTTCTCCCAGGCCAATCTGCACATCTTCCACATCCATTCTACTACTATCTCTCCCCCATGTTTCAGCATTTCACCACACACTCTATCCATTCCTGGGGCTTTCCCTATTTTAACTTTCTTCATTGCTGCCACAACGTCCTCCCTACTGACTTCTTCCTCTCTTCTTTCATCCCTCCGTCTCCCAGCCATTCCCTAGCCACTTACACTCACGTTGCTTTTATCTCTATGTTCAACAATTCTTTAAGTGTCCTCTCCATCTGCTCACTTTTTCTCCCTTCCAATATACTATAGACCTAGCCGTGTTTTTGTGTATGTGTGTGTGTGTGTGTGTGTGTGTGTGTGTGTGTGTGTGTGTGTGTGTGTGTGTGCATTTTGGGCAGCCGAAACTACACATTCAAATCGCACCAAAATTTACACAGAAATCGCAAAATATTCCTGATGTGAAAAAACTTGGTCCCATCACGATTGAAAAACTTTTACTGTATTTAATGAGCGATCACATTTTGACCAAAATACACTGCTCTCGGCGCCTGGCCTAGGATCTCCATAGAATTTTTTGCCCACAGCTATAACTAAAACATATAACAGCAGCATGAGAGCCCTCCGCTGGAGCAAGTGCGAGGGGCCCGAAGGGCCCACGAGCACTTGTCTCTACTACTAATCTACCGTTTTTATCTTTCACTCCCCAGCTAACTTCTTTGGCACTCTGTCTAACTCTCTTCACCTCAATCCAGAACATTTTCATACATTCCTTCCACTCAATCGGTAGAGAGTTGGCTTGCAGTCCTGACGGACCCGGGTTCAAATCCTGCTGAGGCAGGGAACAGTTTAAGGATTTGAATTTCTGAAAAATCAGACTTTACTGATCTACCAGAAGGCCCGCCGACATGTCGTAAAAATACCCCCGCTAATACCAATACACCAGTCCTATATGAGACAGCCCTAGCATGTATTCAGTATGGACGGTGGGTGTTAGCGCCGAAGTGGTGACATGCAGAGGTGTGCGGTACGTAGGAGGACTACTGGGCCTTGAAAGCAGGCTGTGAAGTCTATGCCCAGAGTCGGACACATTAAAAAAAAAAAAAAAAAAAAACTTTACACTCAAATTCCTTCCAAATTCCTCATCCACTCTCTTCTTACTCTCTGTTCCAAATCTTTTCACCTCTCTCTTCCTCTCTGCATATAACTCTCTCTTCTGTCGCTGAACTTCTTCCACACCTTTGCATCTCATCCACTCACTATATGCTTTCTTCTTTTGTGCCACAGCCTCTCTCACCTCTTAATTCCACCATGCTGTTCCCTGTACCCCCTTTCGTCTTCTCTTCAACCCACAAAGCACCTCACACACCTTCCTCATCCCCCATCTGCTCCAATCCAATTTTGCCCAATCACTCCTCCATTTCCCTCTTATATTGTGGCTTTTTTCCATCCTCTTGCAACCCTTCTGCTCTTCTTGCATGAACTACATCTTCCCATCCTTCCCTTCTTCTATTTCTCCATTGGTGGTGGTCAGAAAGTCCACTCCCTCAACCTCTATATACTCCTGCATCCATTACACACCTCATCCTTTTATCCACACACACATAATTAACCATTTCCTTCCTTTCATTCATTCACCACCCACCCTTCTCATCACTCGCCACGTATACCTATGGATCATTTTGTGCATGAAGAGGGTATTGGCTATCACGAGCCCCCTCCCAGCACAAATGTCCACTAAAGCACTGCCATTCTCATCCATCTCTGCAGGCACACCCCACTCGCCAACTACCCCATCCACCTTCACATTCCCTACTTTTCCATTCATATCTCCAGTCAAAAACACTCTCTCATTCCTTTCAAACTTTTCCATGCGCGCTTCCACATTTGACCAGAACCCTTCTGTCACTCTGCTTGCACGATCTTGCGTTGGCGCATACACACACACAATCTCCCACATTCGTAGTCCAACTTTCAATCTTACCCACACAATCCTTAAGCCAACCGATCCATACTTTCTTATATTCTTCTTCCATCTTTTACTCACAACAATACACACTCCTTCTCTTGCCATCTCATTCTCACTCCCACGCATATACCCCATCCATATTCACATTCTCTCATTTTCACTACTCCAGTTAGTTTCAGTTAATTCACATACATCCACTCTTGCACCCTCAAGCACCTGGGCAATTTCTCTTTCCTTCATCTAATCATTTGCTCCCCGTACATTCCAAGTAGGTATCCGTACCATGCCCTTTGTTCGGTCCTTAGTCGTCACCTTTTGGTCAGTCCTGGTCCGAGGCTTCCTGTTCGTATTTTTAGTTAGTTGCTTCCTGGTGAGGGGCACTAACCCTCCTCCAACACACTTATTGTCACGTAGGGAACACGTGTTGGTTGGTTATAAGGTTACCACCCAGCGTTGTAAATGCTTTCCTGGTTTACAGGAAATAATTTACAGTAGCTTGCCACTCAGTGTAGAGCTACCCTAAAAACAGAGTACCACTACACCAAGTGGGTGGATGATGGGCGCCCCTCCACTCGCTGAAATATATATACTATAGAGGCGAGAGTATTTTTTTCTTGTGTGTGTTTGTGTGTGTGTGTGTGTGTGTGTGTGTGTGTGTGTTGTCGAGGACTTTTTCACTAGGTCGAGAAAGGGGATTAAAATGTAAACGTGAAAAGGAAAAGAGAGAGGAGAGGAGAGGAGGTATGTGTGGAAAGGAAAAGGTAAGATGAGAGAGAGAGAGAGAGAGAGAGAGAGAGAGAGAGAGAGAGAGAGAGAGAGAGAGAGAGAGAGAGAGAGAGAGAGAGAGAGAGAGAGAGAGAGAGAGAGAGAGAGAGAGACAGACAGACAGACAGACAGACAGACAGACAGACAGACAGACAGACAGACAGACAGAGACAGAGTTTGACCTGTTTCACTGTATATCTTGTTAAATAATCATTCTCCTGAGACTGCTATTTCCTGCTATTTCTGAATTCTTTCCTCCCTATTTATAGCAAGGGTATGGAGGAAGAAGAGGAGGAGGAGAAGGAGGAGGAGGAGGAGGAGATGGAAGAGGAGGAGAAGGAGGAGCAATAGAAACCGGAGGTTATTATATATTTCAAAGCTTTCAAAGGGGGGATTAGATTTTTTGCTTATCAACTACACGAGGGCAAAGGCAGATAACATACACGAACTGAGTCCACATCTTCCCTTAGAAAACAACATGAATTAGTCAGTTTATACCCAGGTCCTTAATTTTAATGCGGGATGATAAGAGAAAAAAAATGAGTCAGCCAGACTGATTGGCACAAGAATTAGACTTGGTCTCTTTCAGCTGCGAGTTCGATCTGCCAACCACTGCACCACCGACTCCCCTATTCCGAAAACGTGTAACTGTTATATTCTGAGCGGTTGGGTTTAGCCAGAGTAAACTCTGAGATGCTCCGAATGTCAAACGAATGTGACATCAAACCCAGACGTGAGAGTTTTACATCTATCAGTGGTTGTAGTTGGTTATATACACTGGGCTTAACAGAGAGAGAGAGAGAGAGAGAGAGAGAGAGAGAGAGAGAGAGAGTCTGAATGCCAAATGGCCTCAAGGCAGGAATGAAAGAGGGATGAGAAATTATGGTAGAGGGGAAGGAAATGGTGGAGAGATGGAGAGAAAGTGACGAGATGGAAATAAAGTGGAGATGGAGAAAAAGTGCAGAGATGGAGAGAAAGTTGATAGATGAAGAGAAAGTGGAGACATGATGAGAAAGTAGAGAGATGGAGGGATAGACTAGAGGTGGGGGAAAACTGGAGACAAGATAAAGAGGGAAGGAGGGGAGAAGAGAAGGGAGAAGGAGACAGAATATGACAGTAAATAAGAAACAGCAGAGGACAGAAGGAGACAAGTGGACATGAATAATGAACAGAAGAATGGAGAGAATGTGGGAAGAAAATGAGAAACTAGTGAAGAAAAGGACATGTGGAGACGAGGAAAATGGCGGTGGAAAATGAGAGAGAGAGAGAGAGAGAGAGAGAGAGAGAGAGAGAGTTCTGCATGTCCTTAGCCAATTCCACTAAGTTCTCTCTCCGTTCTACATCGACTGACATCAAGTCTCTCTCTCTCTCTCTCTCTCTCTCTCTCTCTCCCTGCTCGCCAGCCAACATTCCTACTCTCCATCAGTCGCTATCCTTATCTCAGCCTCTCCTCTGCTGCCTCACGAACTTTCTCCATTCCAGCTGTACTGTATATTCAGCTCACTCCCGTTCCCTCCTCTTCTCTTTCACTCACCCTGCCTTTCACTTAGTCTCTTACAGCCTAAGTTTGCCAGGAAACAGCGTCAACCTCTGCGAAATATTGAAAGCAAAACCTGACCAGCGTATCATTTACATTACGTATGCTAAATTCCTCTGACTGACATAAACAGAACCGAATTGCTGTCTACACAACTAAACAGAACACTTTTACGTTCTTCAGAGCTACTAAGAAAACAACATGCTAACCTCAGCGGAATACTGAAATTGAAACTCCCCCCAGAAAATTTTAAGAGTGGTAAATACCTCTTGCGTAACTAAAGAAGAGGAAATGAAACAGGAAGAGGAAGAGGAAGAGGAAGGAGAAGGAAAGGAAGAGGTTAAATAAGAAAAAAACGAAGAGGAAGAGGAAGAAGAATAAAAAGTAATGATAATAATTATAATAATAGCAATAATAATAATAATAATAATAATAATGAATAGCAGAAAAGAAGAAGGAGCAAGAATCCTCTAAATTAGCAAGAAAATAAAGACTTGAGAGGTACGCCGTCACGTGGTGGCCTTCCCTTTAAGGTTATGGAAATGTCCATCAGCTCCCTATCCCTTAAAAAGAGTATGGTGGACTACATGAGAGAAACTCGAGCCTATTGTACAGTCCACAGAGTTCACGTCTAAATAAACTTGGGGTCACAACAACAACAAAAACATAAAAGGAAGAGATCTAAGCGGCTTACCATGTCATATTACACAGTTGTCGAAACCCAAGCCATGAATCTTACTAATCACTCGCAGAAAAAAAAAAAATATATATATATATATATATATATATATATATATATATATATATATATATATATATTAGAGGGAAGTTTGTGTGTGCGCGCGAGCGTGCGAGTGTGTATACAGTAATGTGCGTCGTGCGTGTCCGTTATAAACCACTCCTACACATTTTAATACAGCCTCTAGTAATGATATTTTTAAAGTATACTGTTTCACGATAATGGTTATTCTTTCTCTCTGTAGGTATCAAACCTACAAAGGTATATGACAGAGAGAGTAGATCGTTTAAACAGATATAACAATAATATAATGCATTGTTTTAATTCCATACAACATTTTCGGTAAATAAAAGCTTTACTTTTAGCAGTAGAAGCACCTTACCAAATTAATTCTTCCTGATTGTCTGTTATATTTTTCTGATTATTTCTGGGGTGGCATATAAACCTTTCTTGTTAAATCTGTTTCCCAATTGTATTTAGCTGTTTTTTCTGAGACAACTCTTGTTTGATTCGTCAGCGTAATGGCGGAAGGGACTGTCCTAAGTGTATAACGTAACCTAGGTGTAACGTAACCTAACGTCTCAACCTAATAACTTAACCTAACCTAACCTCTCAACTTAATAATCTAACCTAACCTAACCTCCAGTTGGGAAATTGGGAAATGATATCCACTTTTGAGTACGTTCATTAGTTTTTTTTTTTTTTTTTTCAGTTATGCCGGAAATAAAGAATCGTAGGTACTGCTTAAGGAACGTGACGATAATACCAAGGTGAAAATTTTCCGGTTGGGAAACTGGGAAATGAAATCCGTCTTTGGGTACTTTTTTTTTTTTATTACACTGGAAACAAGCAATCGTAGGTTCTGCCTAAGGAGCGTGACGATAATAGCAGGGGAAACAAAATTTCAGCAGGAAAAGGTAATTTATCTCCCTAAAAATGATCAGAAAAATAAGGAAAACAAGCCTGTAGGCGATGATGGTCAGCTCTAAGAGGACCAAGGTTTGGTCCAGCCGAGGTACAAATTATACATGGTGATGCCAGCGGGAGCAGGGGGGTGGTTGCTTTCTCAGGCAGAGGAACTCCTTGAGAGTGAAATGGCTGGGAAGCATGCCGGCACGTGACTGGCTACAGCATAGCTGGGTCTTTCGGGTGTGGGCAATCAGGCAAGTTAGCTGCCTACTGCGACTGCAACACAATGGCGAGGTGTTCAGGAAGTTAGCCAAAGAAACCTTGATGGACTCTGAAAGAACAATAATGGCCCCCAGTCCCGTGCAGCCCTTAAATGGGCAGGGGGTGCTAAGAATCTCACGGTTGCCTCAATTACAATCTAATTCCTTTGTCAATGCAAAAAATACAATTAAAATTGGTAACTGGAATGTGAGAACGCTAAATCATGACGGTAAAATCGATGAGTTAGTGAAGGTTTTTCAAAATTATGGACTTGATATTTGTGCTCTGACAGAAACTAGATTAACTGGAGTCGATAAGTTGGATTTGGAGGATGGTATACGTTTATTGATATCTGGCCGACAGGACGGAATGCATTATCAGGGAGTAGGATTGTTGCTGGGTTGTAAGGCAAATAAGGCTTTATGTGAGTGGGATCCTATAGATGAGCGATTGTTATACGCACGGTTTAAATCAAATCATGGCAACATCAGCCTGTTTGTGTGTTATGCACCTACTAATGATGCACTCGATGAAAGGAAAGACACATTTTATGAAAAGTTGCAAGAAGGAGTAGGAAGGGTACCTAGACATGATGTTTTGATCTGCGTTGGAGACTTTAATGCAGTAATGGGCTGTTCAAATGAGGGATTTGAGGCATGTATGGGTAAGATGGGAGTTGGTAGTAGGATGAGTGAAAACGGAGTGAGGTTTGGAAGCTTCTGTCTAGCAAATGACTTAGTCATCGGGGGCACACTCTTTCAGCATTGCAATATACACAAGACAACTTGGGTGTCGCCGTGTGGAAAATATAAAAATCAGATTGATCACATTGCTATCAGTAGGAGGCACAGAAGTTCTCTGCTAGATGTTCATGTTAAACGGGGAGCGGATATTGGTAGTGACCATCAACTCAGCATTGCAAAAATAAGGTTTAAACTTAAAAATCAGATGAAGGAAAAATCTGGTGTTGGTAGATACGATATTGTTAAGCTTAGAAGGGAAGGAGAAGAAAAGGAGGAATTCAGATTAGAATGCAGAAATAGGTTTTTGGTGTTGGAAACGTTGGAAGAGGGGGAGAGAAGTGTAGATGAGATGTGGGAGGATGTGAACAAAGTTTTGCATGAGACTGCTGAATGTACGATTGGAAGGAGACATAGATTCAGAAGAAAGAAATGGATATCAGAGGAAACGTGGGATATGATAATAAAGAGAGGTGAGGCTAAATTGAGGAGTGAGATGCAATGCGTTGATGAACGAGAGATTGAATTAGCAAGAGCTGCGTACTGGAGTTTGAATTCAGAAGTAAGAAGGTTAGCTAGGAGAGATAAAAGAAGATGTGTGGATGAAAAGGTTGCAGAGACTGAAATCTTAATAAACAAAAATGATGGACAGAGTCAAAGAATAGCATATGAATCGATTAGAGAACTGAGTGGTAATGCAGGTAAACGCAAGGAAATACCAATTAGAGGCAGGGAAGGAAATTTATTGACCAAAGATGGAGATATTAAAAATAGATGGAAAGAGCATTTTGAGACAGTTCTTAATAGACCAATACCACCAGAAGAGGATATACCGTCTGCTCAGGAAGATTTAAATATAGAAACAGGAGAGTTGAGGCTTGCAGAAGTGGAGAAAGCAGTAAAACAGTTAAAGAATAATAAGGCACCAGGGGAGGATGGTTTATTTCCGGAAATGTTTAAAGTGGAGGGGGATAGATTAATAATGATCTTGACCAAGCTATTCAATAAGATATGGGTGACGGGGTTACTACCATCAGTTTGGAAGAATGGTGTAATTGTTAAAGTTCCGAAGAAGGGAGACCTGAGTGAATGTGGTAATTGGAGGGGAATCTCTTTGTCACCGATAGCTTTGAAAGTTTTCAGTAGAGTGTTGTTAAATAGGTTGGAGCCGGTGGTTGAGGGTATTCTGAGGGATGAACAGGCTGGTTTTAGAAAGGGACGTGGTTGCAATGATCAGATCTTTATAGTTAGGCATTTGATGCAGCAAGTTAATGAAATGAGAGTACCGTTAAGTCTTTGTTTTGTTGATTTTGAAAAGGCTTTTGATCGTGTTTCGAGAGAGACTATGGGGAAGATCATGAGACATTATGGAATACCAGAGGAGTTTGTGAGGGTCATTATGAACATGCATGAGGACACATTTTGTAAAGTGATGGTTGATGGTTGTCTGAGTGATTCGTTTGAAGTCAAGTCCGGAGTAATTCAAGGTGGTGTTCTATCGCCTTTACTATTTATATTGGTCATTGATTACATTATGAAACGCGTTGGAACAGAAACCGGTGCAGGTATACTTTGGGGAGAGAACAGGAAACTTTTGGATTTAGATTATGCAGATGATATAGTTTTGATTTGTGATGGGCCAGAAGAGATGCAGAGAGTGTTGGACTGTTTGGTGAGTGAAGGTCGCAAGGTGGGTTTGGTTATTAATTGTGGAAAAACTGAAATAATCAATATGAATATGGAAAATGCACAGGAATGTGTAATTGGAGGTATGGTTGTAAAGCAAGTTGATAGGTTTAAATATTTAGGTACTTACTTAGCCAAGGATGGTTCTTTGAACTTTGAATTCGAGGAAAGGTTAAAGAAGGCTAATCAGGCAATGGGAATGCTTAAAAATATTTGGAATAATAACAATTTCTCTGTGCATACAAAAATCAAACTTTATAAGGTAATGGTTAGGAGTATCTTAATTTATGGACACGAGTCTTGGTACAGCACAGTGACTATGGAAAATAAATTCATGGTGTTTGAAAATAAAGCACTTAGAAGAATATTAGGAGTTAAGTGGTGGGAAAGGATACCAAATAGTAGAATTAGAGAAATAAAGGGAGTACAGCCGATCGATGAATATGTTAGATTCTCACGATGGAAGTGGCCAGGACATGTGTATAGGAGACAGGGAATAGTACGAGGTACACCAGGGTGGGTGGCACTTGGTAGGAGAGGTAGAGGAAGGCCAAAAGAGACGTGGGTGAGGACAATGAGACGGGAAGCTGGAGATGAGTGTTGGGGAGATCTTGAGGAGTTAGCACAAGATAGGATGTGGTGGTGTGAGTTCATCGAGGCCCTATGCATCCCCGAGGGTGCCACAGGAAATGATTGATTGATTGATTGATTGATGCCAGCGACCGAAAGTGAGTTTCGACACTAAAAGTCATTCTATATGGAGGTACTCCAGTGCAACATTACACCCAAGAATCATGTCCCTGGCTGAGTAATCTTCGGAGCCTTAGCATTTCACGGGAACAAGGATGTTTTTTAGTGCTTTTCATATTTTCTGCACTTGATGACCTTTGACCCCTGACCTGGCGGATAAAAGTCATGCATGTACGGAGCACACTTTTACGTAATATTTATTAACTTCTATAAACATGCAAAATTTCATTTGATTCCATCCACCCACTGTGGAGCTAGGAAACTTGAAATTCACAGAATGACCCACTAGAGGTACAACTTCTAGGTAGCGCTGCCAGCGACCAGAAGTGAGCCTTAGCATTTTGCACGAGCATAGTCGCGAATATAGTTATTTTCATCGTTTTTGCATTTGCTCACCTTTGACCCCTGACCTGATCAATGTAGCACATAGGTATATGATAGAAAGTTGTAGTACTAGTCAGTGTATATAAATATGCAAACTTTCATCCAATTTCATCAAATCACTGGAGAACCAGGGGGGCATTTTTGAAAACCAGTACTGGTTGTCAGGGATGCTGAGGCTAATCTTCGCTGGGTTGCCACGCGGAAGCTGTTCAAGAGAGGGGAAAAATGGATGTTACACTTCCGATAGAGAATGATCTCAGAACTACGTCTAAAAAAGTCAGAGCTTTCTACGCACAGTTGTAATGCATTTACAGCTCAAAACGTGAAGAGAACTAAAAAAAGCGGTTTTTCGGCCGTTGCTAGGCAACGACTGGTTGCCTAGCAACCAAAACTTTGTGGACACAACTAGATCATAGGCTGGTCATTGTTTCCAGGTATGGTTGGATTCGATTAATACTGAAGGGTAGAAGTGTCTGCCACAATTATACAAGAAACCAAGCAACGTGACTAACAATAATGGCAGCAAGAAAAACACCAAGCAAGAAAACGCAAAACAATAAGGGCAGCACGAGCTGGCCAACAAACTGGAGGAATATGAACTGAATTGGCAAGGTCTTTCTGCTGATTCAAGCATAGCGTACACCTACCACCTTTTTAACTCACTGTCACAGCCTCTAATATCAATTATGATTTTCACTGGAATTACTTTTCATATTTCGTCACTGTATATTTATTAATTTTACTCATATTTTATTATTGTATCTTTATTTAATACCTTTATTATGTTTTTTTACTCTATTCTTGCAAATTTTGTGGGAATTATACTGCTTTCACTCTAACTCGATATAAAATTTCCATCTGCCTAGCTTGAATACCGAAATATAATAATGTAATACAACAATGTATTACTAGAATATGATGCTAGTCAAGAATAAGTGCTGTGGACAAGTGTAGACCTATATTACTGTCTTATTCTGCCACTGTGCCATGCAAAATAAACTTCAACAGAATGAAAATCTGATCCAAGTTTAGATGAAAGGTCTATAGTATATCCCAGCTCATCTGAACACCAACCCGATGTACTGCAGGCCTTCTTCCGCAGTCCACTATCCTCCTTTCGAGGAAAAGAGAGAGAGAGAGAGAGAGAGAGAGAGAGATTTTATCTATTTTGATTCACACGCTGTTGATTTTATTTCCTTGTTCTTTTCTGCCGCTATACAGAGGATGATACCTATTACGTAACTCACCCTCTCCTCGTTCCCTGAACTGCCACGGAAACCATTTTGTATCCAGCTTCTCCTTTCCTATCCCGTGTCGAATTCCGGGGCCATCCCCCCTCCCGACGCACCCATCCAGTGGGCCGTAAATTCAGTGTGATATCTGGACAACTCTCTCTCTCTCTCTCTCTCTCTCTCTCTCTCACCAAAACAAGTAACCACCAAAAAAGACACTGGCTACATCCTTGCTTCTGTTATGTCTCATCCAACAAAAAACGAGAAAAAAGAAAAACAAGATCAAACATCTTGTACCAAAAATTTCTTACACGCTGGAGAGTGAGAGGAAGAGGATTTCGTGTCTTCCTCTTCCCTTTCTTCTTCCTCTTCTCCTCCCCCTCCTGCTCCTCCTCTTCCTCCTCCTCATCATCATCTTGATCATCATTGCCCTCCTCTTCCCCCTCTCAACCCTCCCCTGCTGAGAGAGAGAGAGAGTGTACTGCATGTCCTTAAACAGCTCTTCCCCTCACTGCACTCTATCCTGTCTGTCTGTATGTATGTCTCACACACACACACACACACACACACACACACACACACACACACACACACACTAGATATACCATCACAAGTAGAACTAATTGCAGTAGAGATCGACACATCTGAAGGTAAAGTAATTGTAGCCAATTTGTACATGCCACCCAGATCAAACACATGGGAAAGAGACGAATATGAGGACCTGGCAGAGAGTACAATTCAGAGTGTAAGATCATTGCTACATAAAATGGAAGAGAAATCGGAAAGAATTATACTAACTGGGGACTTCAATACAAATACAAATTGGAATACTCTAGATATAAATAGCCAAGAAAGCTGTTGGGATCAAAAGCTCCTGGATCTCGTACAAGAGTTTTTCTTAACGCAACATGTGAGGGAAACCACCAGAAAAAGAGGACTTGATGTACCTTCAGTGCTAGATCTAATATTTACAAGGCAAGAAAATGATATTGACAGTTTAATATATCATCCTCCACTCGGCAAAAGCGATCATGCAGTACTAAATTATAACTTCAGGATAGCATATGACATAGTAAACAACAATGATAGTTACAAAAAGAGCCTAAACTATAAAAAGGGAAATTATCAAGACCTAAAGAAGTATTTCTTAGAAGTTGATTGGGAAAATGAGCTTAGAGGACAAGATTTAAATGCTGTATATAAAAAATTTTGTGAATTTTATGAAATAGGAGTCCAGAAGTACATCCCACAGCACAAAGAAGCAGATAAGAAAATACAGAAATGGTTCAATACAGAATGTAAAAAATCAAAAGAAAGAAGAGATTTCTTGTGGAATGGATACAGAAGACACAATAGTGAAAGGGCGTATAATAATTACAAACAGGCAAGAAACGACTATACAAGAATAAGGAGGGAAGCCCAAAAACAGTTTGAGGAGGATATAATAAATAAAAGTAGTGATCAACCAAAGCTGTTTTACAGCTATATCAGAAGCAAAACTAAAGTAAAAGATATAATACAATCCATTACGGACGAGGGAATCACTTATACACAAGAGAGAGATATATGTGAAGCACTAAATAAGAATTTCCAATTAGTTTTTACAGAAGAAAAAAATTTTGAGAGGGACTATGTGGAACACGCATGTCCACACATGCTACCAGATATACAAATTGCAGAAAAAGTAATACAGGAGGAGTTAAGTAGATTAGACAGAGGAAAAGCAAGTGGTCCTGATGAAATTTCATGTTGGGTATTACGAGAATGTGCAAAGGAGTTATGTAAACCATTATTTTTAATTTTCAAGAAATCCTTGAGTCACGGTAAACTACCTGATATTTGGAAAAAAGCAAATATTGTCCCCTTATTCAAGAAAGGAAATAGACAAAATCCTCTCAACTACCGACCAGTATCACTGACCAGTGTTGTAAGCAAGGTATTAGAAAAACTTATAAGAAAAGCTTGGGTAAATCATCTAGAAGAACACAGTATGATAACAGAAAGACAGTTTGGTTTCAGAAAAGGAAAATCATGTGTTACTAATCTGTTGAGCTACTATGACAGAGTAACAAACACAATACAGGAAAGGGAAGGATGGCTGGAGAGTATCTATTAAGATTTCAAGAAAGCTTTTGACACAGTACCACACCAAAGACTTTTATGGAAACTGTACCATCAAGGAGGAATTCGAGGCAAACTGTTTTGTTGGATGCAAGACTTTCTCATAAAAAGAGAAATGAGGACAGTACTAAGAGGAAACTACTCATCATGGAAAGAAGTGACTAGTGGAGTACCACAGGGTTCAGTGCCGGCACCAATCATGTTTTTAGTGTATATAAATTATATAAACAGTAACACTGGAAATGAGAGCTATCTGAATATGTTTGCAGATGATGTAAAAATACAAAGGAGAATTACTAACACAGACTCTTGTAAAGAGCTACAAGAAGAATTAAATAAACTTCATGAATGGAGTAGTACATGGCAAATGGAATTCATTGTGGACAAGTGTCATGTAATCAAGTTTGGTAAAAGTGGAAAAAGACCTGATTGGGATTATAAGTTAGGAAATAAAACCCTATACACATCAGAAAGAGAGAAAGACCTAGGTGTGATTATCAATAACAGACTATCTCCGGCTGACCACATCAGCGAGAAGGTACGGAACATGTATACACTGCTTGCAAATATGAGAATAGCATTCACATACATAAATGAAGACATGCTAAGAAGGATAATAACATCATTCATTAGACCAACCCTGGAATATGCATCAGTAGTCTGGAGTCCTCATCTCAAAAAGCACATAGACAAGATTGAAAAAGTTCAAAGGGCCGCTACAAGATGGATACCAAGCTTAAGGGACCTAAGCTACGAAGAAAGACCAAATAAATTGAATCTACCAACACTACAGGAGAGAAGGAAAAGAGGTGACATGATAATGCTATATAAATGCATATCAGGAAAGGAGAAAATAGATATAAATGATTACTTAACATATGGAGAAGCATCAGCAAGAGGACACTGCAAAAAACTGCATAAGAAGAGAGGTGATAAAAACGTAAGAAAATTCAGTTTCCCAAACAAAGCAATTGATCAATGGAATGCACTACCGAATGAAATAGTGTGTGCCAAAACAATTCACAAATTTAAGGATATGTACGATAAATATGGTTTAAGACACGGGACAGTACGAGCTTGACTCATTCCTGTAAAGATACAATTAGGTAAGAACACACACACACACCGCTCGGTGGTGGATGGGAGTTCGCGCCTCGCTCAGGTTGCGAAAAGTTTCACTGACGAAGTGGGTGGTTACTGTCCCCTTAGAGCAAGGGGACGGGTGTGTGCGTGTGTGAAGGTCACAGCTTTGCCCTTAGATCGGACTATATGAGATCTCAGCTCCCTTCCGGGAGGGTAAAAGCTGACGATCACGACCATCAAGTGATCCTGACCGACCCGGTGAATTACACACACACACACAGTCAAGCATAGTTTGCAACATATTTACGGTCCAATCGTGGAACTTGATGAGACATTTCAATCAACACGGAATATAACACAGCCTGATCTTTTTTCTTTTTTTTTTTGACTCTGGCAATCCTCTTTCAAATCCATGTAGACAGTTGTACTCCTCTATCCTTCTTCCCTCTATCTCTACCCTTTCTCTTCTCCTCTGCCCTCTCACTCCTCTCTCCTCTCTATTCTTCTCTTCTTCCCACTCACTCCTCTCTCCTCGTCACCTCTTCTTTCCTTGGGAGTATCCGGCATACTCCCAAGGATCAAGGCAGAGAATAGCTTTTATGATAAGGGCTCCAGCACAAATAACCGTCTGAAATCTCTCTGCACGCAAGGAGTCGACTTTGTCAATCTGTAGGACCAGTTCTACGAGCAATGTGGGAAATATTTTCCCCAGAGCAGTTGCGCTCATTACTTTTTAAAATAGTCGTCCCTGGTTAGAGAGCAGAGGAAAACCTGAGATCGTTAATACCTATTCAAGTGGTTTTATAACCCAGAAATTACGTTCCCTTTAATAATTCTTATTATTAATAAATTAAATGCTACTGCGTCTAACCCTCGTGGACAACTATCTTGTCATCCATCCATCATCCAGTCCTACACTGCCCCACCAGGAGCGTCCGAGCCCGGGACTAGGCAGTTGGTCCCGACATTTAAGATGAGAGTGACCAGCTTCACTCATCCCTGAGTGGCATTACATGAGCAATCAACCCCAACCACCCCTTAGATATAAACTTTCACTGGCTCAATCCGATTGGAGTGCAATAATGACCCACTAAACCACCAGGCGCCAACATTTGGTTATATGGTTACCACCCAGCTCTGTAAATGGTTTCCTGGTGTACAGAAACCATTTGGCTTGTCACTCAGTGTAGAGTCACACACAAGCAGAAGGAAGAGGAAAGAAAGACAGAAGAGGAAGTGTAAAGTCACCCATAGGCAGAAGGACGGGGAAAGACTGAAGGAAAGAAAGACAGAAGAGGATGGATGGAAAGAAGGATGGAGGAGAGGAAAAGGCAGACACCCGACAACAGCACTACATCAAGTGAGTGGATGGTGAGCGTCCCCACCTACCACATACAGTTATCTTGTAAATACATATAATTATTTGGTAAGTTCCATTGACTTAGATGACGTGACTAGAGGATGAGAAACCTCACATGAAAAGCAGATGTGGGTTTAATATATTTACATAGGTAAAGAGAATATTTGGGTTGAATTTAGTTTCATTAAAACTAAGAATAATTAGTTAGATACGCCCTGTATATACCATGATGTAATCTAACTGTACATAGCATTGTAATTAAATAATAGTTGGCACCTCTACAATTTCATGAGGGAGATAGAGGCCCACCATTGGCACGCACTCTGCTCCTAGACTTCGTCGAGCTATTATGTTGTATATACACACCTCAAGGACGCTTGGATGCCCAGGCAATCGATCTAAAGTCAGGCTCATCATCTGCTGTCCTACTCTTTCTAGCTAAGTAACCTTTACAAACTGGCCAATTCAATGGGGGATTAGCTAGGAGATAGAAGAGTAATAATTAGGTGAGTTAAATTACCAGTTACGGTACACTTAAACCTAAGAGACTTATGTGCATTGACTTAAGGACAAATTTTTAGTGCCTCAAGTGAGGATCTACGATTTGTTTACCAGAAATTTCTTACATTTTTGGCGTCAAGTGAGGATACCGACTTGTACAGTCAAAATTTCTGACATTTTTGGTGCCCCCAGAGAGTGAGGAGAGCAGATGTGTGCCGAAGCACTGAATGTGTTTAAAGTTGCTTTTGTTGGGCATAGCCTACTACCATGTTCGGTTGAAGTGGATGATGTGGAAATACATATATACTGAACTCCGGGTGGAAGGGCAAGTTCCCTCTCCGACGATGAAACACTGAATGCTGTATTAGATCGGAAGCAAACTTGGACATCCTTTAGGGATCAGTTCAAATACTTAGTTCATGATAGAACCGATCTCCCAGAGGTGAGCAAACTCACATAATATCTCTTAGGATAGGTCAGAGGAACACCTTATCAGCTGATAAAGAAATTGCCAGTAGTAGAAAATGATTATGAGGTGGCCTTGACTATCCCTAAACAAAACTATGAAGACAGGGTGCAAGTTATTACTCAATTACTGAAGGCTCTAACTGAATTACCCATACCTAAAAACGATTTTGATTCCTTGCAAAAATTTAGAATTGCAATAAGTTGTAATTTAAAGGCCTTAGGTACTAACGAAGATATTAAGGCTTCAGACTGGGTGCTTTCAAGAACTGTGTCCTTAAAGCTTCTACCAAAAACCAAGGATGCCTTGTATAGTAGGTACCAAAAGGATGATTCCTCCCGCAAAGAGATTGAGGAAGGCTTGATGCAACTCTGTAAACATTTGCAAGGAACAGTAAAACCTACTGAGATTAAACAGAAGAATGAAATAAAGAACAGACTCACTAACCAACTGGTTGGGAAACTTAAGTCAGAGATGACTATGTGCCTAAGGCAGAGATAGGTACTTTCCTTAGTTCCTTAAAGGCTTAGGATAAAAGTATTAAAGACAAGGAATAGACCAGCTGATGAAATTAAGGAAGTAAAACCTTCCATGGTAAAGGACAGGAAAGTTTGTGCATTTTATGGTGAACAACATTCCAGTGCATCTTGTCTACATTACCCTGATTATGCTTCTAGACTAGGAAAGCTTCAGGAACAAGGGTGTTGTATAATCTGTATGAATTTCGAACATACTTCCGCAGACTGTAAGACTAAATTAAATCTTTGTTTTAAATGCAGAAGGGATCACCATCATAGTGTTTTATGCCCAAGGATGAAAAATGAGATTCCTAAACCTGCAACTGTCAATATGACAATTGAAAGGGAGATTGCTCCAATAGTTGTGCCAGCTGCAGTTCCAACAGCAGATGTGAAGGTATTGACTGAGAATAGAAACCTATTAGCATGTACCCTTTTTTAATATGGGTGCTCAGAAAACCTTCATTTCTGCAGACATTGTGAGGAAATTAAAGTTACCTATTATTGGCAAGGTAAATCTAGCCATTACAAGATTCTTAACAACTAAGAAAGCTCAGTCTTTTGATTTAGTTAAACCTGTAATACAATTAGGCAGATATAAATGCCGTATAACAGCAGCTGTACTGGATAGTATGGAGACAAGTGTATATATATATATATATATATATATATATATATATATATATATATATATATATATATATATATATATATATATATATATATATATAAAGGGACTGGAGGAAACCTCTGATCATCTACAAAGCTCAGGGATAAAGTTGGGTAAACGGAATGTAGAATCAGATACCGTGGGTCCCATAAAAATGATAACTGGTTCTGATTATTGTGGGAGATGCCTACATAGGACTCTCAAGAAGAATAAGGTATAGTTGTTCAAGAGTCCAGGAGGTAACCTTATTATGGGTCAGTTGCCCTTTCGAAAACAAGTTAAAGGAGAGGCCAAACTAGTACATTCAGTCTTTGTTACCCCCACACAGTCATTGATGGTAGCTAGAATAGATGCAGAACACTACTCAGACAAATGACATGCTGAATGAAAATACTGAACCTGTACACAAATTATGGGACCTAGACAGTGTAGGAATACACTCTGAGGAACCAACCCCTGAAGATAAAATTACCTTGGATTTGTATAACCAGTCTGTGGAATTAAAGAAACTTGAGAGATAAGCCAGAACATCTACCATATATGATAATATTATAAAAGATCAATTGAAGAATAAATTTATAGAAGAGGTAGAATTCCGTGTTAACCATAAGGAGGGACATTATTTGCCACATCATGCTGTAACCAAGGATTCAGTAACTACTCCCATAAGGATAGTTTTCAATTGTAGTAGTAAAGCGTCCAAAGGATCAGCTAGTTTGAACGATTGCCAATATTCTGGACCTACACTAACAGAGAAGTTAGGGAATGTGTTACTATGATATGGAGAGAAACCTTATGCTTATACAACAGACATTAGTAAGGCCTTTCTCAGAATAGGATTGAGAGAGGAGGATAGGAAATTTACAAAGTTCCTCTGGCCTCATGATCCTCAAAATGAGGGTAGTCCATTGAAGACTTACTGTCTCTAATCTGTGCTCTTTGGCTCTTGTGCTGGTCCTTTCCTACATTGCAACACTTTAAAGCATCATTTTGAAAATGCCAAATGCCCAGAAATAGGGCGGGCTTTTTATATGGACAATTTGCAAGATGTTGCTGATTCAGAGTCGGAAGCTTTGAAGGCATATGAAGTAGCCAATTCTGAATGTGGAAAGGCAAATTTGCTGTTACAGAGCTGAAATACAAATTCACCACTTTTGAGGAATAAAATACAAGAGGACTACCCATATTCTGACATTCCCAAAATTCAGATCTGTTGGGATACAAGAGCTGATGAAATAAGTTTGAAACCAGTTAAGTTCTCTGACGTCACTCTCACCAAGAGGTCCTTGTTTAGTCAGGTCTTCATGTTATTTGACCCATTAGGTTTGGTCAGTCCTATAGTTATTAGGGGCAAATGTTTAATGCAGGAAGCTTGGCGAGAAAAGTTAGACTGGGACACGGAATTAGGTGAGATTTATTGGGAATAATGGGAACAGATTAGGAAGGAGTTTGAAACCACATCAAGCATAAATTATGTATTCCCAGGAAAATAAACAGTAATGAGAAGTCGCATTTACACATATTTTGTGATGCTTCTCAAAGGGCGTATGGAGCAATAGCTTATTGCGCAACAGGAGAGGATAGTAAGATTATTTTGTCCAAAGCCAGAGTTGTGGAAGAAGCCTGCCTCAAATGGAATTGGCTTCCATAGAAGTAGGAACTAAATTGGCCAGGTATTTGACCACTACTCTTGATGCTCAGTTTGAGGATATCTATACATGGACTGACCGTGAGATTTGTCTTTACTGGATTGGGAAGGAAGACAGTAAATTCCTTTTGTTCACAACAGAGTGAAGACTATTAAAGAGCTGTCTTCCAAATTTAAATTTATGCATGTATCCTCTAAAGTCTAAACAAAACCCGGCTGATCTGCTCTCGACAGGTTCGACTGTAAAGAGACTGATCAAAGATAACTTGCGGTCTAAAGGTCCAAAGTGGTTACTCACTAAAGATTGGCCTGAGCAGAAACAGTATAGTGTTACTGAGGTTGGTGTAGTAAAACTTGGATCTTGTAGTACCTGAGCCAGAAGTAAATGACATCAGCCGATTTTCATCAATAAGACAACTTATTAACACTACTAAATTAGTTGTTGAATTTTTAAACAAGAAAGTGGGGTTTCAGAAGTTGGATCCCTTGGAATATTGGCTGAAAAGGATACAAAGAAATCATTAGGGAGAGATGACCTTCTAGGCATTGGCAGTGGGAACAAGAATAAGCCGATAAGAGATATAGGCTTTTTCTTAGACGGAAAGAGTTTGATTAGGTGGTGGGGCCGAATAACAAAGGCTGATTTGCCTCTCCAAACTAGACATCCCATATTATTACCTGAGAAGGGATATTCTGTACAATTAATTGTAAAGGAAGCCCATGATTTGACACTTCATGGAGGTGTGCTGCAGACTTTAGCCCAAATCCGGGAAAGGTATTGGATCCCTAAGGGTAGACAGGTCATAAAGAAGTATCTCAAAGGTTGCATCACATGTAGGAGGTATGAACAACGACCATATGACTATCCAGGACTACCTGCCTTACCAGGGGAAAGGGTAAATGTGAGTCGGCCCTTCAAGGTAACTGGAGTTGATTACACAGGGGCTATAACTGTTACGGGGGAGGGAACTCCCCATAAAGTTTACGTATGTCTATTTACTTGCACCTACACAAGGGTAGTCCATCTAGAAATGGCGGAAGATCTGAGTTCAGAGACATTCCTGAACGTATTTCGAAGATTTGCCGATAGAAGGTCTTATCCTAACAAAGTAATAGGCGACAATGGAACTAATTTCATTAGAGCAGCACCTTGACTTTTGAACATAATGAGTGACCCAAAGGTTAAGTCGACACTGGAAATTCGAAACTTTACCTGGCAGTTCATAGCTCCAAGAGCATCATGGCAAAATGGATTTACCGAACGAATGATCGGTATTGTGAAGAACTGCCTTAGGAAAACATTACACCGAACTAAGATCACAAGAGAAGAGTTAAGAACCGTGATAACTGACATTGAAGCTAGGAATAATAATAGACCCCTAACTTATTTAGATGACACTAGGGTTTTGACTGAGGCCTTGACACCGGCTCATATGTTATATGGCAGAAAGCTCCAATCGGTGCCTTGTGTGGATATCTAAGAAGTAGATAATCCTACCATAGAAAATATTGAATAAGACAATATCTGCGGGAGGGATATCAACGTCTGCAAGGGGATTGGATACATGGAACAGACATTGGAGTAAAGAATATCATTAAAGCCTACAAGAAAGATTTTATGGGGCTCAGGCTGCCAGTAACAAGTCTGCTATAAACATAGGAGATGTGGTCTTGGTGAAAACAGAACAATCAAGATCCCAGTGGCCATTTGCTAAGGTTATCTCCACGCACCCAGATTCAGAGGGGGTGCTGAGACTCATAAAGATAAAATGTAGGGGACATACCAACACAAAAACTATTGATAAACTGGTACCCCTTGAATTAGCAGCTACCCCAGATACAGGGGATGGTGGAGATCAAACGGGTCAAGAAGCGTGATCTAGAAGGGCTGCAGCACGGGGTTCTTGAGACCTATGGAAAGAACTCCTGGCTAAAGGTCATATTACATAATACAGAATATCATTTTCCGCCTGGCCCCAAAACTGTGGGAAATATTTTCCCCAGAGCGGTTGTGTGCTCTGCTTTTTAAAATAATCGTCCCTGTTTAGAGAGCAGAGGAAAACTGAGATCGTTAATACCTATTCAAGCGGTTTTTAAAACCCAGAAATTTCGTTCTCTTTAATAATTCTCATTATTAATAAATTAAATGCTATTGCATCTAACCATCGTGGACAACTATCTTGTAAGTACATGTAATTATTTGGTAAGTTCCATTGACCTAAACTGCGTCTGCGTGTTAGATGACGTGACTAGAGGATGAGAAGCCTCACATGAAAAGCAGATGTGGGTTTAATATATTTACATAGGTAAAGAGAATATTTGGGTTGGATTTAGTTTAATAAAAACTAAGATTAATTTGTTAGATTCTCCCTGTATATACCATGATATAATCTAACTGTACATAGCATTGTAATTAAATAATAGTTGGCACCTCTACAATTCCATGAGGGAGATAGAGGCCCGCCATTGGCAAGCACTCTGCTCCTAGACTTCGTCGAGCTAGTATGTTGTATATACACACCTGAAGGACGCTTGGATGCCCAGGCAACCGACCAAAAGCCAGGCGCGTCATCAACTGCTGTCTGACTCTTTCTGGCAATGTAACCTTTACGAACTGGCCAATTCAATGGGGGATTAGCTAGTAGATAGGAGAGTAATAATTAGGTGAGTTAAAGTACAAGCTACGGTACACTTAAACCTAAGAGACTTACGTGCATTTACTTAAGGACAAATTTTTGGTGCCTCGAATGAGGATCTACGATTTGTTTACCAGAAATTTCTTACATTTTTGGTGTCGAGTGGGGATACTGACTTACATAAAGTCAAAATTTCTGACAAGCAACATACTGTTTTACATTTGAACTCAGTAGGAGCGGCACGGCTAAGTAAACTTTTACTTTTTTCCCTCTTCAAATAAAAAATGCAGGGCATCCAGGAGCAGTAATATCAAAGTAAATACCAATAAAGTCAGTTCACCAACTGTTTGGGACAAAATTAGAGTCTACTATGTTAAGGCACGTAGTCTATGCAAGAAGTTTAAGGACTGAGAATCTCTTATTTACTTAGAAAATTATGACATTGTTGTCATCATTGAGTCCTGGATTAACACATCTGACTGTGACTTTTTAGTGGAGTACTCAATAACAGGGTACAATATTTTCAGCTGTGGGTGACCTCAGCGAGCCGGTGGCAGTGTTTTATAATACGTAAAAACTAGTCTCCACCCCCTTGTGCTATCCAAACCCAGTATTACCAACATAGATGCTAGTCATGTTCAACTGTGTATTAAATCGCACAAAATACGTATGTCTCATCTATCGTCCTCCAGCACGGTCAACTGACACAGATGAACAAATTTTATGATCAAATTAAGCAAATTTGTTGTCAATTGGATAGCATAATTTTTAGTGACTTTAATCTAACAGTAAAAAAGTGGGGTGAACAGCTAACTGCACATTCAGGACAAGAGCTTCATATGAATCTCCAAGAAAGTACCCTTTACCAACACGTAGAATACCCAAGAAGAGGAAACGATATCCTAGACATTATCTTAACTACAAATGATAATCTAGTTAACAACGTTGAAGTCAGACCTGAGTTTAGTTCCAGCAATCATCCAATTATACAGTTTAATATTGCTACTGAAAAAGTGAAAGAAACAGAGAGCAAAGAAAAGGTCCAAGACTATCGCAGAGCGGATTTCACATGGCTCAGAGCGCTACTTACAACAATGTATTGGAATCAAATGACTGAATGTGATGACATAAACCAAATGTGGGAAATTATCACCAAATAATTTAATGAAGTGGTAAAGTCATGTGCGCCACTATGTAACAGGAGTCCAGCTGGTAATACTAAACCAAAGTGGTGGTCCAGTGAGATTAAAAGTAGCTTAATGGCCAAAAAACATACTTACCATAAATATAAGACTACACAAAATAATGAAGATTAATTACAATACGATAATCTACATTGCATATCGAAAAGACATATCAAACAAAGCAAGAGGGCTCTGGAGATCCACGTTGCTAATACGTGCAAATCAAATCCTGAAGAATTTTACAGTTGCAGTAGAAAGAAAAGGGTTATGACTTCATCAGTAGCCCTCTAGAAACGAACAATGGCAAACACACAGAAAATGAGGTTGAAATGGCGAACATTCTTATCGATTACTTTGCGTCAGTTTTTACAGTAGAAAAAAAACAAAAAAAACATCATAAGCCTACTGTCGCCCATAAACCAACCAAATAGCACCGTCCTCAATAACTACTGTATACTATCCACAATAGCGATATCCTTTTAGCCTTAAATTGTACAAACATAAACAAAATCCTTGGCCCTGATAAGATATCACCGAGAATTCTCAAAGAAGCAAAAAATGAGTTACTGCTGCCACTCTCTGTCTTATTCAGTCGTTAAATTCTGGGAAAGTCCCAGGCGAATGGAAACAAGCAAATGTAACATCAATTTTCAAAAAAGAATATAAGTCACACTCAGGAAATTACAGACCATTCAGCTTAACATCAGTAGTGTACAAATTAATGGAAACAATCACAAGAGATAAAATAGTTAATTATCTAGATGAAAACAATAAAATAAAATACTCGCAGCATGGATTCAGACATCATCATTCATACTTAACTAACTTACTGGACTTCTTCCACGATGTTTACAAATCATACAATGACTCAAGAGCAGTAAATATAATGTACCTCGCGTTTCAGAAAGCATTTGACACTGTCCCTCACATGCGTCTCTTAAGCAAAATAAAAGCCCTTGGGAAAAAAAGGAAATATGCAGAAATTGTTACAAGACTGGCTTGCAGACCAAAAACAGCGAGTTGTGATAAACGGAAAGGAATCCAAATGACGTATTAGCCTAGTGTCCACAGTGCATGAACGATTGGCAAGAATAATCAAATGTAGAAGTTCATAAACAAATTCATTGAGTTCAAAACCTCGAAATCAGCATTTTCAGTTAACAAGGATGTAGCAGTATATTTAAAATGAAAGATGTTACGGATTAAGAGACAGAGTAGTAAGTATGTGCTTTTGCAATGGAGGAGTTTATACTCGTAAATTAAGGTTTCTTCTTCTTTATTGCCTAATGTAAGAAAAACAGGGTAAAATCTGTCCTACCTCCTTACAAATGAAAATAAGTTTGAATCACAGGGAATAAAGTAGCTAATTTTTATTATTTTAAGCGAGGAGAAGACAAGGAGTAAAGGCAGAATGATCTTGCTGCTACCGCAGGTAGGGTAATACTCGTATTACTACGAACAATTTCATTGCTGTGGCATCCTTATTGTTGCTATATCTTTACCATGGCATTTGAAAATAAGGTAGTGTATTGCAGTCACAAGAATTTTCCTTAACTGGTTTTCGAAACTAGACCACTTGTATTTCCACCGGGAACACGGAGTTATACTACATGCTGCGCACAGAGTAATACATTACACATTCATTTAAATCAGGAAACGTGTTAGCTTCTAATATATAACTGCCTCATGTAATTGATTTTACAGAACTGTTAGTGTGATATGGAATATATTTTATTTGATATGACGTGGTGAAGGCAAAGAATCTTTGTCTTATACTCACTAAGTTTTCTTTGAATGTATGGCAGTGCAGTGATCGAACCAATCTGAAACTCTGTCATCACTTCTTAGGCCGACTGTACAACTCACTAGTGCTCCCTGATCTTGAGTACTGTGTGCTATTCTGGTCTCCGTACTACAGAAAGAACATAGAAAAATGAGAGAAAATACAGCAAAGAATCACAAAAATGAATCCTCGACTGAGAAACAAACCATATGAGGAACGCCTTGAAGAACTTTAATTATTTAGCCTAACGAAATGCAGATTAAGAGCTGACCTTATTGAGGTTTTCAAAATAATGAAGGGATATGTCAGCTTAGACATGAATAAATATTTTGAAAAAGACTGGTCGAACCAACGTTTCCAGTCCATGAAGCAAAATACTTCATCTTTAACTGATCTGTAAATATCTCGATCAGATTACCCTCAGATACCATGAACAGAATCTCAATCAGGACATTTAAAAACAGAATAGACAAGTATTTGCACGAGAATCCTCAGCTGACTCTCTTTCAGTCCGAATAACTTACTTTTACCAGGGCACGCCTCCGGACAGAAATTCGTGATACAGGTTAATCTGCCACCAGAGGTCAGGGTAATCGCACACGTCTACCCCCTAACTCCCCCTCCTTACCCCCACCAAAACACTGAATTGTTAGGCGGATGGATCGGAGTTATGAAGCTTCCCTCACTCTCACGTCTTGCCGCATGTAATGTTACTTTTATTTATTCTACTATTAGGTGTATTATCAAGTTCAAGATCCATCTTCAGGTCCATGAGAAGTAATTATATCGAAGTTTTAGCATATTTCAATACAATCACCTTAATGTATAGAGTCTGGTTTCGAAATAGTTATCCAACGTGTTCTAAGCGATAGACGAAAATCCAGGTAACAGTTAAAAGTTATTTGGCCACATAAGTCCCTCTCCTGCCTTGTCATCAGGACAGCCACATATGCACCCACCAACTCATCCACCTACCCACTCTTACCATCCAACACAACCTGCCGACCTCACCCCTGCCACCCACCCAGCCCACCGATCCCTGCTAACCCACGAATGCCATACACGAAGCTCACCCGACAATGCCACTAAGCACATTCACTCATTCACTTCTCCACCCTGAACCCATCCAGCCACCCAACCCAACTACTCATTTAGATCATCCCGACCACTCAATCGTCTCAGCCACCCTGGCTACCAACGGTACCCACTCACCCTGGCGACTCACTTTGTCCACACATCCCGACAACATATCTTGCCCACCGACCCCTGCCACCCACCCTTTCCACTCACGAATTCCACCCACCCTGCTCACTCAACAATGCCATCCATCTCATCCATCCACACAACCCTCCCACATCTCCCTGAACACTCCCCACCCACCTCACCCTGCCCATCCACCCATCCTGTCCACCCACTCCTCCCACCGACTCACCCGCCTATCCACATACCCAACCACCATTCTTACCCAACCCCATTCACTCCGCCACCCGATTCATCCATTTGAACCCGACTTAACCATCAAACTCATCTTATCCAAACCTAACTTACCGACCCCTTCCCTGACCATCCAGCCACCTACCTACCCAGCCCACCAAACGCATCCACTCACTAACCCGTTTACCCCTACAACCCACCCAAAAGCACTGCACACACCACACCCAACAACTGTCCTCCCCCTCCCCTCTCTACCATTACCACTGTCCACCCACCCCGGCAATGCACCGAACTTTCACACCCACCAACTCAACCTCATCAACTCCACCCACCCAATCAACTGACTCACACACACACACACACACACACAGAAAGAAGCGTAAACAGACACACACACACACACACACACACACACACACACACACACACACACACACACACACACACACACACACACACACAGAAAGAAGCGTAAACAGACACACACACACACACACACACACACACACACACACACACACACACACACACACACACACACACACACACACACACACACAAACACACACACACACAGAAATACGCATAAATAGACAGACAGACAGACAGAAACACACACACACACACACACACACACACACACACACACACACACACACACACACACATATATTTTGTTCCCCTATTCAAGAAATTAAATAAACAGAATCCACTCAACTATTATAGACCAGTATCTCTGACCAGTGTTGTATGCAAGGTACTAGAAAAACTGAGAAAAATTTAGGTAAACCAACTGCAGTGATATAATATGATAACAGAAAGATAGTTCGGTTTTAGAAAAGGAAAATCATGTGTTACAAATCTGTTAAGCTACTATGATATTGTTGCAGAAACACTACGGAAAAGAGAAGGATGGGTGGACGGTATCTGTTTTGATATTAAGGAAGCATTTGACAGAATACCGCACCAAAGATTTCTGTGGAAGCTGTACCATCAAGGGGGAATCCAAGGTAATCTGTTCTGTTGGATGCAGGATTTTCTCAGAAAAGGGAAATGAGAACAGCACTAAGGAGTAATTACTCATCATGGAGGGAAGTGACTAGCAGAGTTCCACAGGGCTCAGTGATGGCACCAATTATGTTTTTAGTATATATTAATGATATAGGCTAAACAGGAACATTTGAATGGGATGTTATCTAAATATGTTTGCTGATGATGCAAAAATGCAAAGGAGATTTACAAACAGACTCTTGCAGAGAGCTGCGAGAAGAATTAAACAAGCTTCATAAATGGAGCAACAGATGACAAATGGAAGTCAATGTGGACAAATGCCATGTAATTAAGTTTGGTAAAAGTGGAAAAGGACCAGATCGGGATTATAAGTTAGGAAGTTCAACCCTATACATATCAGAAAAGGAGAAGGACCTGAGAGTGATTATCAGTAATAAACTTTTTCTCCGGCAGACCACATAAATGAGAAAGTATGAAACATGCACACACTGCTTGCTAATATGAGAAAAGCATTCACATATGTAAATGAAGGCATGCCGAGAAAGATAATTATCTCATTCATCAGACCAACCCTCGAATTTGCATCAGTGGTCTGGAATCCTCATCTCAAAAAACACATAGAGAAGACTGATAAAACACAGAGGGCTGCTACAAGATGGGTACCAAGCTTAAAGAATCTAATCTATGAAGAAAGACTAGAAAAACTGAACCTACCAATTCTACGAGAGAGAAGGAAGAGGAAACATGATCACGCTATATAAATACATCTCAGGGAAAGAGTGAATAGACATCAATGAGATATAACCTATGAGGAAGCATCGGTAAGAGGACACTAAAAAAAAAAAAAAAAAAGCATAAAAAGGGAGGTGAGAAAGAAGTAAGGAAATTCAGTTTCCCAAATAGGGCAATTGATCAGTGGAATGCGCTACCGAATGAAATAATGCGTGCCAAAACTATTCATAAATATAATGATATGTATGATAAAAATGGTTTAATACACGGTACAGTACGAGCTTGACTCACTCCTGTAAAGGTGCAATTAGGTAAGAACAATTAAGTAAGAACAGATATATGCACACACACACACACACACACACACACACACACACACACACAGATACGGAAGGGTGGGAAAGGAGGGAGGGAGGATTTGGGGACGGTGAAGGGGACGGATGAGATGTGGAAGTGTCTAGTATTGTTCTAGTAGCAGCTAGCACAGTACATTGACTCGTATCTCTGATGTAAATCCTTTAATTCAGCTATATTATGCATGTATTTCCATTAGGATTCCATGATATGCCATCCAATTGCCAATACTTTTAATGAACGAATACTTTGGTAAAATATTAAATATCATAACTATGCTAGTTTCAGTATTACATGCTGTTCATACGGTTCAGTGCTTATACAGTCAGCCATCAAACAGTAATTCGTAAGACGTGGGGCCAATCTTCCTCGGGGATAAACAACCACTGAGGATGATTAGTGAGTGAAGTTGTGAACTACTCTCTCCCTGTGTGTGTGTGTGTGTGTGTGTGTGTGTGTGTGTGTGTGTGTGTGTGTGTGTGTGTGTGGTATGTGTGTGTGTGTTTTGTTTGTCTTAAAGCGAGTCCACACGTTCTCTCGAACATATATCGGCAACACGGCAGGCAACATGTTCGGGAACATGTTTGCAACAGTATTTGGACAGATGTATGCAAACATGTTTCAGTGAAGCTTCGAACACTTGCAGGAGAGGCGATGAGTTAAGTGTATCCATACCAGGTATCTGAGACTTCATCATGATGTTGCCAACATGATCTGGACGCTGCTGTTCCCAACATGTTTGCAGAGTGTTGTTTGTGTGTGTGTGTGTGTGTGTGTGTGTGTGTGTGTGTGTGTGTGTGTGTCAGTTGATTGGGTGGGTGGAGTTGATGAGGTTGAGTTGGTGGGTGTGAAAGTTCGGTGCATTGCCGGGGTGGGTGGACAGTGGTAATGGTAGAGAGGGGAGGGGGAGGACAGTTGTTGGGTGTGGTGTGTGCAGTTCCTTTGGGTGGGTTGTAGGGGTAAACGGGTTAGTGAGTGGATGCGTTTGATGGGCTGGGTGGGTAGGTGGCTGGATATGTGGATGGTCGGGGAGGGGTCGGTAAGTTAGGTTTGGATAAGATGAGTTTGATGGTTAAGTCGGGTTCAAATGGATGAATCGGGTGGCGGAGTGAATGGGGTTGGGTAAGAATGGTGGTTGGGTATGTGGATAGGCGGGTGAGTCGGTGGGAGGAGTGGGTGGACAGGATGGGTGGATGGGCAGGGTGAGGTGGGTGGGGAGTGTTCAGGGAGAGATGGGAGGGTTGTGTGGATGGATGAGATGGATGGCATTGTTGAGTGAGCAGGGTGGGTGGAATTCGTGAGTGGAAAGGGTGGGTGGTAGGGGTCGGTGAACAAGATAGGTTGTCGGGATGTGTGGACAAAGTGAGTCGCCAGGGTGAGTGGGTACCGTTGGTAGCCAGGGTGGCTGAGACGATTGAGTGGTCGGGATGATCTAAATGAGTAGTTGGGTTGGGTGGCTGGATGGGTTCAGGGTGGAGAAGTGAATGAGTGAAGGTGCTTAGTGGCATTGTCGGGTGAGCTTCGTGTATGGCATTCGTGGGTTAGCAGGGATTGGTGGGCTGGGTGGGTGGCAGGGGTGAGGTCGGCAGGTTGTGTCAGATGGGTAGAGTGGGTAGGTGGATAAGTAGGTGAGTGCATATGTGGCTGTCCTGATGACAAGGCAGGAGAGGGACTTATGTGGCCAAATAACTTTTAACTGTTACCTGGATTTTCGTCTATCGCTTAGAACACGTTGGATAACTATTTCGAAACCAGACTCTATGCATTAAGGTGATTGTATTGAAATATGCTAAAACTTCGATATAATTACTTCTCATGGAACTGAGGATGGATCTTGAACTTGATAATACACCTAATAGTAGAAAAAATAAAAGTAACATTACATGCGGCAAGACGTGAGAGAAAGAGAAGCTTCATATCTCCGATCCATCCGCCTAACAAGTCAGTGTTTTGGTGGGGGTAAGGAGGGGGAGTTAGGGGGTAGACGTGTGCGATTAGCCTGACCTCTGATGGCGGATTATCCTTTATCACGAATTTCTGTCCGGAGGTGTACATGTAAGTTCATTCCCTTCCTGTCTACAAGACAGCCGGTAAACTTAATGTACCCTGTACATAGCGTCGCATCACATCATTATATATTTTCATTTTACTGAATGCAAATGAAGTAATACGGTATAAGCACAGACTAGGATCTGCACAGATAGCCCTGAGTTAACGGTCACTACTCATACTTTCGACCTGTGAGGGACTGTGGATCACTGAGGAGCCCTGTTAGTCAAGTGACCACCATCGGGATTCTTTTTTTAATGTACCAGGGGTCACTGCTTCAGAAAGTAACTTGTGTACTTGGCCTGCATGGGAGAATTCCTTGGCTCAGTGGAGTGAACGGAGCTGGGGCCTGATTGACTGCTGCCTACCTTAAAAACGCAAGGCAAGGCTGCCGCACCACTCCTGAACATCCATACTGTGTACTGTGCAATTTCCACGTTATGTATACAGACGCCCAGTTAACTCAACGTACCCGTAGGCTACATAGTATCATGCCGTATTTATTTGTTTATTTGATAATTTTCTCTTTCAGGTTACTCAATCTGGTAGCTTATAGATAAAGTATTATAGAATGTGACTTTTCCTTTTCAGTCATTTGTATGACATTTCCATGTCAGTTTTCCCATGCTGCATGGTGGTTCATCTTACTTTATCCTGGAGGGTTTGGAGGCGAGGGGGAGCCTTCTTGCTTTACTATCCTATCCTTCAGCATGTAAAATTAGATCTTGTAGTCATAGTCTACACTGTAAGAAGCAGCCTCGAAAGTACCATAAGATCTGCTGCTGTTTGCTTTCCTGTGTATTCCTTTGTATTCCCATTTCCTTCCCTCCGTCTGCACCTTCTTTCCTCCACTTCGCCAGCCTTTCCAACCTGTCCCAAGAGCTAACCCTTACTTCATTGGTATCTGCAAAATTCTAACTGTCTATCTATTGCCAGACGCCTTAATCCCGTAAGGGGTAGCCACAAACAAATCGCCTCCATGTTGCCCTTTCCAACGCCATTTCACTACCCTGCTCCCAGCTCACACACCCCTCTCTCATATACCTCTCCACTCCATCCCCCATCTCATCCTTGGCCTCCCCCTCCCTCTCCCCCCTCGACCTCACTCACATACACTCTCGTCGTCAGTCTCTCACTTTCCATCCTTTCTACATGGCCAAACCTCCTCAGTGTGTTTCTCCTAATGCTTCCTATCACATCCACATCCACACCATAACGCTCCTTTACTTTCTCATTTGTCAGTCTGTCTCTCCCTGTGACTCCACATGCTCCTCTCAAATAACTCATTACAAATTAATCAGCATAATTCTTCGGCTGACGAAAAGGAAAAAAAATAAAAAAAATAATTGTGCCTAGTAGCCCATTATCTAAACTTCCATCTCTATACGTGTGAATGACGGTGAAGAAAGGAAATGTTATGGTCAGAGGGAGGAAATTCTATATATATATATATATATATATATATATATATATATATATATATATATATATATATATATATATATATATATATATATAAATATACATGTTTACCTGTGCAAGAGAGCGAGAAATAACTGCATCACCGCTTACTTTTATGTGCATTTATTATTACTGGAATGTGGAGAAATTGTGTGTGTGTGTGTGTGTGTGTGTGTGTGTGTGTGTGTGTGTGTGTGTGTGTGTGTGTGTGAGAGAGAGAGAGAGAGAGAGAGAGAGTGAGAGGAATGAAAATCTGGTTAAAATTACAAGACGAAAGATCTACATGACCACTTAATCCTGCATGTCTGTGAATAAAAGTATTTTCATGACTACTTGTTCAAGAATATCATAGGAAAAAAGGACAAAGTCTGCTACAATGCTTGAGTGATAATTATAAAAGAAAAGGATATAGTGGTAATTGGAAAATTTGCGTGACGATTTTGTGCATGTTTAGTAAGGGAAATATAAAGAAAAAAAATAACAGCATCTGCATAATTACGTATATTATCTACTTGACATACACGCTATTCATGAACATACATACATACATATATACATGCATTCATATATACATATATTCATTCATACAGTACATAGATTCATACATACATATATACATTCATTCATACATACGCACCACGTATACATATTTATATTCAAACATACAGCACATACACAACACACACATTTATCTACATTCATGAATACATACATACACATAATACACACTACGGGGTAAGCATGATATAAAGAAAACTGACCATATTGGACAGAGAGAGAGAGAGAGAGAGAGAGAGAGAGAGAGAGAGAGAGAGAGGGCGGATGGGGGGAGGAAGAAAACACACACACACACACACACACACACACACACACACACACACACACACACACAGATGATCAAATCTTAATGAAACAACTGGACACGAGTTTACATGGAATTGTGAAAGTAACCACGAGTGTACCACGGGGGAACAGAACGACAGGAAATTTGTGGGAAACCGAAACAAGATGGATGAAAAAGAGAGAGTGAAAGAGAGCAAATAGCTGGTGTCTGATGAGAGAGAGAGAGAGAGAGAGAGAGAGAGAGAGAGAGAGAGATGGTTGAGCAGTGTGTGTGTTTTTTTTTATTGCAAACATTTCGAAAACAGCAAATGACGCAGTGAAGCTGTTTGATATGAAATGTAACATTCCTTTTTCATGGTATACTGTAACTTTGATATATCTAAGTACCCATCTCATTATCTATCTATCAATTAATCACTCAGTCTATCTACTGCTAGACGCCTTAATCCCAGAAGAGGTGGCCGCCAACGAATCACCTCCCCGTCGCTTTGTCTTCTGTCATTAGGCTGCCCTCTCTACTGCTCAAAACCTCCACACCGATTTAATTCTCCATCCCACCCCTCCATCCTACCCGCAGTCTCGCCCTTCCCTGAAATAACATCATTCACATTCACTCTCCTTGTCAGTCTCTCATATCGCTCCACTCGGCCAAACTCTCTCAAGGTGTTTTGCTAATGATTTCCGGCTTTAAAAAAGTTACAGGGAAAATTTTTAATACATTTCCTTCAATTTTCCAAACAAAAAGATCTAAATGCTCTTGTATTATTATTTATTAGTGTCATTATTACTATTACAGGTATTATACTCATCCTGATCATCATTGTTATTATTATTACTACTACTACTACTACTACTGCTACTACTATAATACTACTACTACTACTACATTATCATTATTATTGCTGTTATTATTATTATTATTATTATTATTATCATTATTACGAGTACTATTATTATTACTGATTTGTAGTATTAGACGTAGTAGTAGTACTAGTAGTATATTGCCATTATTATTATTATCATTATTATTATTATTATTATTATTATTATTATTATTATTCCAACGCAGATCAATAATGAAGTTAAATGTCCCTAAAAACAACCAAGCTCCAAATTCAAGGAAACCTTCCAGGAACCGATATTTTTCAGGGATCTTTTCTGTACTCGCCTCAGAAGACTTTTGGCCTAAGTTGTCGGCGACTTGAATATGTTCTTAGCTAAAAACACTACATTAGCTGATGAGAGAGAGAGAGAGAGAGAGAGAGACAGACAGACAGACAGAGACAGAGAGAGAGAAAGAGAGAGAGAGAGAGAGAGAGAGAGAGAGAGAGAGAGAGAGACGTGCCTGTTGTCTGTTAAACAGGGAGAAAAAGGAATATGTGTGAGCACGAGCCGGTAAAATAAGGGAAGAATGAGTCAAGGAGTGAGAAAGTCAGCAAATCAGAGAGAGAGAGTTAATGGAAATGTCATATATATATATATATATATATATATATAGAGAGAGAGAGAGAGAGAGAGAGATAGATAGATAGATAGATAGATAGATAGATATACACCTATTCTGACTTACATATACACCATTCAATCACATAAGCATGCATATAAGTAATGACATATGTACACTTAGATACAAACAATTTTACCATCTCTAAGTTTCCTTTGAACTCTAGGCCTCTGTCCTTGCATCCTCTTCCAGTCTAGTCATTCACCCTACCTACTTACCTACCTACCAGCATGTTTACCCACCAACGTTCCTTCCGCCCTCTCTCTCGTACGCGCTGGCGCAAACGTATAGTCTATCGATACCATTTTTCTTTTATAACCTCCCTCCCTTCCTCCTCTCTCTCTCTCTCTCTCTCTCTCTCTCTCTCTCTCTCTCTCCCTGACAGGTTTAGCAAAGATAGAGATCCAGAAATAAATTGAAGTAAAGGTTAAGAAAATGCAGGAAAAAGTGAGAAGCAGGAATAAGAGAAGTGAAAGAAAATGAGGAAATAGTCAAATGAGAGAGAGAGAGAGAGAGAGAGAGAGAGAGAGAGAGAGAGAGACAGACAGACAGACAGACAGACAGAGAGAGAGAGAGAGAAGAAGAAGAAGATGATGAGAGTAGGAGAAAAATGGAGTGCGAAAAGAAAAACGGGAAGATGGAGTGAAAGAAGATGAATGGAAAATCATTAGAGATAATGAGTGGAGCAAAGAGAGAGAGAGAGAGAGAGAGAGAGAGAGGCAAGTGCAGAGGTATGAGCAGAAGTTAAAAAAAAAAAAAAAGAGGAAAAAAGGAAGGAGATATATTACAGAAAAAGAAAAGTAAGAGATATGAAGAATATGGACGTTGGTGTACAGTACATGGATGAGGAGGAGGAGAAAGAAACAAACTGTAGGGAAAAAAGACAGAAACTGATTAAGAGGAATGCTGAAGGAGAAGGAGTTAAAGTCAATTTGCAGAAAAATGAAATACAAGGGAATGTTACAAATTGCAGAAAAATGAGATAGAAAATAGGAGGAATTCTGTTGGATGTGGAGGAGATGGAAGAAGAAGCGGAGATGGAAAAAGAAGAAGAGGAAGATGAGAAGGAGGAAGAGGTGGCATGGGAGGAAGCAGGTGAAGGCGACGGCAACAAAGTTAATGTGATGTGGGATATTTCTCAAGCCTGAAACCAGACCAGGTGTGTTAGTGTGTCTCCCTTCTCAGGACTTTCTCTATATCTGTTTTCTTTTTCATAATTTTGTCTTTGAGGTTTTCTCTTTTTTCCTCTTACTTTTCTGTTCGTTTCTTTTTTCTTAATGTTCCACATTTTTTTTTTTTTTTTTTTTTTGGTGGAGGTAACTCCATAGTTTACAGCAGTTTTCAACTTTAATTTATTGAATTATTTTTTTCGTTATCTCATTTTAACTGAGATTTTTCGGTTTCATTTTAGCTGTTTTCTCCTGGTGCTGCAGTAAATAACGACTTCCAAGATGTGCTTTTCATTAGATGAACCGGTTAGATTTTTGAAGATCATTCCCACATTTCCATACCACTAATTTCTCTCGTTAAGACAGTTTCTCGACAACTTTTATTAACCTTTTCTTTTTTTGTATAGATATGACATTTTTATTTCTTTTCCTTAATGATTCTAAACCGATCATTAAAATCATTCCAGCCTTGTTTTTCATACAACTTATTTCTTTCTAAAAAGCCCACCAAAACTCCACTAAATTATCACGTTTTATCACATAATTATACTGCTTCACTTCACTGTACAATTTCGGACAACTGTATCGATCCTGTTATTGCTCCAATAATTCTGAAACACTCATAATACTCTCAGAAGTCCCTTGAGCTACATAGACGGTATGCCAATCACTGTCTCAAAAATCATTGTTCGCTGTCTTTATTAAGTATATAGAAGTGAATCTGTATTTATGTCCGAAATTGTACAGTTTCGGACATAAAGATCCATATTCTCATGGCATGAGGAGGCTCCTTAACACCTGCTCCTCAACGACTTAGTATTGGATATGGTTGTTTAAGATCTTTTTTGGTCGTAATTTAAAGAGTGTGGCGATATTACAAGGATTGAAAATAACATAAAATAGGACAGTAAGGTGTAATAAGCAGAAAAGTACGAAATACACACACACACACACACACACACACACACACGCATTACATTCACATTCCCCCTCTCTCTCTCTCTCTCTCTCTCTCTCTCTCTCTCTCTCGATTTAGAAAAATATAAGAGTAAAGATCGTGAGTGAAAGTGAAGAAAACAGTAAAGCGACTGATTAAAGAGCTAAAGAGTGAGGAAGAGTGATAAGGTGATAGCAAAGACCGAGAGAGTGAGAATAGTGTGACACTGGCAGTAAAGAGAGTGATAGCAAAGTAATAAAAGAAAGAGCAACAGTAGAAAGGAAAACAGTATAAGTAACAGTGAAGAGTGTGACAGAGAGAAATAAAGAATATGAAAAAGAACAAAAACAGCAACAGAATAGAGAGAAATGGTAAGAGTAACAAGAAAGAAAATACAGAGGTTAAGAAAAAGACGAAAAGTAACAGTAAAAAGAAAAAAAGCGAGAGTAACAGAAAAGAGAGTGATAAGAGGAGAAAACAACAATATTAAGAGTAAAGCAGGAGTGAAGTACAGGCCAGATCTCATAACTCAAATGACCTATAATCTCTCCCTTCCTCTTCACCCATGAAAAGTGAGTATTTTGTTTGTGAAATATGCAAGAGGTGAAGGTAAGCTAGGTTAGGCAAGTTAGGTTAGCCTGGTTAGGTTAGGTTAGGTTAGACTAGGTTGGGTTGGGTTAAACAATAAGAGAGAGTGCAATAAGAGGAGTACTAGTACAAAGACAAAGAGTAATGGGAGATTAAAGAGTGAAAGCAAGGAAAATGGCAGAGACAGTATGATGGTGACGATAGTGAAAGAGTGAGATGGAGTAATTAACTTTAACTACTTATGTAGTGACAGTATAAAGCCTCACTATAAATAATGTAGGAATTAACCAGAATAAAAAAAAAAAACTCCTATAAAAAGAAGAGTGAAGCAAAATATAAAACTCAACTCAAAGCAAAATAGAACTCCCTACTCAAAGCAAAAGATGGAACTCTAAGCTGAAAGAAAAAGAACTCACACCCCAAAGCAAAATAAGGAACTCTCAACTCAGAACAAAAAATGGAACTCTCAGCTCAAAGCAAAAGATAGAACATTTTCCTTCAAAACAAAACACAGAACTCTCAACTCAAAAGATAGAACTCATAACTTAAAGCAAACAATAGAACACTCAACTCAAGGGTATTCCAAACGACCTACCTTCTCACTTTTCCTCTTCACCTTACAAGTGTTAGTATTTTCCCTGTGAGGTGCGCATGAAGCAAGTTTCTGATGGGTATTGCATAGGAAGGGAGGAGGAAGAAGAGGACTGGGTGATAATGTGCAATCGTTGGCATAAGTTGGTGTTTCAAGACTCCTCCTACCCGTATACACGTATTGGTGGGAAAGAGGATGGTGATGATGATGAGGAGGAGGAGGACGAGGAAAAGGAAAGAAAGGATGATGAAGAAAAGAATGATGATGATAATGATGATGATGATGATGATTATGATGATGATGATCCAGGTCACAATCCTTGAATTACAATAATTACAAATTTACATAAAGGAAAAAAAACGAAAACGAAAATAAACCTTAAAAAAAGTTAGAATGGGTGCAAATTTTGTCACAGGAAAAATGCCCAAAACAAATACTGTATTAATGCGAAAATAAAGAATAAAAATCGGGATAGATGGTAACCAGAAATAATCCATTATCGACTTGTGTCAGGAAATTCCAAATAACAAGCAGAAAAATAGTAAAGCATTAGCGGTGAAAACGCAGTCGTCTGAGAGAGAGAGAGAGAGAGAGAGAGAGAGAGAGAGAGAGAGAGAGAGAGAGAGTGAATATTGTAAGTATACAGGTCCCCCCCCCTCTCTCTCTCTCTCTCTCTCTCTCCCCCCATGAAGCTAGTTTCCTCCAACGCTAGACAGGTGTGTGAAATAAACTACACAGGAATCTGACGATTTAAGTTTGCTCTAATCTAATAATTTTACTAACATTCTTATTCTTATTCTTATTATTAGTCTCGTATGGATGTAAGGCTACGGTGTACCATGAAAATAAAAAGTCCAGAGTGAGAGCAGTGGAGATGGGACTGTTGATGAATGTACTGTATGTGGAGTAAAGAGAGTGGATAGGATACGAAATAATGTGATTCGTGAAAGTTGCGGAGTGAAGAAATTTGTGGACACCAGAATCGAGGAGAGTGTACTGAGATGGCATGGTCATGTGGAGAGAATGGATAACAATAGAGTGGTGAGAAAGATATATCTGAGCCAATCTGAAGGAGGGAGGAGAAGCTAGAGGGATATGGTGGATGAGTGTGTGAGGAAGAGAGGTATGGAAGTCGGTGAGGCTAGGGAACTGACAAGAGATCGAGCTGGCTGGATGAATGTTGCGAAAAGTGCCTGATCAGGGATTTGGCACCCCTTTTGAACATGACAGCGTCCGGATTGACTCTATTGGATACGTTTATGTGAAGCTACGGGATGCGGTGAAAGTTTTTGGAGTATTAGATAGAACCAGGATTCCGTGGACTTGAATGATGAGTGAATGGAAGCGTGGCCCATTGGACTGGGCAAACTTAGGCTGTCTGGACGTTGCTTCTCCTCACCCTAGTCTAGAGTGAGAAAGTAGGTCCAGGTGATGATGATGAATTAGTCGCAGTAGCAGCGTTACGACCACGACTAATACCACTGTTATTGTTGTTGTTGTGTCCCCAAGCTGATCTAAATTTGAATCCAAGGGATTACAGTTTGAAGGTGCATTGCTCCTTGAATCCAGCATTCACGCAACAAAATGTAGGAAAGGGGTTGAGGGACATTTTTATGACTGGGCAGTAGAGCCACCCGGATATACTGATGCCACCACACGAAGGCATCCCTGACCAGCACCGTCATTGTAGTAGGGATTAAATGTGATAAATATTATATAAATTTTCTTTATCATTTGATCCAATCACTAATCTTATTTTTCATGGTTATTACGTTATATAGCCGTATTCGGAACACTTTACTGCTCATTCTTTTTTTCATATTAATCACGTGTTTTCCAGTCCAATTCGCTCCCCCCATCCAGTCGCTCCCTGATTTCAGATATGAAACAACATCCAGATTATCACATTTACAGCAGGAATATAGAATTGTATTGCCCCATGCAGTACAGAGCTGCAACTTTTAGAATGGCTCTCTCCCTCTTTCCGCCAATATTATCACTTCAACATTTCATTGTTATTAGAGGAGGAAAATGAAATACCGATATATAAATGTATATATATATTGTTACATAGCCTATGATTTCATCATCCTTTGTGTAATTTTAACGCACAGTATGCTGCATGTTTGATCACGAGCGTGTTCTGCCTCAGTTCCCCCCTTCTACCGTTATAGTAGAGTAAGTCGACATTTCTGTTATTCAGTGCGGGATTGTCTTCTCTTTGTCCCCATGGCTTCATTTGCGCGTCCTTATTACAAGTTGTATCAAGCTCTCCTGGCCCCTATATAATGAGCTCAGTCTCTGCATCATTGCCACTTAGATCTGCTCCTCATTTTGTTCACATCTCTGTCCTCCCCTGTACAATTATTATTATTGTGAGTGCTCAAGAAATCTCCAAACATCTAGCACCTGTGTGTAATTTGAGTATAACTGTTGTTGTATTTTTTCTTGTACTGTGTAGCATAAGGTTAATTCTTAGGCCTAGTGAGGTTTTGATTAATGTTGGGTTGTGTCAGTTATTTTTGATAATAGTTTGTATCTGTAATTATTTATCTGGCATTCACTGAGTATTATCTGGTATCTCATTTTATCAGGGCTGACTTAGATAAATTTACTCTTGCTAATTTCGTGTTAATAGAGGCTATTGCAGTTAACCATATATTTAACCTGTTTTTGCCATTACATTATCCTTATGAGTCCTGAATGTTTTGTTGTTAATTTAAGCATTAAACTTTAACTTGTAATTTTACCTAACTCTTTTGTTTTGAACCTGGAACTTTACGGGACAGTAGTGACTCTTCGTATTCTCACTTAAAGTGTACATTATCTTTCTCTGTTCCGTAACATAAATTTGGCGACCTCATATCAGGATATTCAGGATATTATCATAAGGATATTGTTTGATATTTTGTGACTGTGATATATTCATGATGGCTACTATTTCTACACTTGATGAAGCCAGGGATTTTTTGTCAAATGTGCAAACAGTGTGTGATATAGAAAACAGAACAAAGAATGAACTTAAGCTTGTTGCTCAACAATTGGGAATTGCAGTTCACTCTCATCATTCTAAAGATCAAATTGTTGGCATGATTAATAAAAGCTTGTTTAATGTAACTCCTCCAAATGAGCAAACGCAGATTGAATTAGCTAAGTTACGGCTAGCCCTGCAGGAGGCTAAGTCTAAGGAGGCTGAATTTCAGGCAAAAGCTAAGGAGGCTGACGCACAAGTTGAACTTGCTAGGATTCAGGCAGACCATGAGTATCGCATGAAACAAGGTGGAACTGGATCATCTAGCTCTGATGATTTTGATGTGGCTAAAAATGTTAAACTTGTCCCTCCTTTTAATGAATCTGATTTAACAAAGTATTTTCAGTTGTTTGAGAGGGTAGCTACAGGTTTTAATTGGCCTAAGGAGTATTGGCCAGTACTCCTTCAAACTGTTCTCACCGGTAAAGCTCAAGTGACTTATGCATCTTTGCCTCAGGATCAGTCTGATAATTATGATGTAGTTAAGAGCTTGATTCTTAAGGCCTATGAGCTTGTTCCTGAAGCCTATAGAGTAAAATTTAGGACAACTTACAAGCAAGATAAGCAATCCCATGTTGAGTATGCAAAAATCAAAGAAGATTTGTTAGAGCAGTGGTTAAATTCTAAGAATGTGGATTCTGATTTTGGTAAATATAAGCAGATGATTTTGCTGGAGGATTTCAAAAGGTGTATTAGTAAAGATGCAAGCCTATATCTTGATGAGAAAAGAATAGATAATTTGTCTGATGCTGCAGTTTTAGCTGATGAGTATGTTCTCACTCACAAGAGATATTTTAGAGGAAAAAGGAAAGCTGAGAGTAAGTACGTTGCCTCTACTCAGAGTACAGGTAACAGGAAAGAGAATAAGGATGATGTTTCTCAGGAAGTAAATACCAGCTTCACCTCTAGATTTCAGAAAAGTAAATGTACTTATTGTAGTAAGCTTGGTCATACTACGAAGAGATGTTTCAGGTGACAGCGTGATGTGAACAAAAAGGAGTCTTTAAATATTCAGTCAATTGGTCTAGTGTCCACTCTTGAGAGTTCCCAGAATTCTTTAACTGAGTTAACTGAACCTGCTTTGAGGGGTAACTTAAATTCTCATGATGGAGCTCCTCTTTTGAGCAGTAACGTGGGTGACACTCTCAAGAGTTTATGTGCTAATTTCCTGTCTGATGGTTTTGTCAGTCCTCTGGACAGTAATGACAGGAAATCAGTTCAAATATATCGTGATACAGGTGCTTGCCAATCCCTTATGCTGACCAGTGTTCTAGGCCCTAATGTTAATTCCTCTGATGAAACTGTAATCTTACAAGGTGTAGGGAATAATTACTTCTCTGTTCCTCTGTGCAGAGTGAATTTAGAGTCTGGTTTTGTTAATGGTTCTGTTATGGTTGGGTTGGTTGAGACACTCCCAATGTCAGGTGTAACTTTCTTACTTGGAAATGATATTGGTGGAAGTCAAGTGTGTCCAGCTCCTCAGTTGTCTAGTGAGCCAGTGGTTGCGGCCCAGGATTGTGATGTCCCTGATGTGTTCCCTGCATGTGCTGTCACTAGGGCTAAGTCTAAAGTTACTGGTGATTTAGAGGATAATGATGATGATGATGTTATCCTAGCTGACACTTTTCTTGCTAATTTGGACCACTCACCAGATGAGGCAGTACCCCGTAGTGTTGATAATTTGTCTCGTCAAGAGTTGGTTGAGTTGCAGGTTGCTGACCCTGAGTTGAAAGGTCTAGCTAACTCTGCTTGCAGTGAGGAAGAGTCAGCTGGTGCTTCTACTTGTTATTATGTAAAGTCAGGAGTACTTATGAGGAAGTGGAGACCCCCAACAGCATCAGCCGACTGTGAATGGGAGGTTGTACATCAAGTTGTCATCCCTCGTGTTTGTAGGCAGGATATCATTCGAGTGGCTCATGATTCCAGTTTGGCAGGACACCTTGGAGTGAGGAAGACTGTGGCACGCATTTTGAAACACTTCTACTGGCCAGGTATCTTCAGGGATGTTTCCTGGTATTGTAAGTCTTGTCACACCTGTCAAGTTGTGGGGAAGTGTAATCAGACCGAAAAGGTTGCACCTCTAGTTCCCATTCCTCCTTTTGAGGCGCCTTTCACCCGTGTGTTGGTGGATATTGTGGGCCCTCTTCCTAAGACTTCTTCAGGATTTTCTTATGTGTTGACCATGATTGATATGGCTACTCGTTATCCTGAAGCCATTCCACTTAGAAATATCTCAGCAAAGAACGTGGTTAAGGAAATGCTAGGGTTCTTCACAAAGTTTGGTCTGCCCAAGGAGGTACAGTCAGACCGGGGAAGTAATTTCATGTCAAACGTTTTCAAACAGTCTCTGAAAGAGTTGGGCATCACCCAGATCATGTCTTCAGCTTACCATCCCCAGACCCAAGGAGCGTTGGAGAGATATCATCAAATACTCAAATCGATGCTCAAGAAATACTGTTTGGAACATCAGAAAGACTGGGATAAAGGTCTTCCATTCGTTGTGTTTGCTGCAAGAGAATCTCCAAATGAATCACTGGACTTCTCACCTTTTGAACTACTGTTTGGCCATGAAGTAAGAGGACCCCTTAAGCTACTCAAGGAATGCTGGCTGTCGGAGGAAGATGACGTCAACCTGCTGGAGTATGTGATGAAGTTCAAAGAACGGCTGTCCACTGCTTTACAGCTGGCGAGAGAGAATTTAGGAGCTGCTCAGGAGAAGATGAAGACTTGGTATGATAAGAAGTCCAGGTTACGCCACTTTCAGCCAGGAGATCAGGTTTTGATTCTGCTACCAGTTCATGGGCAACCTCTTCAAGCCAAGTTTAGTGGTCCTTATTTCGTGGAGAAGAAACTCAGTGATGTCAACTATGTCATCGCCACACCAGATCGTAGAAAGAGCAAGCAACTATGTCACATCAACATGCTAAAGTTATATCACAGGCGGGACGAAAATAATCCAGTCTGCACTGTAGCTGTTCCACCCGAGTCTGCAAGTGAAGTTCTCCCATGCAGTATGAGCCTGAGTGATAGTTTGGGGAAGAATCCTGATATCATGAATGATCTCCAGACTAAGCTTTCTCATCTACCTCCAAAGGAAAGGCAGGAGTTTTCGGCATTACTGCAGGAGTACCCGCAAGTGTTCCGTGCCACTCCAGGAAGAACCACTGTGTTGATGCATGATGTCGATGTTGGAGACGCAAAGCCAATTAAATTGCCTCCTTACCGTGTGAACCCAGTGAAAGTTCCTCTCATCCAGAAGGAGCTTGGCTACCTGTTGGACCACAAGATGATTGGGCCCTGTCAGAGCGAGTGGAGTTCTCCTGTCACTCTAGTCCCTAAGCCAGGTGGGTCACAGAGGCTTTGCATCGACTACAGACGTGTTAATCAGATAACCAAAACAGACACTTACCCTCTCCCTCGTGTGGAAGATTGCATAGACAAGATCGGAAAGGCTAGGTACATAAGTAAGTTTGATTTGTTAAAGGGATACTGGCAAGTACCTATGACTGAACGTGCTAGGGAGATCTCATGTTTTGCAACACTAGGAAAGGCTTTTGCATGTTCTGTAATGCCGTATGGTATGAAGAATGCACCAGCCACATTTCAGAAGCTCATGAATGTTGTAACAGAGGGTTTGGCAGGGTGTGTTGTTTATATTGATGATGTATTAATCTTCAGTGACAACTGGAAAGATCACCTATGCCATGTCAGTAAATTTCTTGACCGTTTAGTTCATGCTAATCTTGTAGCTAATTTATCAAAGTGTGAGTTTGGTCAAGCTAAAGTTCAGTACCTTGGGTATGTAATTGGTGATGGACATGTTGCACCACCAGGAGCTAAGGTTCAGGTTATAAGTGATCTTCCCAGACCTAAAAGTAGGAAAGAGCTACAAAGATTTTTGGGAATGGTAGGTTATTACAGGAGATTTGTTCTCAACTTTTGTATTCTTGTATCACCACTTACAGACCTACTGAAAAAGGGAGTTGAATTTGTCTGGACCGATAACTGTGAATCCTCTTTCAACAAACTTAAAGCTATTCTATTAAGTCAGCCAGTGCTCGCTACTCCAAATTTTGCTAAGCCTTTTAAGATGGCTGTTGATGCAAGTGATACAGGAGCTGGGGGCTGTTTTGCTGCAAGAGGATGATCAGGGTATTGAACATCCTGTATCTTATTACAGTAAGAAGTTCACTCCACCTCAAAAGAACTACTCAACTATTGAGAAAGAGCTTTTGGCCTTGATTTTGGGTTTACAGCATTTTTCATTTTATTTGTGTTCTGGTTTTGACCCCATAGTCATTTATACCGATCATAACCCACTGAAATTCCTTAGTAAGTTTAAAGATAAAAATCAGAGATTGACAAGATGGAGTCTACTTCTTCAGGAGTATTCATTAGACATACAACATGTCAAGGGGAAAGAAAATGTTATTGCAGATTGCTTATCTAGACTTTAGACAGATTGTTTTAGAGTAATAAGAAATTTCCTTTGTAAATTTCTTTTTCTTTGTGGGGAGGTGTTACATAGCCTATGATTTCATCATCCTTTGTGTAATTTTAACGCACAGTATGCTGCATGTTTGATCACGAGCGTGTTCTGCCTCAGTTCCCCCCTTCTACCGTTATAGTAGAGTAAGTCGACATTTCTGTTATTCAGTGCGGGATTGTCTTCTCTTTATCCCCATGGCTTCATTTGCGCGTCCTTATTACAAGTTGTATCAAGCTCTCCTGGCCCCTATATAATGAGCTCAGTCTCTGCATCATTGCCACTTAGATCTGCTCCTCATTTTGTTCACATCTCTGTCCTCCCCTGTACAATTATTATTATTGTGAGTGCTCAAGAAATCTCCAAACATCTAGCACCTGTGTGTAATTTGAGTATAACTGTTGTTTTATTTTTTCTTGTACTGTGTAGTATAAGGTTAATTCTTAGGCCTAGTGAGGTTTTGATTAATGTTGGGTTGTGTCAGTTATTTTTGATAATAGTTTGTATCTGTAATTATTTATTTGGCATTCACTGAGTATTATCTGGTATCTCATTTTATCAGGGCTGACTTAGATAAATTTACTCTTGCTAATTTCGTGTTAATAGAGGCTATTGCAGTTAACCATATATTTAACCTGTTTTTGCCATTACATTATCCTTATGAGTCCTGAATGTTTTGTTGTTAATTTAAGCATTAAACTTTAACTTGTAATTTTACCTAACTCTTTTGTTTTGAACCTGGAACTTTACGGGACAGTAGTGACTCTTCGTATTCTCACTTAAAGTGTACATTATCTTTCTCTGTTCCGTAACAATATATATATATATATATATATATATATATATATATATATATATATATATATATATATATATTGTTACATAGCCTATGATTTCATCATCCTTTGTGTAATTTTAACGCACAGTATGCTGCATGTTTGATCACGAGCGTGTTCTGCCTCAGTTCCCCCCTTCTACCGTTATAGTAAAGTAAGTCGTTCTCTCTGTTATACTTTGCGGGATTTTTAGCTCTCTGTCCCCATGGCTTCATTTGCGCGTCCTTATTACAAGTTGTATCAAGCTCTGCCGGCCCCTATATAATGAGCTCAGTCTCTGCATCATTGCCACTTAGATCTGCTCCTCATTTTGTTCACTCTCTGTCCTCCCCTGTACAGATATTATTATTGTGAGTGCTCAAGAAATCTCCAACCATCTAGCAGCTGTGTGTAATTTGAGTATAACTGTTGTTGAATTTTTTCTTGTACTGTATAGCATAAGTTTAATTTGTAGGCCTAGTGAAGTTTTTGTAATTCGTGTGGGGTTCTTTATGTCAGTTATTTTTGATAATAGTTTGTATCTGTAATTATTTATCTGGCATTCACTGAGTATTATCTGTTATCTCATTTTATCAGGGCTGACTTAGATAAATTTACTCTTGCTAATTTCGTGTTAATAGAGGCTATTGCAGTTAACCATATATTTAACCTGTTTTTGCCATTACATTATCCTTATGAGTTCTGAATGTTTTGTTGTTAGTTTGTGTATTAAACTTTAACTTGTAATTTTACCTAACTCTTTTGTTTTGAACCTGGAACTTTACGGGACAGTAGTGACTCTTCGTATTCTCACTTAAAGTGTACATTATCTTTCTCTGTTCCGTAACATAAATTTGGCGACCTCATATCAGGATATTCAGGATATTATCATAAGGATATTGTTTGATATTTTGTGACTGTGATATATTCATGATGGCTACTATTTCTACACTTGATGAAGCCAAAGATTTTTTGTCAAATGTGCAAACAGTGTGTGATATAGAAAACAGAACAAAGAATGAACTTAAGCTTGTTGCTCAACAATTGGGAATTGCTGTTCGCTCTCATCATTCTAAAGATCAAATTGTTGACATGATTAATGAAAGCTTGTTTAATGTAACTCCTCCAAATGAGCAAACGCAGATTGAATTAGCTAAGTTACAGCTAGCCCTGCAGGAGGCTAAGGCTAAGGAGGCGGAGTCTCGTCTGAAGGAAGCTGAATTTCAGGCAAAAGCTAAGGAGGCTGAGGCACAAGTTGAAATTGCTAGGATTCAGGCAGACCATGAGTATCGCATGAAACAAGGTGGAACTGGATCATCTAGCTCTGATGATTTTGATGTGGCTAAAAATGTTAAACTTGTCCCTCCTTTTAATGAATCTGATTTAACTAAGTATTTTCAGTTGTTTGAGAGGGTAGCTACAGGTTTTAATTGGCCTAAGGAGTATTGGCCAGTACTCCTTCAAACTGTTCTCACCGGTAAAGCTCAAGTGACTTATGCATCTTTGCCTCAGGATCAATGTGATAATTATGATGTAGTTAAGAGCTTGATTCTTAAGGCCTATGAGCTTGTTCCTGAAGCCTATAGAGTAAAATTTAGGACAACTTATAAGCAAGATAAGCAATCCCATGTTGAGTATGCAAAAATCAAAGAAGATCTGTTAGAGCAGTGGTTAAATTCTAGGAATGTGGATTCTGATTTTGGTAAATTTAAGCAGATGATTTTGCTGGAGGATTTCAAATGGTGTATTTATAAAGATGTAAGCCTATATCTTGATGAGAAAAGAATAGATAATTTGTCTGATGCTGCAGTTTTAGCTGATGAGTATGTTCTCACTCACAAGAGATATTCTAGAGAAAAAGGGAAAGCTGAGAGTAAGTACGTTGCCTCTACTCAGAGTACAGGTAACAGGAAAGAGAATAAGGATGATGTTTCTCAGGAAGTAAATACCAGCTTCACCTCTAGATTTCAGAAAAGTAAATGTACTTATTGTAGTAAGCTTGGTCATACTACGGAGAGATGTTTCAGGAGACAGCGTGATGTGAACAAAAAGGAGTCTTTAAATATTCAGTCAATTGGTCTAGTGTCCACTCTTGAGAGTTCCCAGAATTCTTTAACTGAGTTAATTGAACCTGTTTTGAGGGGTAACTTAAATTCTCATGATGGAGCTCCTCTTTTGAGCAGTAACGTGGGCGACACTCTCAAGAGTTCATGTGCTAATTTCCTGTCTGATGGTTTTGTCAGTCCTCTGGACAGTAATGACAGGAAATCAGTTAAAATATATCGTGATACAGGTGCTTGCCAATCCCTTATGCTGACCAGTGTTCTAGGCTCTAATTTTAATTCCTCTGATGAAACTGTAATCTTACAAGGTGTAGGGAATAATTACTTCTCTGTTCCTCTGTGCAGAGTGAATTTAGAGTCTGGTTTTGTTAATGGTTCTGTTATGGTTGGGTTGGTTGAGACACTCCCAATGTCAGGTGTAACTTTCTTACTTGGAAATGATATTGGTGGAAGTCAAGTGTGTCCAGCTCCTCAGTTGTCTAGTGAGCCAGTGGCTGCGTCCCAGGATTGTGATGTCCCTGATGTGTTCCCTGCTTGTGCTGTCACTAGGGCTAAGTCTAAAGTTACTGGTGATTTAGAGGATAATGATGATGATGATGTTATCCTAGCTGACACTTTTCTTGCTAATTTGGACCACTCACCAGATGAGGCAGTACCCCGTAGTGTTGATAATTTGTCTCGTCAAGAGTTGGTTGAGTTGCAGGTTGCTGACCATGAGTTGAAAGGTCTAGCTAACTCTGCTTACAGTGAAGAAGAGTCAGCCGGTGCTTCTACTTGTTATTATGTAAAGTCAGGAGTACTTATGAGGAAGTGGAGACCCCCAACAGCATCAGCCGACTGTGAATGGGAGGTTGTACATCAAGTTGTCATCCCTCGTGTTTGTAGGCAGGATATCATTCGAGTGGCTCATGATTCCAGTTTGGCAGGACACCTTGGAGTGAGGAAGACTGTGGCACGCATTTTGAAACACTTCTACTGGCCAGGTATCTTCAGGGATGTTTCCTGGTATTGTAAGTCTTGTCACACCTGTCAAGTTGTGGGGAAGTGTAATCAGACCGAAAAGGTTGCACCTCTAGTTCCCATTCCTCCTTTTGAGGCGCCTTTCACCCGTGTGTTGGTGGATATTGTGGGCCCTCTTCCTAAGACTTCTTCAGGATTTTCTTATGTGTTGACCATGATTGATATGACTACTCGTTATCCTGAAGCCATTCCACTTAGAAATATCTCAGCAAAGAACGTGGTTAAGGAAATGCTAGGGTTCTTCACAAAGTTTGGTCTGCCCAAGGAGGTACAGTCAGACCGGGGAAGTAATTTCATGTCAAATGTTTTCAAGCAGTCTCTGAAAGAGTTGGGCATCACCCAGATCACGTCTTCAGCTTACCATCCCCAGACCCAAGGAGCGTTGGAGAGATATCGTCAAACACTCAAATCGATGCTCAAGAAATACTGTTTGGAACATCAGAAAGACTGGGATAAAGGTCTTCCATTCGTTGTGTTTGCCGTAAGAGAATCTCCAAATGAATCACTGGGCTTCTCACCCTTTGAACTACTGTTTGGCCATGAAGTAAGAGGACCCCTTAAGTTACTCAAGGAATGCTGGCTGTCGGAGGAAGATGACGTCAACCTGCTGGAGTATGTGATGAAGTTCAAAGAACGGCTGTCCACTGCTTTACAGCTGGCGAGAGAGAATTTAGGAGCTGCTCAGGAGAAGATGAAGACTTGGTATGATAAGAAGTCCAGGTTACGCCACTTTCAGCCAGGAGATCAGGTTTTGATTCTGCTACCAGTTCATGGGCAACCTCTTCAAGCCAAGTTTAGTGGCCCCTATTTCGTGGAGAAGAAACTCAGTGATGTGAACTATGTCATCGCCACACCAGATCGTAGAAAGAGCAAGCAACTTTGTCACATCAACATGCTAAAGTTATATCACAGGCGGGACGAAAATAATCCAGTCTGCACTGTAGCTGTTCCACCCGAGTCTGCAAGTGAAGTTCTCCCATGCAGTATGAGCCTGAGTGATAGTTTGGGGAAGAATCCTGATATCATGAATGATCTCCAGACTAAGCTTTCTCATCTACCACCCAAGGAAAGGCAGGAGTTTTCGGCATTACTGCAGGAGTACCCGCAAGTGTTCCGTGCTACTCCAGGAAGAACCACTGTGTTGATGCATGATGTCGATGTTGGAGACGCAAAGCCAATTAAATTGCCTCCTTACCGTGTGAACCCAGTGAAAGTTCCTCTCATCCAGAAGGAGCTTGGCTACCTGTTGGACCACAAGATGATTGAGCCCTGTCAGAGCGAGTGGAGTTCTCCTGTCACTCTAGTCCCTAAGCCAGGTGGGTCACAGAGGCTTTGCATCGACTACAGACGTGTTAATTAGATAACCAAAACAGACACTTACCCTCTCCCTCGTGTGGAAGATTGCATAGACAAGATCGGAAAGGCTAGGTACATAAGTAAGTTTGATTTGTTAAAGGGATACTGGCAAGTACCTATGACTGAACGTGCTAGGGAGATCTCATTTTTTGTAACATTAGGAAGGACCTTTGCATGGTCTGTAATGCCATATACAGATTGTTTTAGAATAATAAGAAATTTCCTTTGTAAATTTCTTTTTTCTTTGTGGGGAGGTGTTACATAGCCTATGATTTCATCATCCTTTGTGTAATTTTAACGCACAGTATGCTGCATGTTTGATCACGAGCGTGTTCTGCCTCAGTCCCCCCCTTCTACCGTTATAGTAGAGTAAGTCGTTCTCTCTGTTATACTTTGCGGGATTTTCAGCTCTCTGTCCCCATGGCTTCATTTGCGCGTCCTTATTACAAGTTGTATCAAGCTCTGCCGGCCCCTATATAATGAGCTCAGTCTCTGCATCATTGCCACTTAGATCTGCTCCTCATTTTGTTCACATCTCTGTCCTCCCCTGTATAGATATTATTATTGTGAGTGCTCAAGAAATCTCCAACCATCTAGCAGCTGTGTGTAATTTGAGTATAACTGTTGTTGCATTTTTTCTTGTACTGTATAGCATAAGTTTAATTTGTAGGCCTAGTGAAGTTTTTGTAATTCGTGTGGGGTTCTTTATGTCAGTCATTTTTGATAATAGTTTGTATCTGTAATTATTTATCTGGCATTCACTGAGTATTATCTGGTATCTCATTTTATCAGGGCTGACTTAGATAAATTTACTCTTGCTAATTTCGTGTTAATAGAGGCTATTGCAGTTAACCATATATTTAACCTGTTTTTGCCATTACATTATCCTTATGAGTTCTGAATGTTTTGTTGTTAGTTTGTGTATTAAACTTTAACTTGTAATTTTACCTAACTCTTTTGTTTTGAACCTGGAACTTTACGGGACAGTAGTGATTTTTAGCATTCTCACTTAAAGTGTACATTATCTTTCTCTGTTCCGTAACAATATATATATATATATATATATATATATATATATATATATATATATATATATATATATATAAATGTATATATATATATATATATATATATATATATATATATATATATATATATATATATATATATATATATATATATATATACATATATATCATCATCATCATCATCAGTCGTTGAGGTCCACTACAGGACCGGCCAATCCCTACCAAAGCAGGGACGATACAGCCAATGTATCTCTACCCAGTGGCTTAGGCTGTCTAGTAGAGACTGTATGTAGGGTGAGAAGTGCTTGTGATTATGATTGTAGTGCTGTAGTGGATTCGGATGTGTATGTAGTCTGTGAACCATGTGTAATCGGCCCGCCTTTAAGCCGATTGGGTGCAAGCATACTAGTATGCGACACTGGTTCAACCACAGCACCCCTTGTGTCGGCCAAAGTAGCAAATGGCTTGGTGAACGCTTCCCAAAGTTTTTCCAACTCTGGCAGGAGGCAAACCTGCGCTCACCAACGTGCAAAAAGCACACTCAACCACTGTACCACAGAGACTTCTATGTATATTGTTACGGAACAGAGAGAGATAATGAACACTGCAAGTGAGAATACTAAAATCACTACTGTCCCGCAGAGTTCCAGGTTCAAAACAAAAGAGTTTGGAAAAATTACAAGTTAAAGTTTAATGCTCAAACTAACAACTAAACATTCAGGACTCATAAGGATAATGTAATGGCAAAAAACAGGTTAAAATTATGGTTAACTGCAATAGCCTCTATTAACACGAAATTAGCAAGAGTAAATTTATCTAAGTCAGCCCTGATAAAATGAGAAAACCGGATAATGCTCAGTTAATGCAAGATATATTATTACAGATACAAAATATTATTAATGATGGCTGACATCAAAAACTCCACATGAATCACAAAAACCTCACCAGGCCCACGAATTAACACCTTATGCTATACAGTACAAGAAAAAATGTAATAACACTTATACTCAAATTACACAGCAGCTAGATGGTTGGAGACTTCCTGAGCACTCACAAAAATAATAACAACTATACAGGGGAGGACAGAGATGTGGACAAAATGAGGAGTAGATCTAAGTGGCAATTAATGCAGAGACTGAGCTCATTATATAGGGGCCGGCAGAGCTTGATACAACTTGTAAAAAGGACGCACAAATGAAGCCATAGGGGACAAAGAGTTGACACTCCTGCTCTGAACAACAGAAAGAACGACTTACTCTACTATAAGGGAGGAGAAGGGGGGAGTGAGGTAAAACACGGAAGCTTTGTCACTATGGAAGCCACGAGGCGAATCGTGATCAAACATGCAGCATACTGTACGTTAGAATTATACAAAGGATGATGAAATCATAGGCTATGTAACACTTCTCCACAAAAAAAAAAAGAAATTTACAAAGGAAATTTCTTATTACTCTAAAACAATCTGTCTAAAGGCTAGATAAGCAATCTGCAATAACATTTTCTTTCCCCTTGACGTGTTGTATATCTAATGAATACTCCTGAAGAAGTAGACTTCATCTTGTCAAACTCTGATATTTATCTTTAAACTTACTAAGGAATTTCAGTGGGTTATGATCGGTATAAATGACTATGGGGTCAAAACCAGAACACAAATAAAATGAAAAATGCTGTAAACCCAAGATCAAGGCCAAAAGCTCTTTCTCAATAGTTGAGTAGTTCTTTTGAGGTGGAGTGAACTTCTTACTGTAATAAGATACAGGGTGTTCAATACCCTGATCATCCTCTTGCAGCAAAACAGCCCCAGCTCCTGTATCACTTGCGTCAATAGCCATCTTAAAAGGCTTAGCAAAATTTGGAGTAGCGAACACTGGCTGACTTAATAGGATAGCTTTAAGTTTGCTGAAAGAGGATTCACAGTTATCGGTCCAGACAAATTTAACTCCCTTTTTCAGTAGGTCTTTAAGTTGTGATACAAGAATTGAAAAGTTAAGAACAAATCTCCTGTAATAACCTACCATTCCCAAAAATCTTTGTAGCTCTTTCCTACTTTTAGGTCTGGGAAGATCACTTATAACCTGAACCTTAGCTCCTGGTGGTGCAACATGTCCATCATCAATTATGTACCCAAGGTACTGAACTTTAGCTTGACCAAACTCACACTTTGATAAATTAGCTACAAGATTAGCCTGAACCAAACGCTCAAGAAATTTACTGACATGGCATAGGTGATCTTTCCAGTTGTCACTGAAGATTAATACATCATCAATATAAACAACACACCCTGCCAAACCCTCTGTTACAACATTCATGAGCTTCTGAAATGTGGCTGGTGCATTCTTCATACCATATGGCATTACAGAACATGCAAAAGTCTTTCCTAGTGTTACAAAACATGAGATCTCCCTAGCACGTTCAGTCATAGATACTTGCCAGTATCCCTTTAACAAATCAAACTTACTTATGTACCTAGCCTTTCCGATCTTATCTATGCAATCTTCCACGAGAGGGAGAGGGTAAGTGTCTGTTTTGGTTATCTGATTAACACGTCTGTAGTCGATGCAAAGCCGCTGTGACCCACCTGGCTTAGGGACTAGAGTGACAGGAGAACTCCACTCGCTCTGACAGGGCTCAATCATCTTGTAGTCCAACAGGTAGCCAAGCTCCTTCTGGACAAGAGGAACTTTCACTGGGTTCACACAGTAATTAGGCAGTTTAATTGGCTTTGCGTCTCCAACATCGACATCATGCATCAACACAGTGGTTCTTCCTGGAGTGGCACGGAACACTTGCGGGTACTCCTGCAGTAATGCCGATAACTCCTGCCTGTCCTCGGGAGGTAGATGAGAAAGCTTAGTCTGGAGATCATTCATGATATCAGGATTCTTCCCCAAACTATCACTCAGGCTCATGCTGCATGGGAGAACTTCACTTGCAGACTCGGGTGGAACAGCTACAGTGCAGACTGGGCTATTTTCGTCCCGCCTGTGATATAACTTTAGCATGTTAATGTGACAAAGTTGCTTGTTCTTTCTACGATCTGGTGTGGCGATGACATAGTTGACATCACTGAGTTTCTTCTCCACGAAATAAGGACCACTAAACTTGGCTTGAAGAGGTTGCCCATGCACCGGTAGCAGAATCAAAACCTGATCTCCTGGCTGAAAGTGGCGTAATCTGGACTTCTTATCATACCAAGTCTTCATCTTCTCCTGAGCAGCTCCTAAATTCTCTCTCGCCAGCTGTAAAGCAGTGGACAGCCGTTCTTTGAACTTCATCACATACTCCAGCAGGTTGACGTCATCTTCCTCCGACAGCCAGCATTCCTTGAGTAGCTTAAGGGGTCCTCTTACTTCATGGCCAAACAGTAGTTCAAAGGGTGAGAAGCCCAGTGATTCATTTGGAGATTCTCTTACGGCAAATACAACGAATGGAAGACCTTTATCCCAGTTTTTCTGATGTTCCAAACAGTATTTCTTGAGCATCGATTTGAGTGTTTGATGATATCTCTCCAATGCTCCTTGGGTCTGGGGATGGTAAGCTGAAGACGTGATCTGAGTGATGCCCAACTCTTTCAGAGACTGCTTGAAAACATTTGACATGAAATTACTTCCCCGGTCTGACTGTACCTCCTTGGACAGACAAAACTTGGTGAAGAACCCTAGCATTTCCTTAACCATGTTCTTTACTGAGATATTTCTAAGTGGAATGGCTTCAGGATAACGAGTAGCCATATCAATCAAGGTCAACACATAAGAAAATCCTGAAGAAGTCTTAGGAAGAGGGCCCACATTATCCACCAACACACGGGTGAATGGCGCCTCAAAAGGAGGAATGGGAACTAGAGGTGCAACCTTTTCGGTCTGATTACACTTCCCCACAACTTGACAGGTGTGACAAGACTTACAATACCAGGAAACATCTCTGAAGATACCTGGCCAGTAGACGTGTTTCAAAATGCGTGCCACAGTCTTCCTCACTCCAAGGTGTCCTGCCAAACTGGAATCATGAGCCACTCTAATGATATCCTGCCTACAAACACGAGGGATGACAACTTGATGTACAACCTCCCATTCACAGTCGGCTGATGCTGTTGGGGGTCTCCACTTCCTCTTAAGTACTCCTGACTTTATATAATAATAAGTAGAAGCACCAGCTGACTCTTCCTCACTGCAAGCAGAGTTAGCTAGACCTTTCAACTCAGGGTCAGCAACCTGCAACTCAACCAACTCTTGACGAGACAAATTATCAACACTACGGGGTACTGCCTCATCTGGTGAGTGGTCCAAATTAGCAAGAAAAGTGTCAGCTAGGATAACATCATCATCATCATTATCCTCTAAGTCACCAGAAAGCCCTAGTAACAGCACATGCAGAGAACATGTCAGGGATATCACAATCCTGGGTCGCAGTCATTGGTTCACTAGACAACTGAGGAGCTGGACACACTTGACTTCCACCAATATCATTTCCAAGTAAGAAAATTACACCTGACATTGGGAGTGTCTCAACCAACCCAACCATAATGGAACCATGAACAAAACCAGACTCTAAATTCACTCTGCACAGAGGGACAGAGAAGTAATTATTCCCTACACCTTGTAAGATTACAGTTTCATCAGAGGAATTAACATTAGAGCCTAGAACACTGGTCAGCATAAGGGATTGGCAAGCATCTGTATCACGATATATTTCAACTGATTTCCTGTTATTATTGTCCAAAGGACTGACAAAACCATCAGACAGGAAATTAGCATATGAACTCTTGAGAGTGTCACCCATGTTACTGCTCAAAAGAGGAGCTTCATCAAGAGAATTTAATTTATCCCTCAAAGCAGGTTCAGTTAACTCGGTTAAAGAATTCTGGGAACTCTCAAGAGTGGACACTAGACTAATTGACTGAATATTTAAAGACTCCTTTTTGTTCACATCACGCTGTCTCCTGAAACATTTCTCCGTAGTATGACCAAGCTTACTACAATAAGTACATTTACTTTTCTGAAATCTAGAGGTGGAGCTGGTATTTACTTCCTGAGAAACATCATCTTTATTCTCTTTCCTGTTACCTGTACTCTGAGTAGAGGCAACGTACTTACTCTCAGCTTTCCTTTTTTCTTTAGAATATCTCTTGTGAGTGAGAACATATTCATCAGCTAAAACTGCAGCATCAGACAAATTATCTATTCTTTTCTCATCAAGATATAGGCTTACATCTTTATTAATACACCTTTTGAAGTCCTCCAGCAAAATCATCTGCTTAAATTTATCATAATCAGAACCCACATTCTTAGAATTTAACCACTGCTCTAACAGATCTTCTTTGATTTTTGCACACTCAACATGGGATTGCTTATCTTGCTTATAAGTTGTCCTAAATTTTACTCTATAGGCTTCAGAAACAAGCTCATAGGCCTTAAGAATCAAGCTCTTAACTACATCATAATTATCAGATTGATCCTGAGGCAAAGATGCATAAGTTACTTGAGCTTTACCGGTGAGAACACTCTGTAGGAGTACTGGCCAATATTTTTGGGGCCAATTAAAACCTGTAGCTACCCTCTCAAACAACTGAAAACACTTTGTTAAATCAGATTCATTAAAAGGAGGGACAAGTTTAACATTTTTAGCCACATCAAAATCATCCGAGCTAGATGATCCAGTTCCACCTTGTTTCATGCGATACTCATGGTCTGCCTCAATCCTAGCAAGTTCAATTTGTGCCTCCTGAATACGAGCCTGAGACTCAGCCCCCTTAGCACGAGCCTCCTGCAGGGCTAGCTGTAACTTAGCTATTTCAATCTCCGTTTGCTCATCTGCAAGAGTTACATCAAACAAGCTTTTATTAATCATGCCAACAATTTGATCTTTAGAATGATGAGAGTGAACAGCATTTCCCAATTGTTGAGGAACAAGCTTAAGTTCATTCTTTGTTCTGTTTTCTACATCACACACTGTTTGTACATTTGACAAAAAATCTTTGGCTTCATCAAGCGTAGTAATAGTAGACATCATGAATAAATCATAGTCACAAAATATCAAGCAATATCCTTATGATAATATACTGAATATCCTGATAAGAGGTCGCCAAATTTATATTGCGGAACAGAGAGAGATAATGAACACTGCAAGTGAGAATTCTAAAATCACTACTATCCCGCAAAGTTCCAGGTTCAAAACAAAAGAGTTAGGTAAAATTACAAGTTAAAGTTTAATGCTCAAACTAACAACTAAACATTCAGGACTCGTAAGGATAATGTAATGGCAAAAAACAGGTTAAATATATGGTTAACTGCAATACCCTCTATTAACACGAAATTAGCAAGAGTAAATTTATCTAAGTCAGCCCTAATAAAATTAGAAAACCGGATAATGGTCAGTTAATGCAAGATATATTATTACAGATACAAAATATTATTAATGATGGCTGACATCAAAAACTCCACATGAATCACAAAAACCTTACCAGGCCCACGAATTAACACCTTATGCTATACAGTACAAGAAAAAATGTAATAACACTTATACTCAAATTACACAGCAGCTAGATGGTTGGAGACTTCCTGAGCACTCACAAAAATAATAACAACTGTACAGGGAAGGACAGAGATGTGAACAAAATGAGGAGTAGATCTAAGTGGCAATTAATGCAGAGACTGAGCTCATAATTTAGGGGCCGGCAGAGCTTGATACAACTTGTAAAAAGGATGCGCAAATGAAGCCATAGGGGACAAAGAGTTGACACTCCTGCTCTGACCAACAGAAAGAACGACTTACTCTACTATAAGGGAGGAGAAGGGGGGAGTGAGGTAGAACACGGAAGTTTGGTCACTATGGAAGCCACGAGGCGAATCGTGATCAAACATGCAGCATACTGTACGTTAGAATTATACAAAGGATGATGAAATCATAGGCTATGTAACAATATATATATATATATATATATATATATATATATATATATATATATATATATATATATATATATATATATATATATACTAACTGGTTCTGACAAAGAAATATTTCATGTTCCTGTACCTGAATAAAGCTTTTTGACTGCACCGCATATATATATATATATATATATATATATATATATATATATATATATATATATATATATATATGTATATATATATATATATATATATATATATATATATATATATATATATATATATATATATATTGTTACGGAACAGAGAAAGATAATCTATACTTTAAGAGAGAATACTAAAAATCACTACTGCCCCGTAAAGTTCCAGGTTCAAAACTAAAGAGTTAGGTAAAATTACAAGTTAAAGTTTAATGCTCAAACTAACAACAAAACATTCAGGACTCATAAGGATAATGTATTGGCAAAAACAGGTTAAATATATGGTTAACTGCAATACCCTCTGTTAACACGAAATTAGCATGAGTAAATTTATCTAAGTCAGCCCTGATAAAATGAAATACCAGATAATACTCAGTGAATGCAAGATATATTATTACAGATACAAAATATTATTAATAAAGGGTGACACCCAAAACACATGAATCACAAAAATCTTACTAGGCCTAAGAATCAACACCCTACGCTACACAGCAGAAAGAAAAAATGCAATAACACATATACTCAAATTACACAGCTGCTAGATGGCTGGAGACTTCCTGAGCACTCACAATAATAACAACTGTACAGGGGAGGACAGAGATGTGAACAAAATGAGGAGTAGATCTAAGTGGCAATTGATGCAGAGACTGAGGTCATTATATAGGGGCCGGCAGAGCTTGATACAACTTGTAAGGACGCGCAAATGAAGCCAGAGGGGACAAAGAGTTGACACTCCTGCTCTGAACAACAGAAAGAAAGACTTACTCTACTATAAGGGAGGAGGGAGGGAGTGAAGTAGAACACGCTCGTGATCATACATGCAGCATACTGTACGTTAGAATTACACAAAGGATGATGAAATCATAGGCTATGTAACACCTCCCCACAAAGAAAAAGAAATTTACAAAGGAATTTTCTTATTACTCTAAAACAACCTGTCTAAAGTCTAGATAAGCAATCTGCAATAACATTTTCTTTCCCCTTGACATGCTGTATGTATAATGAATACTCCTGAAGAAGTAGACTCCATCTTGTCAATCTCTGATATTTATCTTTAAACTTACAAAGGAATTTTAGTGGGTTATGATCGGTATATATGAGAATGGGGTCAAAACCAGAACACAAATAAAATGAAAAATACTGTAAACCCAAGATCAAGGCCAAAAGCTCTTTCTCAATAGTTGAGTAGTTCTTTTGAGGTGGAGTGAACTTCTTACTGTAATAAGATACAGGGTGTTCAATACCCTGATCATCCTCTTGCAGCAAAACAGCCCCAGCTCCTGTATCACTTGCATCAACAGCCATCTTAAAAGGCTTAGCAAAATTTGGAGTAGCGAGCACTGGCTGACTTAATAGGATAGCTTTAAGTTTGTTGAAAGAGGATTCACAGTTATCGGTCCAGACGAATTTAACTCCGTTTTTCAGTAGGTCTGTAAGCGGTGATACAAGAATTGAAAAGTTAAGAACAAATCTCCTGTAATAACCTACCATTCCCAAAAATCTTTCTAGCTCTTTCCTACTTTTAGGTCTGGGAAGATCACTTATAACCTGAACCTTAGCTCCTGGTGGTGCAACATGTCCATCACCAATTACGTACCCAAGGTACTGAACTTTAGCTTGACCAAACTCACACTTTGATAAATTAGCTACAAGATTAGCCTGAACCAAACGCTCAAGAAATTTACTGACATGGCATAGGTGATCTTTCCAGTTGTCACTGAAGATTAATACATCATCAATATAAACAACACACCCTGCCAAACCCTCTGTTACAACATTCATGAGCTTCTGAAATGTGGCTGGTGCATTCTTCATACCATATGGCATTACAGAACATGCAAAAGTCTTTCCTAGTGTTACAAAACATGAGATCTCCCTAGCACGTTCAGTCATAGGTACTTGCCAGTATCTCTTTAACAAATCAAACTTACTTATGTACCTAGCCTTTCCGATCTTGTCTATGCAATCTTCCAAGCAAGGGAGAGGGTAAGTGTCTGTTTTGGTTATCTGATTAACACGTCTGTAGTCAATGCAAAGCAGCTGTGACCCACCTGGCTTAGGGACTAGAGTGACAGGAGAACTCCACTCACTCTGATAGGGCTCAATCATCTTGTGGTCCAACAGGTAGCCAAGCTCCTTCTGGATGAGAGTAACTTTCACTGGGTTCACACAGTAAGGAGGCAGTTTAATTGGCTTTGTGTCTCCAACATCGAAGTCATCCATCAACACAGTGGTTCTTCCTGGAGTGGCACGGAACACTTGCGGGTACTCCTGCAGTAATGCCGATAACTCCTGCCTTTCCTCGGGAGGTAGATGAGGAAGCTTAGTCTGGAGATCATTCATGATATCAGGATTCTTCTCCAAACTATCACTCAGGCTCATGCTGCATGGGAGAACTTCACTTGCAGACTCGGGTGGAACAGCTACAGTGCAGACTGGGTTATTTTCGTCCTGCCTGTGATATAACTTTAGCATGTTGATGTGACAAAGTTGCTTGTTCTTTCTACGATCTGGTGTGGCGATGACATAGTTGACATCACTGAGTTTCTTCTCCACGAAATAAGGACCACTAAACTTGGCTTGAAGAGGTTGCCCATGCACCGGTAGCAGAATCAAAACCTAATCTCCTGGCTGAAGTGGCCTAACCTGGACTTCTTATCATACCAAGTCTTCATCTTCTCCTGAGCAGCTCCTAAATTCTCTCTCGCCAGCTGTAAAGCAGTGGACAGCCGTTCTTTGAACTTCATCACATACTCCAGCAGGTTGACGTCATCTTCCTCCGGCAGCCAGCATTCCTTGAGTAACTTAAGGGGTCCTCTTACTTCATGGCCAAACAGTAGTTCAAAAGGGTGAGAAGCCCAGTGATTCATTTGGAGATTCTCTTGCGGCAAACAAAACGAATAGAAGACCCTTATCCCAATCTCTCTGATGTTCCAAACAGCATTTCTTGAGCATCGACTTGAGTGCTTGATGACATCTCTCCAACGCTCCTTGAGTCTGGGGATGGCAAGCTGAAGACGCGATCTGGGTGATGCCCAACTCTTTCAGAGACCACTTGAAAACATTTGACATGAAATTACTTCCCCGGTCTGACTGTACCTCCTTGGGCAGACCAAACCTTGTGAAGAACCCTAGTATTTCCTTAACCACGTTCTTTGCTGAGATATTACTAAGTGGAATGGCTTTAGGATAACGAGTAGCCATATCAATCAGGGTCAACACATAAGAAAATCCTGAAGAAGTCTTAGGAAGAGGGCCCACAATATCCACCAACACAAGGGTGAATGGCGCCTCAAAAGGAGGAATGGGAACTAGAGGTGCAACCTTTTCGGTCTGATTACACTTCCCTACAACTTGACAGGTGTGACAAGACTTACAATACCAGGAAACATCCCTGAAGATACCTGGCCAGTAGAAGTGTTTCAAAATGCGTGCCACAGTCTTCCTCACTCCAAGGTGTCCTGCCAAACTGGAATCATGAGCCACTCTAATGATATCCTGCCTACAAACACGAGGGATGAGAACTTGATGTACAACCTCCCATTCACAGTCGGCTGATGCTGTTGGGGGTCTCCACTTCCTCATAAGTACTCCTGACTTTATAGACTTTATATAATAACAAGTAGAAGCACTAGCTGACTCTTCCTCACTGCAAGCAGAGTTAGCTAGACCTATCAACTCAGGGTCAGCAACCTGCAACTCAACCAACTCTTGACGAGACAAATTATCAACACTACGGGGTACTGCCTCATCTGGTGAGTGGTCCAAATTAGCAAGAAAAGTGTCAGCTAGGATAACATCATCATCAACATTATCCTGTAAGTCACCAGTAACTTTAGACTTAGCCCTAGTGACAGCACATGCAGGGAACACATCAGGGACATCGCAATCCTGGGCCGCAGCCACTGGCTCACTAGACAACTGGGGAGCTGGACACACTTGACTTCCACCAATATTATTTCCAAGTAAGAAAGTTACACCTGACATTGGGAGTGTCTCAACCAACCCAACCATAACAGAACCATTAACAAACCCAGACTCTAAATTCACTCTGCACAGAGGGACTGAGAAGTAATTATTCCCTACACCTTGTAAGGTTACAGTTTCATCAGAGGAATTAACATTAGAGCCTAGAACACTGGTCAGCATAAGGGATTGGCAAGCATCTGTATCACGATATATTTTAACTGATTTCCTATCATTACTGTCCAGAGGACTGACAAAACCTTCAGACAGGAAATTAGCACATGAACTCTTGAGAGTGTCACCCACGTTACTGTTCAAAAGAGGAGCTCCATCATGAGAATTTAATTTACCCCTCAAAGCAGGTTCAGTTAACTCAGTTAAAGAATTCTGGGAACTCTCAAGGGTGGACACTAGACCAATTGACTGAATATTTAAAGACTCCTTTTTGTTCACATCACGCTGTCTCCTGAAACATTTCTCCGTAGTATGACCAAGCTCACTACAATAAGTACATTTACTTTTCTGAAATCTAGAGGTGAAGCTGGTATTTACTTCCTGAGAAACATCATCTTTATTCTCTTTCCTGTTCCTGTACTCTGAGTAGAGGCAACGTACTTACTCTCAGCTTTCCCTTTTTCTTTAGAATATCTCTAGTGAGTGAGAACATATTCATCAGCTAAAACTGCAGCATCAGACAAATTATCTATTCTTTTCTCATCAAGATATAGGCTTACATCTTTATAAATACACCTTTTGAAGTCCTCCAGCAAAATCATCTGCTTAAATTTGTCAAAATCAGAACCCACATTCTTAGAATTTAACCACTGCTCTAACAGATCTTCTTTGACTTTTGCATACTCAACATGGGATTGCTTATCTTGCTTATAAGTTGTCCTAAATGTTACTCTATAGGCTTCAGGAACAAGCTCATAGGCCTTAAGAATCGAGCTCTTAACTGCATCATAATTATCACATTGATCCTGAGGCAAAGATGCATAAGTTACTTGAGCTTTACCGGTGAGAACAGTTTGAAGGAGTACTGGCCAATACTTTTTGGGCCAATTAAAACCTGTAGCTACCCTCTCAAACAACTGAAAATACTTTGTTAAATCAGATTCATTAAAAGGAGGGACAAGTTTAACATTTTTAGCCACATCAAAATCATCCGAGCTAGATGATCCAGTTCCACCTTGTTTCATGCGATACTCATGGTCTGCCTGAATCCTAGCAAGTTCAACTTGTGCCTGAAACTCAGCCTCCTGAATACGAGCCTGAGACTCCGCCTCCTTAGCCTGAGACTCAGCCTCTAAAGCACGAGCCTGAAACTCAGCTTCCTTAACACGAGCCTCCTGCAGAGCTGGCTGTAACTTAGCTATTTCAATCTGCGTTTGCTCATTTGGAGGAGTTACATTAAACAAGCTTTTATTAATCATGCCAACAATTTGATCTTTAGAATGATGAGAGTGAACTGCAATTCCCAATTGTTGAGCAACAAGCTTAAGTTCATTCTTTCTTCTGTTTTCTACATCACACACTGTTTGCACATTTGACAAAAAATCTTTGGCTTCATCAAGAGTAGTAATAGTAGACATCATGAATAAATCATAGTCACAAAATATCAAGCAATATCCTTATGATAATATCCTGAATATCCTGATAAGAGGTCGCCAAATTTATATTACGGAACAGAGAAAGATAATGTACACTTTAAGTGAGAATACTAAAAATCACTACTGTCCCGTAAAGTTCCAGGTTGAAAACAAAAGAGTTAGGTAAAATTACAAGTTAAAGTTTAATGCTCAACCTAACAACAAAACATTCAGGACTCATAAGGATAATGTAATGGCAAAAACAGGTTAAATATATGGTTAACTGCAATAGCCTCTATTAACACGAAATTAGCATGAGTAAGTTTATCTAAGTCAGCCCTGATAAAATGAAATACCAGATAATACTCAGTGAATGCAAGATATATTATTACAGATACAAAATATTATTAATAAGGGCTGACACACAAAACACATGAATCACAAAAACCTTACTAGGCCTAAGAATCAACACCCTACGCTACATAGCACAAGGAAAAAATGCAATAACACATATACTCGAATTACATAGCTGCTAGATGGCTGGAGACTTCCTGAGCACTCACAGTAATAACAACTGTACAGGGGAGGACAGAGATGTGAACAAAATGAGGAGTAGATCTAAGTGGCAATTGATGCAGAGACTGAGCTCATTATATAGGGGCCGGCAGAGCTTGATACAACTTGTAAGAAGGACGCGCAAATGAAGCCAGAGGGGACAAAGAGCTGACACTCCTGTTCTGAACAACAGAAAGAACGACTTACTCTAATATAAGGGAGGAAGTAGGGAGTGAAGTAGAAGACGCTCATGATCAAACATGCAGCATACTGTACGTTAGAATTATACAAAGGATGATGAAATCATAGGCTATGTAACAAAACAATATATATATATATATATATATATATATATATATATATATATATATATATATATATATATATATATATATATATATATATATATATATATATATATATAAAACGTTTTAATTTTTTGCGGGCATGTTTGAACTTAGTAGCATGACATAAGGACTCAGAGTATTGTCCCAGCTTGGCTGGTGCGTGGGGTAATGCTGGCTGGCCGGGGAAGGGGGCGGGGGTGTGGGGGGGGGGAGGGCAGTCCAGTAGTGAGGAGGGCTGTGGTGGAGGGTGGTGGAGGGTGGTGGGAGGCCGGCGTAGGGAAAGTGTGGCCTTGGAACCAGCTGATACTGGTTCAGGGTTGGGGTAAGGATCAGGAGGGGTGGGGTTGGGTGGGGTGGTGGGGAGGACTACTAGGGGGCCCTGAGGGGTGTGGGGGAGAGTGTATGGAGAGTATCATACTGTCAAGAGTTACTAAAAACAATGAAATAATGTGTAAATAGGGTGTAAATAATAGTGAATAAATAAACAAAAATTTGTTTAACAATAAGTATCATGGAAAACGTAAAATAAGCCAATCTTTATTAGTTACTTTCTTGTGTTTTTTTGCTATATTAGTTGTAATATTGTGTTCATACAGCACTGTGAATTAGTGAAAGTAACAAATACACACTCAACACTTATTTTTAACGTGAGGTAATCCATCCCTCTTCCCTCCAATAATATCGCCAACACACCACCGTGACCTTGAACATGCTCAGCCCAGCTGCCACACACCGGCTCCGTCACACCACACCACCACCTCCATATTACCAACAGAGAATAAGTACGTGCTTTTTATATGTTTTTTATCATTTGTGGTTGATCTGTCATGATAAAAAATATTGGGGGGAAAATTGATTATCCTGACGGGCAAGGGTTTACCAATCCACATCCTGGTTCTGGGACGTGGTTGGGTAAACCCATGCCCATCGCCTAGGGGTTAAACATTATTCACCCTGGAGGAGATTTTTGAAGGGTTAACCCCTCCGTGACTGTGCCTTCGGAAAATGATGGGCACCTCTGGCCGGCAGAGGTACCATTTTCTCAAGATTCAACAATCGATTTTTTTCTTTACAAACATGAGGAGAATCGTTTGGTGAACCTTACAATGTAATTTTTAGCTTCCTACGCCCATCCTGTGATTCATGATGAATCGTGGAAGAATTGACAAAATGACTGGAGATACACCAGTGAAAACTAAGCAGTTTGGCCACACTAAGAAACTTGTTTTTGCCATAAAAAAAGAAAATCGATATTGCTGAAGTGGTTTGGTATGACTAGGAAGTTTTAATATTTAGTATACATCTTTGTCATGGCATCAGAGAGGATGCGAGTGTGAGGGGGAGCCTGCAGCCGCTTCAGCACAGCCATTTTTCACTGAATTTTTCAGTCTCCTCCAGATGCTCTAAAAAATGTTGCAAGCAAAATTTCGTTAACCCTTAACCGCTGGCTGATGTGTATGGACGTTCGGATTCAGGGTGCGGAGCACTGCCGGTTGACTTAATATACTGCATTCACCTTCCTGCCACCATTTGAGCACGGAACCATTTTCTATAGTACTTACCGGGCAGGTAGGACTCACAGGTACCCCGCGGATGCGCGGTTCAGTCTGCACACGGCAGTGGTAGCATGAGGAGCCATGTCTTCTTCTTTGTCATTATCTGATTCCGTGACACCGCGTGATGGGCCAATAGCCTCATCGACCCCAGCGATAGTTTTGCCCTTAGTGTTGGGGAAAGGGTTCAGTGACTGAGCAGTTGTGTCGGAAATTGTAAATGGTATATAGATATGCACAAGTGTGTGTGTTTTTTTTTTTATACATAAGTGAAATGTAAGATGTTATAAGTTATATCTAGTAAGTGTTATGAAATGTTTTATAATAAGTTTTACAAGTGCATTGCAATAAGTATTACTGTTTATGGTTATCTGTGAAACAATGATTGGAAATACCTTCAGTAACCCTCTCTAGTACAATGAAAGAAAACCAAAAGCGCATGGGAGAGTAAGAAAATGACCTGGTCGGCTGAAACTAAATTTTTTCCCCTCATTACTCGGAAAATAATGTTGAATATGTGAGCATTAGCGTGTTTGTGATGTGAAATACAACAAATGTAAGTTGTGTATAACATTAGTAAAATTTTCACATTACCCCTGATGAGTCCAAATTAGTCACAGTTTCTGTAAAAGTTATCACCTCATACTTAACCATACTGCGTGAAACAGCCAGAGCATTTACTTCTCAAAGTGCAATTACCCGTAATCGTGCAAAGATAACTGCCATAGTATAGGGAAATTATTATAACTGATGCAAGAAGTAACAAAACTAAAGAGCTATATATTCTTTTCCCATACATCTACGGGGCATAATGGTTTTAAAGAAAGGGCGGAAAACCATATGGGGAGCCACATGGAAGGGATGATGACTCATCCTTACGATGAATATAGAAAGTCGAAAGAATGGATGGACTATTCCCAGAGGCCGGGCAGTGTTACAATCAGCAATCCAGTCAGTGCTGCCAACGCTAGGCAACGAGTCCAAGGCCACTGGCTGAGGTGCGCAACCGGATTAGCCCGCCAAAACACAGAAAACCAGTCATCTTTAACTTATCCATACTCATTGACGGGACTACCTGGAGACCTCGAGATACTTTCATTTGAAAGAGGAAGAGTTGCTGGGTCTTATGTATACTTAATTTTTTCTCTAGCTATAATACTTTGGCAGATATTAGGGTTTGAAGTAAGTTTTTTTTTGTAAAAATCCCTGAAATCCCCCGTAAGGAGGAGTGGGAGATGGCCAGAAACCCACGGTGGCTAAGGGTTAAACACTACTCACTTCAAGGGGGCTTTTAGTGGATTAACCCGCCCCGTCCCGACCACTTTTCGACCACTGGTACCCCCCAATCCCGACCATTTTTCAACCCTTTTTTTTTTTGCTTAAACTTTCGCTTTTGGTCAGAAACAATGGCCGGTGGCAAAGAAAGTGGTCCCCGGGGTCCCTAATTAGCTTAACCAGGTATGCCTTGGTCCCACCTGGCCCCGTGTTCTCCCTAGGCGGTGTGAGCCTCAAACGTTTTCTATGGTATTATAAGTTTGGGAAATCAATGAAAGTAAGTAGAAATGAATTTATTACAAACATAAAAACATGTGATAAAAGAGTATATTGGATTTTATACAAAAATAGAGCAGAAATAAGCATTGTACCATCGTGCGAAACGAGCAAAATCGGCCAACTTGGTCACGATGAATCGCTAACATTCTAAAATCATGATACATATATTTTTTTTTACTTACATAATACTTCTACAATAACATTATACCATTTTACATTTTATTGAACTGTTTTTACGTATTCACAGGCCTTTTGATAACATTTAGCGTAATGTTAGCGCTTATTTACATAGTGAGTGAACTCGCTGTGACTGTTGTTTCAACTCGTATTGTGATTTTTCTACTTACATAATACTTTTCTAATATTATTATACACTTTTTAACTTTATAGAACTGTTTTGAGATTATTTGAGGCCTTACGTAAATATATAGAGTAATAATAGTGCATAATAACACACACGGTGAAGTATCTATGACAACTAATTCAACTTACAACCTATTTTTGTACTTATATAATAATTCTCCACTAACATTGCACATGCAAACACTTGATATAATTGATATCACATCATTTCTGAACGTACGATGGAACTTAGCATCATATTTGCGCGTACTTACACAGGGAGTGTTATCGCGATATCATTTGTTTCATCTTACACTAGTAATCAACTTATAAAATACCTTACTATTAACATTACAACATCTTCCACTGTATACAATTCCTATCACATACTTACTGACCAGAATGTGGGTGTACTCGTGACATCAATTATGACAACTTACAGTAATGTTCAACTTATACGTTTTATTCATGCTAACATTACACCCGTTTCCACTTTATTTCCTTGCTATCACATATTTACTGACCAGATTTACACAGTGGGTGTAATTTTGATAACAATTCTTTCCACTTACACTAATTCTCATCTTATACATTACTTTTCTGAAAAAATAACACCCGTTTCAACTTTATATTTGACTTAGCACCTACTGACTGGCCTTACCATTATCATGAGCGTCATTCCGCCTTCCCACACAGTTTCAGTAGTGTAGGAAATTATGATATTCCTTGAAACAAGGCTGAAGGCACAACGCAACATTGCACTCGACACACTTGTATCTTGTGTCTTTTCTCTGCGTGGATGGTCTGACTGTCGAGTGCCTACATACATGGCAGCGACGCTGGAGTTTACGACGGTTTGGTTCGGAAGGGATTGCGCTGGGGTAGTGGCGGCCTGCAAGACGTAGGGGAGTCTGAGCAGCCCGGGGGGCGCGGGTGCGGTGTGTGGGTCTGTCCTGGGCATGCTGGGCGATTATTTCACGTGCCAGCTCCCTCACAAACCCCTCAAAGGTCTCGGATACTCCGGTGGTCATTGCGTGCAGGTAGTGGGCGTTCAGGACCGTGACGTCGAGCAAGTGGAAAAAGAGTTTTTTGTACCACGTCATCGTGGTCCTGGCACAGTCAACACTTGAAATCATCGAGTCTGACTGATCAACTTGCCTCATGTTCAGATTATAGGCAAGTACAGACTCTGGTTTCCATACGTTGCGCCTCCTCTCGCTACGGTGATCCACGGAGTCTGTGCAGTGCATCAGGGGGCTGTGAACAGTTGATAGGAGGCAAACTTCCCTGTTGTGGTTCCACAGGGTTGCAAGGATGTTATTGACCTGGAAGAAAACCACCTTGTTCTTGTCAAGTTTCCTCCCTATCTTGACCATATGGCGACGGTTTCTCTCGACTGTACCACAGACTCTGGTGTCGTGTTGGTGGAGGAACCTAGCGAGAAGAGGGCTAGTGTACCAGTTGTCCAAGTACAACACATGACCACGATGAAGGTACTCTTCTATCATTGACTTCACCACGGCCCCAGAGAGTCCTATACTCCGATCTTCTATTATATCTGTCTGTGCGCCCGTGTACAAGACTATGTCTTGCACATAACCAGTCTTATAGTCACACATAACAAAGATCTTGAACCCGAAACGGTGTCTCTTGCTGGGTATGTACTGACTAAAGGAAATATTGCCTCTCCACAACACAAGACTCTCGTCTATGATGAGGTCTCTGTAGGGATAAAATGAGGAGCGGAACATTTCCCGTAAATGATCAAATACCAGCCTAATTCTCCTCATTTTATCGGTGTTATTTGCATTGGCTGGATCATCTGCATCAAAAAAGTGGAGGCGGCCGAGAATATACTGAAATCTGTTACGACCCATCACCTTTCCAAAGAAAGGTGTGAGGATGATTGGGTCAGTTGTCCAGTAGGCAGGAATTTGGTTTTTCCTCACCACACCCATCAAGATAACCAGGGCCAAAAATAGGAACATCTCTGAAATAGTCACGGGATAGTCATACTGTTCTGCATGCCTGCTTGTGGTTCCTAAACGTTCACTTTCACGGCGCTGGGATTGTGAAAAAATATTTGTTTGTTCTACTATGCGCCCAACAAACGCCTCACCAAAGAACAAGTTGAAAAAATCTAATCGTGACGAACCAGCATTTACACCTGGAGCCGTGCAACCTGACCGCCACTCCTCAGTGAAAGGGTGAATGATGGGAGTAAAATTACTCCCATCCTCCCAGTTCCACGTGACACCACCGTCTCCAGCCACGTCACCATCGTCCCCTTCGTCAGGGTGGGGAGGTGAGGGTGGTGGGGGAGGTTGGGGAGGTGGAGAGCGGCGCCTCTCATCACTCGCACTTCTCTTCCCTCTCCCTTTTCCTTTACCCTTTCCCTTCCCTTTCTTTCCTTTCCCCACATCCTGGGGCTGTGGGGAGGAAGTTTGGGAATATTCAGGGGCGAAAGAAGTGCTGGGGAGTGACTCAACCTCCTCTCCCCTAGGCCTACGAGCACCACGTGCTCGTGCTGCCTCCCTCACACCACTGGCCCCTTCACCCTGCACTACCCCCACACCACTCTCACTTTCACCCCGCGCTGCCGCCACAACACTTTCCCTTTCTCCCAGCAATCCCACCACACCACTTGCCACTTCCCCAGACAAAGTACTTTGACCATACCTAATGTGTCGTCTCGCCCCACCTTCTGATCCTCGTGGTGATATTTTCTCCTTTCCCAACCACGCAGCGATATCACGTCCTAGGCCTCTGTCATCCTCATCGTCCTCATCCTCGTCCTGATCAGATTCGTGATGGAGAGATAGCTGTGCACGTGGTTGGGGAGCAGGCTGGCCTTCCCTTGCCTTACAGTATGTCACATACCGCGTTTTTGAGGCGAAGGGACCTCCTCATTACTGCTACTTATTTCTTCCTCTGGCTGGACGTAATCGCGATCCACCACATCATCATTGAGTGGAGAATCACTGTCTCCAGTGAAGGCTTCCAGGACGGATGCAATTTCCTCGTCCGAGAGACCTTTCCGCACCATGTCTGACCTGGGTCACTGCTAGCAGGTGAGTGACCGAGACAAGGGCGAGCGCGGGTCACGCGGGGTCTAGGACGCTGCCCGCCTGGCGGCAGGTAGGGGAGGCTTGGATACCCGGGCGAAACGAAAATCTCCCGCGAATTTTGAAAATTGTGGAAATTATGACCCTTGCAATTGCAGGACGTTGAAATACGTCCCCGGGATTAGCTGTGACAAAACGTGAGGACGTGGAAGTACGTCCCCGGGACGGCGCGGGTTAAATTTTTTCACTCCTTATGGCTGCACTGCTAAGGTCGATATTCCACTGGTTAACAGCGCCCGCCGTGCCATAAAACTATCAGCCCCACCGTCGATTCAAGACATTCAGTTTCGGAGCTTCACAGCTATTATAACGGAGCTTTTTTTTTTTTTTTTTTTTAATACAATTTATGATATTGCATCAACAAAAGGTTGAAACGAGGGGAGTCTGTCTCTGCCACTATAAACACAATAGATAGATGTTTCCATAATATACATGAGCGAAATTTAGTGTATGAAGAATCATTGGCGAGCACAGTGAGCGAAATTCTAGGAAAATGCATAGGGAAAACGCATTTGATTTTTTGAGCATTGTCATAGCAGCAGCAGCAGAGAGAGAGGGAGAGAGCGGAGCCCCCAGCTGCTCCCACGACAATAATACGAGTTGCATGACGCCACCTGAAAATTTGAAGACCCTCACAGATATGCCACCGACTACGGTGAACGTTGTATATCGTCAAGTGATCGACACGTGAGCCGAATTGGTGGTCAGTTTGAAGAACAACAAATTTTGTGATTGTTGTCATTCACCCTTTTTCTATTCGATATTTGTGTATGCATTTTGATTTTGAGTTGTGATATTCATAATTTCAGAATCTGACTGTGTTTGATACAATGATGCACACATATTGTGCAATATTTCTGTTTGATATTCGTACAATGGCTTCCATTCGTGACTAAGCCAAAGGAGCTGGCAATCTGTGTGAGATGTGTTTTGAGCACCAAAGCAGTGCCTGCCAACAACTTATTAGTTCTTGGTGCATTACAACAATCAGAACACTTTGCTACGAAAAGCCTGTGTTTTGAGCACCAAAGTGTTCCAAAAGTACACCAAACAACAGCTTGCTATCACACAGAAATTTCTTGGATTGGTGGCTAATGTCTAGGGCAAAGGGATTTTCAAAAAAACGACCCATGGAAGACGCCTTATGGGCGGGGATAGAAGTCTTCCTGACTGTTAATGTACAACTTTGTTATGTGTCACGTGCTTGTTTGTCAGTGAAATGCGCATTTTCGAAAATACTGCTAGTAAACTTACATAGCTATCTATGCAAAATCAGTCAGAGCCGAAAGCTCATCCCATCCGGAGGGCCTACCCAATTAGGCCCATGAAACGGGCCTAAGTGGCTTGTCATCATCATCATCAGCTATTGCAATTCCACTACTGAACGAAGGCCTCCCCAAACATTCTCCGTGAATTCCTTGACTGAGTCAGTCTCTGCCAGACAGCATCTTGTTCCATTGGTTATCCCATGTTCATGCTACATGGCCTGCCCACCTCCAATTCTATTCTATTATAACTTCTATAATGTCTTTGACTTTAGTCTGCTCTCTCACCCAAGCTGATCTTTTCCCAAGTTCAACTTTTCCTGTCTCTTAAAGATATTTCCAACACTGACCTTTCCATTGCACTTTGAGAACGGATTAGTTGATTTTCCATCGATTTTCTCAGTTTCCAGGTCTCACAGCCATACATCATAGCTAGTATAATACTTTCGTTGTATTTTTTTTTTTTTTTTCATGCATATTGGCAAGCTACTTTTCATGATATCTCTATGTTTACTAAAAGCTTTCCATCCAATTGTAATGTGTCTTTCTATTGCGCTATCATGGTCTTTCGTAAATTTAGTAGTTGCCCGGAGTAATTGTACTCCTTGTCTTCTTCAAGAATTTCTTTGCTTATTCTGATGACGCTTTTTGGTGTATTTGGATTAAACATTAGTTTTACATTTTGTCAGTTTTAGCCCAACTTTGTGACTGTCTCTGTTCAGGTCATTTAACATTTATTGAAATGTCTCTGCTGTTTTCCCAGTCTAGCTTTCTGAAAATAATTTCTTCGCATGCTGTAAATAATTCTGGCTAAATTTTATCTCCCTGATGCAAGCCGTTCTCAGTCTTAATTTTTTCCGAGTCTATATGTAATTTGACTGTGGCAGTTCCCACTGCTATACTTTTTCGAGCAGTTTTACAATGTTCTCATTTACACCGTGTTGTTGCAATGAATTTATAATTGCCCCGTGCTCCACTGAGTCAAAAGTCTTTTCGTATTCAACAGAACCTAAGCACAGTGGTTTATTATATTCTGACGCTTTATCTATTAGCTGATTCATTGTGTGTAGATGATTAGCCTAATAGTCAAATATCTGATTCGGAATCCTGCCTGTTCATGACGTTGGTTTTCTTCCAAATTTGTTGTTATTCTGTTCTTAATTACTTTGGTGAAGCGTTTGTAAATGACTGATAATAATCTACTGGGTCAATAATTACAAAGATCTTTTGAGTCGCCCTCTTTGTAAACTAAAATAACTGTTTCATTACACCATGTTTTGGGAATTTTCTTCTTTTTTATTCACTGAGTAAATAAGTGGGCAAGCCTGTTATGTATTTCTACTCGTACATCCAACAGTAAAGCTGCTAATATTCCATCTTTTCCTGGGGCCCTCCCTCTTTTCATATTTTTAAGAGAAATGTTTATTTCATCTGGTGTTACCTCAGGTATTTAACATGTGTCAACTGAAAAGTTAGCTATTGGTACTATTGTTTTTGATGCATACAGTTTTTTGTCAAATTCTTCTGTGCCCTTGATCATCTTGTCTCCACGTGTAATGACTGCACCGTTTTTATCTTTAAGTGATAATTGTTGTTTTCCTAATGTCATTTTACCTCGGACAAGTTTCAGTCTTTTTCCTTTTTTGGTGGTTTCTTTGACCTATTCCATGTTTCTCTTTTTTTCTTCTCTCTGTCTCTTGTTGATTAGCTTATTGAACTCCAGTCATTCTATTTAATCTTTCATTGTTTTTACTTCCATTTCCTTTCTTCTTTTCAAAAGCTTGAGTGTCTTTTCCGAATACTAGTTAGTTTTGGTTGTATTGGTTTTTCTAATGACCTCCGCTGATTTTCTTAGGACTTTTGCAGATAGAAACAGGGGATATAACTTTGGAAGAGGTAGCAAAATCTATAAAGGAGTTAAAGAATTTTAAGACCCCAGGAAAGGATGGAATATTTCCTGAAATGCTTAAGGTGGAAAATGATGAGTTGATGAATGCGCTTTTGAAACTTTCTAATGTGGCTTGGGATAATGGTGGAATTCCAGAAAAGTGGAAAAATGGAGTGATTATGAAAAAAAAAAAAAAAATGGAGATTTAAATGTGTGTGGCAATTGGAGGGGGATAACATTGACACCTGTAGTGGCAAAAGTCTTTTCCAAAATCTTGTTGAACAGAATAGAGCCAGTAATTGATAAAAATTTTAAGAGAAGAACTAGCGGGATTTAAAAAGGGTCGAGGTTGTAATGATCAAATTCTTATTGTAAGGCATCTAATGCAACAAGCAAATGAGATGAAAATGCCACTTAGTATGTGTTTTGTGGATTTTGAAAAGGAGTTTGATAGTGTTTCACGTGGAGCTATGTTGAAAATTATGAGATTGTATGATATACCAGAAAAGTTTGTAAATATTTTTAGAAGCCTGCATGAAGGTACTTTTTGTAAGGTAATGGTGGGTGGTTCTTTGAGTGATCATTTGAAGTTTGGTCAGGAGTGATTCAGGGAGTTCTTTCGCCATTGCTGTTTGTTTTGGTTATGGATTATGTTATGAGAAAGGTTGTAAGGAGAACAGGTGCAGGAATTAACTTGAAAGAAAATAAGAAGCTGATGGATTTGGACTATGCTGATGATTTGTGGAAGTATTTACGAGATGCAGAGGATGCTTGATTGTCTGGTGGAGGAAGGAGAAAAAGTGGGATTGGTAATAAACTGTGGAAATACTGAAATTATTAATATGAATTTAGAGAACCAAATCGATTGTGCAATTGGGAATAATGTGGTGAAGAATGTAGAAAGTTTTAAATATCTGGGAATGATTGTATCATCTAACGGATCATTAAAACAATGAAATTGAGGAGAGGATTAGACTGGCTTGGCGAGCTGTTGGAATGTTGAAATCTGTTTGGACTAATAATATGCATTCAGTACATACCAAAGTAAAAACTTACAAGTCCATGGTTAGACCAATTATAATTTATGGGCATTAATCATGGTACAGTACAACTGCAACAGATCAGAAAATATTAGGTTTTGAGAATAAAATACTGAGAAGGATTCTTGGGGTAAAATGGCAAGATAGAGTTACAAATGAGAGAGTTAGGGATATTACGAGAGTGGAACCAGTTGAAGAATATGTGAGACTGTCTTGCTGGAAGTGGCTGGGGCACATATATAGAAAAGAAGGCAGTTTAATACAGGATGTGCCAGAGTGGACTGCCAAAGGAAGAAGAGGTAGAGGTAGGCCGAGGGAAACCTGGTTGAGGACAATGAAAAGAGAAGCAGGAGAGGAGAGTTGGTGGGATCTGAAGAAGATGGCAAGAGACAAATATTGGTGGAGAGAGTTCATCGAGGCCCTATGCATCCCCTGGGGTGCCACAGGAAATGATTGATTGATTTGTTAGTCTCTCATTCAATTCATCAATGTCACTCTCGTCATTACATATGGCCTGAAATCTGTTCGTTATCTAACTGAAAGGCTGCTTTGTTTTTGCTTACTTTTGTTGGGCATATCTTTTTATAATTATGTCATCATCTTCTCTCATTTCTGAAAGTGAATCTGGCTGTGCATCCCACCATTCTACGGTCACTTCCTATATTTACTTTGTTGATAACCGTTACATTAATGATCGTGCTACTATTATCTGCTATAGTGAAGTCGACTTCATTCTTTGTTTCTCCATTTGGACTTCTCCAGGTCCATTTTCTCCCTGTTCTTTTGGAAAAGAATGTGTTCATCATTCTCATGTTATACACTATAACTATCTATTGCCAGACGCCCTAATCCGTAAGGGATGGCCACAAACAAATCGCCTCCATGTTGCTCTGTCCCCCGCCATTTCACTGCCCTGCTCCCAGCTTACATCCCCCTATCTCATACCTTTCCACTCCATCCCTCCGTCTCATCCCTGGCCTCCCCTCCCTCTCCCCGCCTCCACCTCACTGACATACACTCGCCTTGTCAGTCTCTCCATCCTCTCCACATGGCCAAACCACCTTAATGTGTTTCTCCTAACACTTCCTATCACATCCACATCCACACCACAACACTCCTTCACTTCCTTATTTGTCAGTCTGTCTCTCCATGTGACTCCACATGTGACTCCACATGTTATACATTTCAGCAAAATATATTGCCATCTCTTTCTCCCACTCCAAATTTTCTAATACATTCTTCTCCATGATTTGATTCCCAAATTTCCATTGAAGTCTCCCATTGATATAGTATATGTGGTCTTATCTTCCATAATCTGTTAGATGTCATCATAGAGTGCTTTTATTTCTTCATATGGGCTCTGAGAAGTCGGTGCATACTTGTATTACTTTTGGGGTGTATTTTTTGCGTAGTATAATTACAATCCACGCTGCTCCGTCAGATACACTGCTAAATTTAACTATGTTGTCTGCAAGATTTCTGTTAATTAACCCCTCCATGGCCACCAGCGTCGAATGACGTTTAGCTGATAAATGGCCACAGGCATCATTTGAGCACGGCTTATAAAAAAACAGCAAAAATTTTGGGGAAGTGAACAAACATTCTGAACGTCTTCAGACTGACCTACACTACACTCCCATACACCTCATCAAAAAGTTCAGAGCCTGGTGCTGTTATGAGTGGATTTTCGATTTTTTCGCTCCTGGCCATGCCTAAACAAGCACAACTAAACCTTTTATCTCGACCCATGCAGAAATAATCATTTGTCCTTTCTTGCAAAACACACACAACCACTTGTTTACGATTATGAAGTAATACAGGCACAAACAAAAAAGACATGATAATTGGTGAAAAAATATACATTTTTGTCTTGGTATCTTTACCTAAAGTATTTGCCCAGATATGTTGTATTAGTTTGGATTATTCGATGCAGTGCGACTTGTAGAAGACTGTGAAAACTTTCGGGAAGTGAACGAACATCTGGGACATGAGACTGACCTTCACGCTTTCACACCTCATTTCACTGTCAGTTCGCCACCTGCTGCTGTGACAGGTGGATGTACAATTTTTTTGCCCGTGGCCATACCTAAACACACATAGCATAGTTACACCCATTATCTCGACCCAGACAGAAAATATCATCTTTTTCCTCCCTTGCAAAACACACACAACCACCCTGTTTACGATTATAAAACAACACAGGTATAAACAAAAAGGACATGAAAATAAAAGAAAAATTCATTTTTGTCTTGGTATCTTTACCTATTTGCTCAGGTTTGTTGTACTGATATGGATCAATCAATGCAGTGCGACTTGTAGAAAACTGTGAAAACTTTCGGGAAGTGAATGAACTTCTGGGACATGAGACTGACCTTGACTTCGTTCACGTTCTCGCTCTCGCACCTCAAAATTTTGTCGTTCACCACCTGCTGCCGTCACGAGTGGGTATACAATTTTTTCGCTCGTGGCCATGTCTAAACACACACAGTTACACCCATTATCTCGACCCAGGCAGAAAATATCATACTTTCCCACGCTCACAACAGACAGGCAGCAACATATATTGCAAAATAACAAGGTAAAATGACAGAGAAAGGTGAACGTGTTATCGTGGAAAATATACGTTTTCCCCCGTCTGTAAACGTATTTATTTCTGCTTTGTCTTGTATTCGTAATAATTAGACTTACTAGTAGTTTTGAAACTGCATTGCGATTCTATTTTTGGCCATGCACGTGGTGTGGGAGCAGCAGGTTGCGACTCAACTTCCTATTGCTAATCGGATCTGACCCTTCATTTTTCATCTCCCATGGGGGAGCCTAGCCTCGGAGGATGGGCAAGTTTCTCATTTAGGACTGAAAATTCAACCCTTTCACTCCCTTTTCCATGCATGGGCACAACGATAACGTAAAAAATAACCTGAAACTACCATAAACATATTTTATATAAAAAAGGTGAAAAAATATTTATTTTTGAGCCATTCCTAAGATGCTATGTACTGAAATCATTTGATATCATCATATCTCATAAATGCACAACATTTCAGCACCATTCGCATTGTTTTGGGGGGTTATTTTTTTATGCAATAAAAGAAGGAACCAAAGGCGAGGTGCCCACAAACCGTTCCTTCCAAGAAAAAAAACAAAAAACAATACAAAAGAGAGCCAAATTCAAGATTCATTCATTTCGAGATGCCTGGACACACTGCTTTTGAAAGACTGGAGATCATAGGAAGCAGGAAATACAGACAGAGGGAGACAGTTCCAGAGTTGACCTGTTGCATAAATGAAGGACTGGGAGTAACGGTTAACTCTTGCATTAGAGAGTTGGACAGAAAAGGGATGAGAGTTTGCTGCTAGACGGGTGCTACGCACCTGTCGAAGAGGTGGAGGAATGCAAGCAGACAGTTCAGAGCAGCAACCATTGAAGTAGTGAGAGAAAAGAGATAAAGATGCAACAATGCAGCGAAGAGACAGGTTGAAGGGAGCCAGTAAGAGGAGGAGAGTTAATGAGACGAAAAGCCTTTGACTCCACCCTATTGAGATGAACCTTTGACTCCACACATGAGAGTTGTACTCTAAATAGGGGCGAATAAAACCCGTGTATAAAGTCAACAACTGTGCAGGGGTAAAGAAGGAATGGAGTCGGCTTAACACACCTAACCTCTTGGAAGCAGATTTTACAAAAGATGCAATATGATCTCTCCCAGATAAGTCCCGAGTGAATGAAACCCCAAGCAAGTTTAAGGATGATGCAGGATTGAGCTGGATATTTTTGAACATTAGTGGGTACTCCCGTGGAAGATTGTGTTGGGTTGATAGGTGTAAAAACTGAGTTTCTAGTACATGAAAAAAATATATATATACTTTTACCCCAGTCAGAGATACGTGCCAAGTCAGACATCATGTGTCCCATGGTCTCATCCCTAGTTTGTTGAAGTACGTGCTGAGATGGAAGTTGCGGGAACCGAATGGAATGGTGAAGGGTGGAATCAACAGCGTATGAGAGGGTAGGGTTAGATGTACACCTTAGAATGTCACTGATGAATAAAAGGAAGAGAGTTCGTGATAGGACAGAGCCCTGAGGAACACCACTATCGATAGATCTAGGAGAAGAATGATGGCTGTCTACAACAGCGGCTATAGAACGACCAGAAAGGAAGCTATAGATGAAGGCATAGATAGAAGGATGAAAACCATAAGAGGGCAGTTTGGAAATTAAAGATTTATGCCAGACTCGATCGAAAGCCTTTGAGATGTCAGGTGTAATGGCAAAGCTTTTGCCAAAGTCTCGAAAGGAGGATGACCAGGAGTCTGAAAGGTAGGTGAGAAGATAGCCAGTGGAGCGTCCCCGACGGAATCCATACTGACGATCAGAAAGAAGGTTGTGATAGGAAAGATGCCTTAAAATTTTTCTGTTATGAGTTGATTCAAAAACTTTTGAGACACAGGATGTTAAAGCAATTGGACGATAGTTATAGGGTTGGGAATGGTCACCCTTCTTTGGGACTGGCTGAGTGAGAGCAAACTTCCAGTAAGCAGGAAAGGTACAAATTGACAGACAAAAGCAGAAGAGTTTACCTAGGCAGGGTGTAAGCACTGAAGCTCAGTTCTTGAGGACAACAGTAGGGACTCCATCAGGCCCATATGCCTTGTTAGTATTGAGGACAGACATGGCAGAAAATACATCAGCTGAAGAAATTTTAATGTCAGCCATGAGGATGTCTGAGGGGAAAAAGTGATGGAGGAATAGCACCGGGATTGTCTAAGGTAGAATTGGAGGAGAAAGTCTGAGTGAAGAGATCTGCTTTATCAGTAGAAGTAATAGCTACAGAGCCATCAGAATAGAAAAGAGGAGGGAAGGATGATGAGGTAAAGTTGTTAGAAAGGTTTTTGGCAAGGTGCCAGAAGCAGCGGGACGAATTCGTGTTGGAGAGTTGAGAGCATTTAGTATGGATGAAATCATTTTTAGCAGGGCGAAGAACAGACTTAGCATGATTCTGGGCAGAAACATAAACAAGATGTGATTCAGGGGTGGGTTGGCTCTGGTACCTTTTATAGGCCCCTCACCTTGTTGTGGATAGCATAAGAACAAGCTTGATTAAACCAAAGGTATCTTGCATTAGTCAAAGGATATGAGAAGGAAATGTATGCTTCCATGCCCGAGAGAATAACCACCGCAATGTGCAAGGCACACTCAGATGGCTCCTGTCGGAAATTTAGGAATAATTCCTCCCATTTTTTTATTTTAGTTGGTGATGGGCAGTCGTATTTTGGAAGTATAATGTATTATACGTAACCCAGGGTGATGGGTATATAGGATTACGTATATTTATACTATGGTTCATAATTTAGTCTTTTTCCCAGCCATGGATGGAATGTGCACATATGCATTTTTAGTTATTTGATTGGTGGATCGCCTCTGTTCTTCTCTCCAGAGGTCTAAGTTTTAGTCTTGGCTAGGCCTCGGTCAATTACGAGTCTCGAGACCTCAGTTGCTCGGGCTCTCGCCCACGCTCTCAGTCCTAATTCATTGAGTCTTAGTCTCAGATGATCTCGAGTCGAGTTAGAGGCAGTCCCAGTCATGCCTTAGTCACGCTTGGAAGCAGTCTAACCACTCTCGTGGTATTGAGAGAGAATTCGGTTGGGACAGACTGGACTGATTAATTAATTTACGACAGTGCTTCCTCCTAGATGGGAATGAACATTATCAATTCACTTTAATTTATAAATAGTGTAAGTAGTAATGCTTACGTAAAAAGTACGTATTTGGTCCAGGCCGTAACCTCCAGTAATCCGCCAAGCACTAGCAACAAGCAACATCTTCAACAACTCCGACCATATGGCAACAACCTACAAGCCTCTCCATTGCTACTCTGAAGCTAAGTAACTAAATGACCCTTAGTGGCGAAAGACTGGGCGAATAATATTTCACCAGGGTTTCCAGCTTTTATTTGAGGATCCTTAAATAGATCGTTTAGTTGCTTAGTAGGGAACACAACTTACACGCCATTACGATCCAGGTGAGTCCTGGGAGTAAGACATATATATCCGGACAAATTATGTAGTGTTGTAGGCCAATTTTTGTCTTGTTTAGTGCAAGTGATTAGCCAGTTAAATATTTACGACACTACCGGGGGTATATTCTAAATTTTTCTAATTTTTCCCCCACAAAGTGGTCCTTCGAACCGGATTGTTAACACTCCAACATGGCGACTGCTCTGGAATTAAATTATTATCGGGTGGCTTATATAGGCCACTCTCTGGTCACCTGTGACACCTTGATGTCTGTGCCTTCACCATGGCCCTTGGTGACCATGGAGATGATCAGAGTAGGGGGTGCCAGAGCAGACAAGTTTTTTGAGTACGAGGAATTTGCAGAAGTACTTAGACCTGGCTATAATTTGGTTATAGTCATGTTGGGGGGAAACGATATTAATGAGTCAACTGACGTGCAGGACTTAGTGGCTACACTACTACAAATTAATGAGGCTATAGAAGATGCAGGTGCTAAATGTGTGATATGCACTGTAGAAAAGAGGGAAAATCCACATAATCATCCTCGATATATGTGGATCCCATTGTTTACAATAAGATCATGAATGCGGTTAATAAGAAAATAACCAAGGAACTAAAAGGGAAAATTATTTTGCTTGGTGGTAAGACCTATCCTCTGGAGGTACGAGTCATGGACCAAATTCACCCTACTTGGGAAGGAAGACATAGAATTTGGGCCAAGGTGCGAGGAGCTATTAAATTTCATTATGATCAGTGGGTTGCTAACACAAACTAAATATGGATTAATTTTGTAGTAACCCCTAGAAGGCTTTAATTTGTAATCTAAATTTAATTGTACTATTAATTTAGTTGTTCAGATTTATGTATCATTCTTAGTATTGCTGTTTGATGCTGAATTCTTCTATGTACATTTAGTTAATTTAATTCTAGTGGTTTCATTGCTGTAGGCTACATTTAGTGATTCTATTAATTTTGATTTTCAGACTTGGTTCAATATGTCCTTGTCAAGGAGGATTGCAGGCCATAAGGCCTATGTCACCACTTTCAGTGGTAAAGTAAATGATGAATTCCAATCCTCTGACAAAGACTACACTAAACTTAAGGCCTGGAGCCAGCAATTACAGAACCAGCTGACTGTCATGGGAACACTTTATGATTCTTTATTGGAAGCCACAAAGGACGATGATGAATTTAATGAAATTTTTATAGCTAAGACTAACGAAGAAGAGAGAATTTGCCTACTAATAGCTCAAATTAATTCCTCTCTGAAAAGTGAGTCTACCCATTTAACTTGTCCAAGGGCTGAGTCGAAGCTACCCACACTTAAACTACCCGAGTTTGATGGCACTTCGGCTAATTGGAATTCCTTCTGGGATCAATTTGTTGCCAGTATTGATTCCAGAAAAGATCTTAGTCCAGTAGACAAATTAAATTATTTAAGAGGAGTGTTAAAAGGTGACGTGAAGAAACTCATCGATGGTTTCAGTATAGAAAGTGATGGATATAGCAGTGCAGTGCAGCTACTTAAGGCAACTTTTGATAATCCTAAGAGAAAACAGCACGAACTTGCAATGCGACTGCTACACCTTAAAACTCCTATTCATACTTGTAATTCCTTGGCCGAATATAGGGCTAATCTAGAATGCACCCTTAGGAAATTGGAAAAAATGGGGTGTGATTTAAGTAGTTCCAGTTGGCTTATCTCTCCACTAGTAATGAAAAAGTTACCCAGCAAAACTATTGAGAGAATCCAGCATGTAACAAATGAAGATTATCCCCAGCTACAGGAAATTAGGGACCCATTATTAAAAGTTATTAATCATTTAGAGTCCAAAGGGCCTGAAGCTAAATCAGATTCCAGTACTAAAGGTGCTTTAACTAAAGAGAAGCCTGATAAAGTCAAATTATCTCCTAAATCAATTCGTAAGATTTACCACACTTCAGAACAAGTATCTTCACCCACATCTCCCAAGAATGCTCAGTCACAAACCTCTGCATCGGCTAGTCAGCAGCCAGCTCAGCAGCTGAAGTGTATTTTGTGTGATGGAGCACATCTGTCCAAGAGCTGTGAGGCGTATTCAGGTCGTTCTACTCGTGTAGAAAGACTCGAACAGATAGGACGGTGTGGTAGATGTACTTGTAGGCACAAGACTGATCAATGTAACGTCAATATGAAAAGATGTGACCTTTGTAAAAAGGGGTTTCATCACAATGTCTTGTGTGATAAGCTGAATACACTTAATTCACAAATTTGCTCAGTCACTCCAACAAATCAACATACCATCTCAACTGCTTTACCGGTTGGAGCTGTTCATATTATGAAGAATAAATCTCAAATTAAAGCAAAAGTTCTTTATGACCAAGGATCACAGAGGACATTCATTTCTCTGGACCTAATAAACAAGCTTAAATTAAAGGCTAGTGGTACGATTAATTTACAGCTGTCCGGCTTCATTAGTGAAGATCAGAGAAGAGAATATCAGCTAGTTAAGATTACTGTTAAAGGTGGCAGGAAGTACACTAGACTAGAGGCTGTGGTTAGAGACACCTTACCTAACAACATAAGAACAGATGGTCTAGAGAAGTTTTTGACCTATTTGAAAGATCAACAAATTAAAGTATCTGATCCTGGTTTGACTGATCACATAGATAAAATAGATCTCCTTATTGGTGCTGATTTCTATCCTAAATTAGTTTATGGTCTCATTAAATTCAAGGGCATAAATTTCCTAAAAGTACAAGGAGGATTAGTTGTATATGGCAATATTCCTGACAAGTTTGTAAGTACAAGGAAAGCAATTCAGGTTGCTATGGTAACTAATATATGCTTGCAGCCCTCACTAAATTCAGAAGAGCCTGACATTTCCAATTTGTGGAAAATGGATAGCATTGGCATTAAACCTGAACAGGTAACTCACGAAGAAGCTTTTGTGCTTGAAAATTATAAAAAGACTGTTATGACCAATATTGGGTAAAACTTCCTTGTAAAGTCAATCGACCTAGTTTGCCCACAAATTATAAATTAGCTCTTAATTACCTAAATTCAAATTTAAAGAGACTTAAAGGTGAAGGAGATTTACTAGATAAATATGATCAGTTAATCAAGAGTCATTTAGAAAAGGGGTTTATCGAGGAAGTTAAGCAGGCAAAGGTTGGACAAAATACTCATTATATTCCTCATTTGGCAGTAATGAGAGACAGTAAGACTACACCTGTGCGAATAGTATTTGATTGTAGTGCCAAATTAGGCTCCCACACTAAACTAACAGCTTGAACGATTGTTTGTACACTGGTCCAACTCTAACCAAAAATCTATTAGATGTGCTGCTAAAATTCAGAACTATTGAATATGCCTTTACAGCAGACATCAGCAAAGCTTTTTTACGGATAGGACTTCAAGAAGAAGACAGGGATTTCGCCAGATTTTTGTGGCCAAGTAATCCTCATGATGATAACAGTTCTCTGGTAACTTACAGATTTAAATCAGTCCTTTTTGGAGCCACTAGCTCACCCTTCTTGTTGCAAATGACGCTAAATTATCACTTAGAGCAGCAAAAAGAAAATATAGAAGTGGCTAACCAAATTAAAGATTCGCTATATATGGACAATCTTCAGGGGACTGTAAATACTGAGGAGGATCTAAAGAAATTTCATCTGATAGCCAACAAGATTATGCAAGAGGCTAACATGCCATTGCAGGAGTGGACATCTAACTCCACTGAAATAAATTCTGATTCTGAAGTCTGTAATAAAATATTAGGATTGTGGTGGGATCCAGACATTGATGTCCTTAATGTAAAAAATGTAGAGTGGGATACAGTTGATAGCAAAAGATCTGTATTAAGTAACATTAGTAAAATTTTTGATCCCCTAGGACTAATTTCTCTCCTAACTATTCCTTTTAAAATTCTAATTCAACAAACATGGACCAGAAAATTAGGCTGGGATGACCCTTTACCTACAGACTTGCTGGAGAGTTGGGAAACCCTCTCAAAAGAATGCAACAACCTAGCAAGTGTTAAATTTCCGAGAATGGTGGGAAAAGAAGGTTCTTCCTATGATTTACATCTGTTTTGTGATGCTTCACCCAAGGCTTATGGAGTAGTTGCTTACATCAGTAATTATGAGGATGTTCCTATAATTTTATCTTCTAAGGCAAGAGTAGCTCCTATAAAAGGTAAAACTTTACCTCAGTTAGAACTAACAGCCATGTATGTAGCAGTCCATTTTGGGGTGTATATCAAGAAGACCTTAAGTAATATAAAGATTAATACCACCTATATATGGTCAGACAGTGAAGTAGCCCTTCAATGGGTAGTGAACAATAAAAGTAACATCTTGTATGTCAAAAATCGAGTACAAGATATGAGAGATGCTGATCCTGACTGTTATTATCTCCATCTCACAACTAAAGATAACCCAGCTGATTTGTTAACTAGAGGCCTAACTTATGATAAATTTATAAATAGTGACTCCTGGTTTCATGGTCCGGAATGGTTGAATAATAAAGATCTTTGGCCAGAACAGAAATTTAAGACGAAGATGGAGCCTAATGCGCTGACTGTCCTAGAAGTTCAGGAAAAAGAACTTGAACCCTTGTTTGATCTGGAAAGAGTTGGTAGTTGGAAGAAGTTAACAAAGATCACCAGTTTGGTTTTCCAATTTTTGCAAAAGATTAGGGGGAACAAAACTCTAAACCTAATGAAACCCCAACAATATTGGTTGCTATACTTACAGAAGAGTAGCTTCCCCGAAGTTTACCAATATTTTCAGAAACCACTTGTAACAAGGATGCCAGATTTGGTTAAGAGTTTAAACTTATTTGAGCACAATGATTTGATCAGATGTAGTGGTAGGCTGGACCAAGCTGGTCTCCCCTTTCACACTAAATTTCCACTGTTGTTGCCTAGACAGCAACATTTGACGAAATTATTGGTCCTATATGCTCATGAAACCACTTTGCATGGTGGTGTTTCTGATACATTGTGCAAATTGCGAGAAAACTTCTGGATCCCTAAAGGCCGACAAGTTGTGAAATCTACAATTAAATCCTGCTATACATGTAAGAGGTTAGAAGGACGACCGTATCATTATCCTTCACCACCACCCTTACCTAAAGAGCGGGTGGAAGAAGCTAGACCCTTTGAAATAATCGGTTTAGATTATACAGGCTATATGGAAGTCTTGAAACCAGACACCCTACAAGAGCAAAAGGTGTATGTGGTACTGTTTACTTGCGCTGTCACCAGGGCAGTTCACTTTGAGTTGGTCACAGATTTAACTGCCGAAACTTTTTTGAATGCTTTTAGGAGATTTGTGTCGAGAAGATCTTGCCCGAAATTAATTATCAGTGACAACGCTTCTAATTTTAAATTAGGATCCGAACTTCTACATCAGGTCCTGCAGAGTGCGGAAGTCCAAGATGAATTCACCAGCAGAGAATGTGAGTGGAAATTCATACCGCCGAGAGCTCCATGGTTCGGTGGTTTCTATGAGAGACTAATAGGCATAGTAAAAGGGTGTCTTAAAAAGGTATTATTCAGAAAACCAGTAAACATGGATGATTTACACACTATAATTACGGAAGTGGAATGCCGTGTTAACAACCGCCCCTTAACGTATGTCCTTAACAGCCTCGATGAGCCAGAAGCCCTCACTCCTTGTCATCTTATTTGTGGATATCGATTGGATTCCTTGCCTGCAATAACTACGGCACCCTATGATTTGGATCCCTCTTACGTTGAAGCTGATAAATTGAACACTAAGTACCATCAGTTATCCAAATTGATTAACAAATGGCAGGATTCATGGAAAACTCAATATTTGTCATCCCTTCTCGATAGACATGTACGCCAAAAGTCGGCTAATAAAACGGATGTTGATATTAAGGAGGGGGATGTAGTGTTAATTCACACTGATAAGTCAAGGAATAGTTGGCCATTGGGGAAAGTTATTGAATGCTATCCGGATAAGCAAGGGATAGTTCGTACAGTGAAGTTAAAGACGCCCCAAGGCCTTGTACTCAGGACTATCAATAAATTACATCCATTAGAAACAGCCGTGAGTTCCCGTCCGGAGGCGCTTAATACAGCACTCAGGGACGTTACTCATGACCGTAGGGATACAGATGCGGGAAGCTCAGATAGACCAAAGCGGGGAGCCGCACAATGGTTCCGAGCTCACCTGGGGGAGTTAATTAAACGGGGTGATGTTTAGATTTCTTGGCCCCCAGGATGTCGGAAATTTAGGAATAATTCCTCCCATTTTTTTATTTTAGTTGGTGATGGGCAGTCGTATTTTGGAAGTATAATGTATTATACGTAACCCAGGGTGATGGGTATATAGGATTACGTATATTTATACTATGGTTCATAATTTAGTCTTTTTCCCAGCCATGGATGGAATGTGCACATATGCATTTTTAGTTATTTGATTGGTGGATCGCCTCTGTTCTTCTCTCCAGAGGTCTAAGTTTTAGTCTTGGCTAGGCCTCGGTCAATTACGAGTCTCGAGACCTCAGTTGCTCGGGCTCTCGCCCACGCTCTCAGTCCTAATTCATTGAGTCTTAGTCTCAGATGATCTCGAGTCGAGTTAGAGGCAGTCCCAGTCATGCCTTAGTCACGCTTGGAAGCAGTCTAACCACTCTCGTGGTATTGAGAGAGAATTCGGTTGGGACAGACTGGACTGATTAATTAATTTACGACAGTGCTTCCTCCTAGATGGGAATGAACATTATCAATTCACTTTAATTTATAAATAGTGTAAATAGTAATGCTTACGTAAAAAGTACGTATTTGGTCCAGGCCGTAACCTCCAGTAATCCGCCAAGCACTAGCAACAAGCAACATCTTCAACAACTCCGACCATATGGCAACAACCTACAAGCCTCTCCATTGCTACTCTGAAGCTAAGTAACTAAATGACCCTTAGTGGCGAAAGACTGGGCGAATAATATTTCACCAGGGTTTCCAGCTTTTATTTGAGGATCCTTAAATAGATCGTTTAGTTGCTTAGTAGGGAACACGACCTACACGTCATTACGATCAGGTGAGTCCTGGGAGTAAGACATATATATCCGGACAAATTATGTAGTGTTGTAGGCCTATTTTTGTCTTGTTTAGTGCAAGTGATTAGCCAGTTAAATATTTACGACACTACCGGGGGTATATTCTAAATTTTTCTAATTTTTCCCCCACAGCTCCCGCCCATGGAAGCAATAATCATTCCATGGAAAATCAAAGAAGTACTGCCTGAGGGCCTCCCAATCTGCAGCTCCAAAGTGCCACAGACGACGTTTCTTTGGAGGGTCCACAGGTTGCACGAGAGCGATAGGACAGGTTAAGGTAATAAGGTTGTGATCGGAGGAGCTCAACGGAGAGGAAAGATTAACAGTGTAAGTTGTAGTTGTAAGAAAGAGGTCAAGTATGCTGGAACTCACTCCAAGGCGGTCAGGGATACAGGTAGGGTGCTGTACAAGCTGTTCAAGGTCGCTAAGGATAGAAAAGATGTAGGCTTGTTCACCAGGTGGATCAGTGAAAGGAGAGGAGAGCCAAAGATGATGGTGAACAGGGGTGGATCAAATACAATTGTATTTGTATTTGAATTATATTTAAATACATTTTCAATGTATTTGTATTTGTAATTGTATTTAACACCCAGAAGAAAAAGTATTCTGTATTTGTATTTCGAATATAACTGCCGCGCCACTTTTGTCTGACTCGCTGAGTTAGATCACAGGCTCAGATCAAGAGTCAACATGCATCTGGGCAGACGTGCGGCCGTGACTCCCGAGTTCCCAATTCCCGTGAACTCTTGAGGTTTCCTGTATTATCACAGGCCGGCCCCATTGCAACAAACACATTGTACTTGGTGGGCGAATTAAGATATTAAATTTCCTGTCGAGAAAGTTTTTTTTTTTTCTTGAGTGGCCCAGTCTGCCATACTGCCTGGACAGTGACTAGTGTCTAGTAGTGCAATAATGCAACAGTCCGTTACAGCTGGGCTCGAAGCTCTGGCTTACTTTTTCCTTTCCCTATGTGCTTAATTTTTCTTATTTAATTTAAATATAGTACTATGTGGTTAGGGAGCGTGACAATAGGACTGGTTTGGATATGACATATGGTATGTAAGGCAGGGATTGTTGCGCATTCAGTTAACCCCCAAAGTAGGGTATATGCAGGCTTCTCACAACAGTTTGACTATATTATTGAATATTGACAACGACTTAAATGATAAAATGCAGTATGCATTGCTGTGCAATTGTTGGCGACTGGCGTGCAGTCTTCGTTTAGGCTTAGGCCTATTTGTCACTGAAAAGTATCCCAATTACCTCCTACAAGTGACAGTCATAACTTTGGCATTTCCTTTATATTTATAACTCTCATGTGTCGTACGCATTATGCATCTTTATATGAACTGTTTTCATGTTGCAGATGGATAAACAAGACATATCGACATCTGATGACCATTCGATCGAGGATGAGGAAGACATGCAAATGCATCAACTGTCAGCAGCACTGACAAAGTTTTATTCTGTTAATGCCAAGCCCACTGATAAGACTCTCATAGCTGACTGTCTACAGTGCAAAAAGTCATATTCAGCATCAATGAAGGCAACATCTAACCTAGTTCTGCATCTCAGATGAGTTCACAAAGTTCAATATAATGAGTATGAGACCTTGATAGCTACAGAGGAAAAGAAGAAGCGTGAGAGATGTACATCACAACCCAGACTGACCTCATTCTTCAAACCTGCACAGGAGAAAAAATTTGATGCTAATCACATCAAACAGGAGTCTATGACAAAGAAACTCTTGGAGTCCATCGCATGTAATCAACTGCCTGTGAGCATTGTGAAAAGCAAGACTTTTTGGGCTCTTCTGCACGAAACGGAACCACAAGTCGTGTTTCAAGCAGAACCACACTCAGAAATCGTTTACTGCCGAAGACAGCAAAGCTCACTGAGTTGCAGTTGATGACAGAATTCGAACACCTCAGTTGTATTTACCTGACACTGGACCTCTAAACGAATCGGAGAATGGTATTGTTTCTCGCCGTCACCGTACGCTTCATCAACTCGTGACGGGAGTTGAAGTCATGTGTCATTGCTTGCGATCAGTTTGTTCAATGAGATACACCTGTGAACATTGCTACAACATATGAGGAATTTGTCACGAAATTCGGAATTCGTGGCAAGGTGAGAAGGGTGGTTGCTGACAATGCTTTGTCGATGGTGAGAGCATTTGATGTCTGTCTGCCAGGATTATATGGAGACGAAGTAAGGAGGGAAAGTAGTGGTGAAAATGAAAATAAAGATGCCCTTGACATTTTGGAAGAAGAACTTGATCTGGATGAAGTGCTTGCTCTTCTTCCACCAGAGCGGTCCAGTTGCTTTCCCCACACACAGCAGCTGTGCATAAGAGATACCTTCAGTGATCCCAGTGTCAGAAACAATGCAGCTGCAACTGTGATACACAAGTGCTACAGTAATGTGGCTGCAATACATTGATTTACTGTGGCTGCACCGTTTTTGGAAAAGATTGGGGTTGCACTGCAAGCCACCAACACTACTACTGTAGATGGAACTCTCAGTTAACAATGATCAAGTCAGTTCTCAAGGACACCAGCGGAGTCAACTCAGCCATTCGTCTTCTAGGATCAAAAAAGACTCCAGAGGAGTTGAAGGGAATGGAAATGGCATTGTTGAAAGAAGTGGTACAAGTTTTGCAACCAGTGGCGCAGCCAGGGGGGAACCAGGGGGGCTCGGACCCCCCCCCCCGAAATTTCTACGTGTGTTCGAGAATAGACTGTTAATCTTAAATGTCGAATATTTGTTTAATCCAGGGTGTAATACTCTGTATGTCACATATTTGAAGAACTGAAAAAATACACAATTCTGAGTAAAAAGTCTTGTATACACATATACTTTTTAAGACTTACTTTAGATGTGAGACAGATATTCGAATTTACGCACGAGGAGCCGTTGGCGCCCGGATGGGTGAGGAGAGGAGGCACAAAAGGAAGCAAGAATCGTGTGCTGCTCTGCGAAATTTTCATTCTTTTTTATGTATCAGAATTATGACACAGTATCTTCAAAACGAGAAACTCCGCTACTAATAGATGTATGTAATTAACTAGTTAGGAGTACCTGTGGGCATGTAAGCCTACATGCCGCAGAACTGGCAAGAAAAATAAACTATCATGGCATCGTTTACTGGTCATAAGGTGAGTGTCACTTGCTCATCACCTGCCTGCGCCTTCAGTCATCATTCATCAGTCAACTCTCATCAGATCGTGTTGCACCAGTGACCAGTCCATACAACATGCTAATTACACTACTTGCACGCTGTACTGTGACAAGAAGTAAAAAGACGTATTCCGTGAGTTTCCCTGGATCACTTTATTAAGAAACGGAAGCAGCTGCAGCAGTCAAGTATATTGGACTTCATGAGTTCAAGTTCTAAAAGGTCAGTTTATATTTTGCAAATGCATGACATTGTAGAGGATATTTTTACTGCCAGGAATAATAACATATGATAATGACATGCCATGAGCTCTACATACAGTAAGTACAGGTGCACACAGAAACTGGAAGCCAATGAATGCTCATGATTTTCCTTGTGATATACGAGTATTTCAGGCTTTAGCTACCTGTGCCTTGTGTGGCAACGATCACTGAAGTAACTAATCATCACTGAACTAAGTGAAGTATTTAACAGACGATGGATTTTCATAGACATTAGCGTTGAGTGTGGTGAGTTGGGGCAGTGCGGGACACAGGGTGAGTTGGAACAGTGGGCACTGTAATGCCAAATGCAAAGACATTTCCATTATATGGTGGCCATTCAATAGCCCTGCCCCAACTTTACAAATGTTGTTAAAACTAGTTTTCTATAGAACCACGAATAATGCATGAAAAATGTGCAAATATGAAAAGGTAGCATTTTGACCTTTGTAGAATTTTATTTTTGAAGATACACATATTTTGCTAATTTTCTCTCCCACAGCCATTTTTTGAGCTAAAGGTACTTTTTGGTGGGTGAAATCTTCAGTTGTTATATTTTTTTGTGATTTATCCAGAAAACACATTTTTACAGCAGAGCAGTGCTGAACGATTAATAGACAATTGTCCTGACTCGCCCACCATTTGTTTTTTTTAACCCAGGGTGAGTTGTGACAACAATTTCATTTGTGATTTTCGCAAGGAAAAACCTACTTTTCATGCATTAAATACTACTATATTTTATAGTTTGCTGTATTTATGGTGGTTTTGCATGCCAGCATGTAGATATTTCTCATTTTCAGGTTGCATGCTTGTCCTAATGAGAGAAAATACTGTGATGTGGATTATGGCAAAAAAAAAAAAAAAAAAAAAAAAAAAGCATATATTGGTATAGTGTTAAAAGTAGGGAAAGAGTTGTACAATGAAATTTTTGGAAAGGATAGGAACTGAGAAATGCAACTGGCCAGTCTGTGATGATATACTGTATATGGATGATGATTTTCGGTAGATGTCATTGGTGGACCTGTCTTATTAGCAGAAACTGTACCTTTTGCGGTGCAAGAGGTGAACAAAGCCTCTCATGATTATAAAGAGCATATTTCTGAAAGAAATTTTTCAGCAAAAATAGCTACAGGCAACTTAGTGGAACTCTTAACTACGGAATATGTATAGTGCAGTGCGTCCTTAAGTGGGAGGCATGGTGGAGGGGGGAGGGCTAGGTTTATGATGGAAGAGTTGTGCCCATACATCAACCCAAATGGTGAAGTGCAGTGTGTTTTTATATTTCCCATGGCTAATGATTGTGACCCCCCCCAAATTATAATTCTGGCTGCGCCCCTGTTTGGAACCATTCCACGAGGCGATGTCACAGGTAGAAGGAGAAAACATAGTTACACTTTCCTGCATCGTTCCAGTTGTATTTGGTTGTGAACATAGCCTCAAACTGTTCACTGAAAGTAAACCGCTCAACTGCTTTAACTTGGCAAATGCACTACAGTCATCTGTTAAAAAGAGGCTGCATCCATTTCTGGAGAGGACTGATGTCGTTGCCACGGCTGCCATGGACCCCAGGTTCAAGTTGGTGTGGATTCCATGTGAGGAACCGCGGGAAGAAAATATTTCAAAGATTGTGGACTTTATTATTGCTGCGTCTACCAAGGACTACAAGGAGAAGGTCCGGAAGGAAGAAATTCAAAAGAATGAGCTTTCTATGAGCATCAACCAAGACAAAGATGGCATATTTGCCAAACGACCTCGTCTCTTTGCCTACATGCCTCCACCTGGGCCATCGATGGCAAGTCCGTCAACAAACCACAGTGCAGTGGTGAAGACGGAACTTGAAACACACCTAGAGGAACGTGTTCTGCCTTTTTACATCAACCCATTGAAGTACTGGCATGATATACAAAGCTTCAAAATTCTGAGGCACTTTGCCAAGAGCATTCTAGGCTGCTGTGCAACTTCGGCACATTCTGAGAGAGTGTTTAGCAAAGCTGGTAATTTTTACACTCCTGAGCAAACAAAGCTGAGCCCAGAAGTCTTCTAGGCATTAGTGATGATAAAATGTAATTCTGATATGTAGGTATTGGGTTTGTATTTTTGAACTTGGAAATAAAAGTATTTGTATTTTTACATCTTAGTTTCAGAAGTATTTGTATTTATATTTGTATTTTTGAATACAAAAAAGTATTTGTATTTGTGTTTGTATTTTCGCATCATAATGTCACAAGTATTTGTATCTGACCTCTAAAAAATCAGTATTTGATCCAACCCTGGTGGTGAACATTGAAATCTCTTAGACTGGAGATATATGAGAAAGGAAAAATGGATAGAATGTGTTCCATCATAGAAGTAAGATAGTCAAAAAAATGTTCATAGTCAGTAGAATTAGGGGATAAGTAGACAGCACAGATATATTTAATCAGAGAATGACAAGAAAGCCGAAGCCAGAGAGTCGAGATTTCAGAAGAATCAAGTTCAGGAACACGAGAGCAAGATAAATCGTTGCGTATACATACACAACAGCCACCTTTGGCTTTGATATGAGTATAGAGAAAGTAGGAGGAAACAGAAAAGAGTTTGCTGTCAGTTGCCTCAGACAGCTGAGTCTGTCAAGAAGAGAAGGTGAGGTTTAGAGGAGGAGAGGTGGTGTTCGACAGAGGGAAAGTTAGAGGAAAGGCCGCAAATGTTGCAGAAATGAAGAAGTGAGTCAGGCAGTGGTTCCAGGCATCTCTCTGAGTCGCCACCGGGAGAGGGGCAGATGGTGAGGGAATTTGTGGTTCCCCCCAGCCGGGGACTCAGAGGCCTAATTTGCTGCAGTCGTTTTTTTTTTTTTTGAAAAGGAAGTGTAGTGTGTACTGTGCAAGTAGTTTGGTGTTGACAGTTAGAGAAACATGTATTGGAGAGCATGCTGGCCTACTCTCTGTGTTACTGAAACACTGAAAAAGTTCAGCAAAGGAGGATGGTCAGGAACTAGTCCTGAGGGCTGATGAAACAGGAGCTCCAGCTCTCCCTGTCATCAGCTTTCCATTCACCTTGGGAGTACTACCCTGCTCGACTGGTGCTAGTCTGCTCCTCTGGATAACATCACCTGCGAAGTTGCACTGTGATAGCACCTCTTGGCGGCAAATATCGGTTGCTGATATTTCTGCAACTTTCGCGTTTCATTGCAAGCCACAAAATGGGTCTAGGAAGCTGGGATTTGCACTGTTAGGTGTGTCTGAGCTTTCTCTTCAATATGGCATGAAAAAAAAATCAATTTTCGAAATATCAGAAAATGGCCCCGGCATCGGCCTGGGGTGCACAGGAAATTCCGGACCTACGGCCACGGAAGGGTTAAAGTCCCACACCACTGGCTCTTTCACTTTTGCCTTCTTCTGTAGTAAAATAGGTGGCTGCTGTCTTGCAGCTGAATCACTTTTTCTTCTTTTCTGTGAATTTCACTCAGACCTACAATTTCCTAACTTATTTAATTACCTGCCTCCGCCCTGGAGGGGCTCAGGGACTGGTATTGTTTTCACTCAGTTCGTATGTCTCTATGTTTGTCTGTTTGTCTGTCTGTTAACAACTTTGCACAAAAACTACTGGTGTGATTTTGACTAAAATTACAAGGATTATGGGCTATGTCTTTTTAATCACCTGATTAAATTTTGGGCCAAATTGGGCCAAGGCCAAGGCAGTAGGCTAAAAGAAATGTAAAAATAAAATAATTGGTAAAAAATAATTTTTTCGCCATAACTCATTTAAAATTCGTGATATCGACATGAAACCAAAACCTAACGGTGCATCTTTCAAATCTGCATCCTATTACATGCCTCATTACATCAGGGGTGTCAACCCCCAGTTAGAGGTGGGGGGGGGGTGAGCGTGAGTCGGCCCTAAAATTTCAAATGGACATAAATTTGTAATTTTTTGCCTGATTTACTCCAAATTTGATATGACATCTTTTGACAAGATATCCTGTTGTGCTTATACATCAGCACTAAAACGACTGCCGGGGACGGGTTTGCTGTGCCTTGGCACCACTTCTTGTTCAGTCATTATCAAGTTTGTAATCTTCTGAGAGGTTTCTTACATTGTACGTATAGATCTTCATGCATTTCAGTTTGTTTAATATCGCGATCTCTAATTTGCCAAGACAATGCCTACTCACTTTCGGTGGCACACTGCCTGTAAGCCCAGGGGGCAGTGCAGTTGGACCCTTAGTAAACGATATCCAACAAGGTCGCCCTCAAATCATTTTTATTAGAATTCATGCTTTGTTGGGAGGATTGTGACAAATAATCTCACCTCACTGCCACACACTTTTTGCTGGCATGTAAGTTTTGTGCCACCTTATTCAGTATATTTGGTGAAGCCCAATATGTCTATAGGGGGTCCAATGGTCCGCTCCGTCGAAGACGGTACCTCGTATATTACTAGTACAAGGCCTTCCCCTATCCTCTAACCCGGGACACACCAAGTAGCAGTGTGATTCTGCCCCTAGAAGTGGCTAATGTGTGTGTGTGTATATATATATATATATATATATATATATATATTGTGTGTGTGTGTGTGTGTGTGTGTGTGTGTGTGTATTATGCTTATATATGACTGTGCAAATGTGTATGCACTGTGTGATGAATGTGTAGGTGTACAATGGTGTTAGCCAATATGTGGGATCTCAATAAGCGAAACACGTTATATACGATATCGGCTCAGGAAAAAAAATAAATTTAATATGCAAAATGTGATTTTAAGATGTGAATCCGTCATTTGAAAGCAAGGGAAAAACGGTGTTCCTGCTCAGAATGGTAGAATCGGAAACCGCCATCGGATGGCTAATCGGTTTTCCGCCCTTTCCCTTCGTCATGGCTTCTCTCATGTCAAGTCTAAAGACTCTCAGTCTGTGTCTTCTCACGCCGTGCTCACATATTGTGGTGTTTTTAGCTCTGTACAAAACCTGTTCTTGCCATCTGTTACAGCTTGGCCCCACCGTTTCATTCCAACATTGTTAATTGAAAATGAAGGTTATAGAGTTGAATATGCAAGATAAAAGAAACTCGGACATTGGACATTAACTTGGCTTAGGTGAACTGACAGTAAGGAACAATAAGGAGCGGAACCATCAAGACATGGAGGCCAGCACGTGGAGGGACACAATAAGGTTGCTAATCCCGCAATTATACAAATGGAGAGCTACCTAGCACCCTACACTCACAGTTCTATTACCTTTCTTTGAGCAAAGGTCTTTCTTAACCCCTTAACCAGGGGGCGTCACTTTTGTGACGCTTGGGAGCAAGGGATCATACCGCGGGGCGTCGCTTTTGTGATTCTGTGTTATTTTGAATTCACCGAGGCTTCCAAGTGGGGGCTTGTACCATCTATCAGTACTGCCAATGTCCAACACTAGTCAGCACTCCTAATCTCATCTGAACTCCCATCCATTGTTGACAATTTAGCCATTTCTCCCCGTTCTTGACTCCCCTCCCTACCCCCCCTCCATTACCCTATCCTCTCGCCTGCCCGGCCGTGCTACGCTAAGTAAATCTTCCCTGGAATTTTTCACTGATTTCATCCATTGAAATAAGCCCTATGCCCTATTCTTATACCAAATAATATATACAAGAAAGAAATAAGGTAAGTGAGAGTGCCATACACCTGGAATTGGCTAATTATCACCTGACAACACCTCACGTGCACTCGTTCGCTAATTTTTGCTGTTTATTTCCCCTTGAAATATGCCATATAATCTATTTTCGTAATAAATATACATATAAGGAGGGAAGGGAGAAGCCTAAGTGATATTTACATTCACCTGGAACTACCTAATTTATAATGTATTGTCTAGATTTCCTGCCAATCATTTCAGTGCTATACATAGCTGTTTCAAGAGCTAACAATGGTAGTACTGAATATCCCTAGGTAGGCCTCCACCCCGGCCCTCCCTTATCAGTTCACTCTCATCTTCCGAAGTGGAGGTACGTCTGTTTCCTCTTGCTGACTTCAGGGACTTTTCACCCCCATGCAAAGGGCCCTGTGACCTTTTCCCCTTACTAAACCTCGTGTGGAAAGAGGTAAAGGGCTGACAATTGATGAAAGAGTGACTACGATCTTTCTATTGAGTAAAACAGTGCAAGTGGAATTGTAAATAATGTGTAAATAATGTGTAAACAGCAAGTGAAAGTAATGAATGTAAATATACGTGAACAGTGGAATATAGTTTTATAAGTTACTTCAAGTGACAGTGCATAACACAGTGTAAATAAAACAGAAATGTAAATAACGTAAATAAAATAGAGAACGTAAATAGAAATGTAAATGAGTAGTATTATAAGAATACGAGTATATACCCTAGGAGTAATGAAAGTGAAAGTTTCACTCTAGCATGTCTGAATACTATGAGTTATGAGAGTGAAGATGAAAGTGACATTCACTCTCAATGCTAGTATACAGGACGAGAAAGTGAATGCTACGTATTTTACTGAAAGAAATTGAATCCCTACAGTGACAATAAACTAATACTACTGAAGGAAACCTATGGATAAAGACTGTAGATATATATAAGTGTTATATAGTAATAGAAATATAAAGTGTGAGGGGTTTTATGAATAATAAATGACAGAGTATCAAGAGTGAACTAGCGCAAGTGCGATGGTCAGACGCGCTCATAATTTTCATTGCTTTCGCAGTGTTTTTTTTTTTTTTTGGGGGGGGAGTATGGATCCCAAACTACTTGAAAATCATAGAGTAGTGTTTATAGTGTTAATATCTGGCTGTGGTAATCATATTACGGTTTGTCGGGAAGTGTAAAGTGGAGACTTCGTTACCCAACTTCAAAGGTCTCCACAAGTCCTACGGTAACTGACGAAGGCTCAATAAACATTCCAGGAGAAAGCTGAAGGTATGTGCCATAAGCATATGTAATTTTAATATTCAAGGACTAATAACTGATTTTTGGCAAATATTTTTTGAGAGTCTGTCGGAGCCCGAATAACCCCGCAGCACACGCAAAACATTGGTAAACATGCTCGCGGTGTAGGGGTTAAAATGAGAGTCAAAAATGGGAAATACTGTAAGTGACAAAGATAGTGTGAGGTATCGACCAAATACATTTATTTCCATTGATCGAGGAGTGTATAATATGTGAATTCAGTGTGTGGCGCATGTTGCAGAACATATTCTCGCATACTGGGAGACGTTACTGTATCTGAAAATGTCTTGAAATGTACATCCTCTAAAGTGTGTACACACACACACACACACA